>NC_064853.1:33364626-33710251 GCF_024139225.1 Suncus etruscus | reverse complement strand
CTTTCCTTTATGCTGGCATCTTTTGTTTGTTCTCATATAAAATTTTTTTTGGTATAAGGAGAGAGACAATCAGAGAGGCAGAGAGAAAGAGAGTGCTCTGGTGAATTTCAGTCCTATCACCATTATGTCCTCATTACACCATCATTATTTCCCTAAAGCTTTAAAAGCCATAGTTTGAAAGACTACTGGAAGTGAGACTTCAACATATACATTTTGGGCAAACATAATTTCATCCATAACAGGAGTTGTCAAGCACTTCCCTAACAGGAAGGCAGTTCACTTTCTTTTATTAGGATGGTAAAAAGGTGGTAAGGAGTTTGTGGACCAGAAATCATGAGAATTGAAGTATTAGGAAGTGAGAGCTGGAAATACAGTACAAGACAGGGGGGTGGGGTCTATGGAACTAGGATGACAGAAGGTAATGTCATAATTATAATAACAAAATCATAAGTGACTGAAGAAAGAATGCCTTGGAAGCAAGAGACCAAGAAATTAGCAGGAAGATTCCATTGTATGTTGAAATCACTGAAGAAACATTTCAGAGAATGAGCCTGATGAGCCTGCTAAATCTTGAAGGAGAGAGGCAAAATTACCTAAGTGACAGCAATATGGTAGGAACAGGTTCTGGGATAACCACAGCACAACCCATCATAAATTCCAGAGAAAGAGACATACCATCCATCTAATCAACCAGGAGTCACAAGTGAGCTTTATCAGGATCAGATTCTAGCATGGAATTGGAATTCTAGTATGGAATAAGAAGTTTCCTCACTAGGAACATGTGAAAGGAAGCAGGACTGAGTAGTGGAAGATGAACACAATGATGCAAGTCCCCACCAATGCTTAGTTGTCCCAGGGGTGAGCTCTTCATGAAGCAAGGACAACCAGTGTCCCCATGAGGTCTTCAGTACCACAGCCACAGAAGCCATCAGATGCAGGCTGTGGTGGGAAGGCTCTGACCTTGTTCAGATGACTCTGCAGTTGTAGCTGGAGATCCTGAAATAGCTGACAGCTGGAGGCTGTCCACCTCCTACCTTCCCTGCTGTTGGAAGGCAGCCTTTTCTTTACAGCTGCCCTATCTGCCAGGACATTATTTGGCATAGATGAAGAATCCCTGCAAACTAATACAAATTCCCAGGTTACTGTGGCTAACAGTGGCTGCCTCTTCACATTTCAATTAATAACACAGAAGAGAAGGTTGCAGAGATGTCTTAAGGAAAGGGCTGCTGTTTTTGTAAATAAAGATTTATTGGAACAGATTGTTGTGACCACTGCTTTCTTTCATGCTACAATGGTAAGTTGAGTACAGCACATGTCACTTCATGATGACGATATATGCTGGAAAATGCTTCATTTGGTCATTTTATCATAGTATGAATTTACAATTGTGATTACACAAACCCAAATTTCCACACACTTAGGTTAGGAAGCCCTAGGCTTCCTTCATTTTTTCTTTTTTTCTTTTCAGTTCCTTCCTTCACTTTTTATGCTGTTAACAGATGCCCTTTGTCTTGAGAGATTTTTATGCAAGCCTAGGCATTTATGAATGTAAAATCAGCACAAAAACAAAATATTTATGATAATAATCATATAGAAATTTATTAAATTATTTTCTTAGGAGCCAGAGCAAAAGAACAGTGAGTAGGACATTTGCCTTGCATGCAGCTGACCCCAGTTCAATTCCTGAAAAACCATATGGTCCCCAGAGCCTGCCAGGAATAATTTTTGAACATAGAGCTAGGAATAACCCGAGTACCACAGGATGTGGCCCATAAACCAAATAAATAAACAAATAAGCAAATAAGGTTAAAGATAGATGGATAGAGGGGCCTGAGTGATAGCACAGCAGTAGGTCATTTGCCTTGCACGCGGCTGATCCAGGACGGACCTCGGTTCAATCCCATATGGTCCCTCAAGCCAGGAGTAACCCCTGAGTGCCATCGTGTGTGGCCGAAAAACCAAAAAAATTTTTTTTCTTAAAGTGTGCTACCAACTCCATGAGATCAAGGCCCACAATTTAAGAAACTAAGTTATAGCTCATTGAAACCACAGTCTACCATTGTGTATGTGATGTCCTTGTTCAATTGTCATTAACTAACACATGACTATCGTTATAATGGATGGCATGGTTCGAAAATTCCAAATACATGCTGTCTGGCATTTAGAAATATATTTTCTTAGATGGGAGATGTATATAGCAGGTGAGGTGCTTACTTTGCATATAGCTGACTCATCGGGATTTAAGTCCTGGTACCTGGAACCACATCTAGTCTTCTTAATCCTGCCAGGAGTGATCCTTGAGTCAAGAGCCTAAAGCAATCCCTGAGTAATGCAGGTGTGTGGCCCCCATAAAAGAAAAAAAACATGCTGACATGATATAAAATAAGAAATAATGTGTAGATTTTCCTCTCTTTTGATTTAATTAGATGACAGAAAATGTCCAAACCTCTATTTAATTTATTTTTAAATTTAAAAAGATTTATTTGGGCCCGGAGAGATAGCACAGCGGTGTTTGCCTTGCAAGCAGCCAATCTAGGACCTAAGGTGGTTGGTTCGAATCCCGGTGTCCCATATGGTCCCCCGTGCCTGCCAGGAGCTATTTCTGAGCAGACAGCCAGGAGTAACCCCTGAGCACCGCTGGGTGTGGCCCAAAAACAAAACAAAAACAAACAAACAAACAAACAAAAAAAGATTTATTTATTTTTTGGGCCACACCCAGTGATGCTCAGGGGTTACTCCTGGCTATGCGGTCAGAAATCGTTCCTGGTTTGGGGGACCATATGGGACACTGGGGGATCGAACTGAGGTCTGTCTTAGATCAGCCGCATGCTAGGCAAATGCCCTATTGTTGCACCACCGCTCCAGCCCCAAAGATTTATTTATTTATTTTGGGTCATACCCAATGGTGCTCAGGACTTACTCCTGGCTCTGTGCTCAGGGATCACTCCTGGTGGGGTTTGATGACCATGTTAGAGTGATGAAATGAAACCCAGGTTGGCAGCATGCAAGGCAAACATCCTGCCTGTTATACTACATCTCTGCACACCCTATCTATCTATCTATCTATCTATCTATCTATCTATCTATCTATCTATCTATCTATCATCTATCTATCTATCTATCTATCTATATATCTATTTACCTACCATCTATTGATTTTTAGTTTTTGGCCATATCCAGTGATGCTCAGGGGTTACTCCTGGCTTGGGGAATCATATGGGACACCAGGGATCGAATCCAGGTTCATCCAGGGTCAGCCGTGTGCAAGCCCTACTGCTGTGCTATCACTCTGGCTCCTCTATCTATCTTTAACTTTATTTATTTATAGGGGCCAGAGAGATAGCATGGAATTAGTGCATTTGCCTTGCATGCAGAAGAACGGTGGTTTGAATCCTGGCATCCCATATGGTCCCCTGAGCCTGCCAGGAGAGATTTCTGAGCATAGAGCCAGGAGTAACCCCTGAGCACAGTCTGGTGTGACCCCAAAATAAAAACAAAACAAAACAAAACTTTATTTATTTGTTTATTTATTTGGGTTTTGGGCCACACTTGGTGGCACTCAGGGATTACTCTTGGCTCTGCACTGAGAAATCACTTCTGGTAGACTTGGGGGACCATATGAGATGCCTGGGATCAAACTCAGATCAGCCACATGCAAGGCAAATGCCCTACCCACTATGCTCTCATTTCAGCTCCTAATCAGGACAGTTCTTGGCTTATCTCCCTTCTGGAGCAATCTGAAAATTTTCAGCTCAAAGATCACTGTTGTGCCTGACATTTTTGTCAGCTTAGCTTGCATCTTTTCTGATATTAGTCATGAAGTTGTGGAGTTGGGTTATTATTTACATGGCTGTGACTGTGGGATGTGGGTTTATTATTTTTTAAGTATAAAAGTCAACACTAAATCTTTTTGAGACCTTCCTTACTCCTATTGCAAGCTTTGTGGTGAGGTAGAGCAGCCCTGAAAGGCCTGCAGTAAAGAAGAGAGCCAGAAAGAGCAGGTCAAAGCTTGATGAAAAATCTCTGCCTGGTGAGAAAAGTTGGGCAAGAATCCTGGGGCTGGAGCATATGGCAGGGAGGGGTGGAGTGAGGGGCACAGGGCCAACACACAGGCTTAGCAAAGGAGTACTTATCGGAAAGAGACCCTGAACAGAAGAAGCACTCACTAAAGAGAAAAACGGGTGGCCACACTACATAGACTGGAACCTCCAAACTGCAGCATTAATTCCCATCACTCTGAATGTCTGTATATCTGTTTATCTGTCTGTCTCTCACACACAAAAATCCATATATTAAAGTAATAGTTCTTTTTTGGGGAGGTGGGTCACACCCAGCAGCGCTCAGGGATCACTCCTGGCTCTACACTCAGAAATTGCTCCTGGGGCCGGCGAGGTGGTGCTAGAGGTAAGGTGTCTGCCTAGCAAGCGCTAGCCAAGGAAGGAACGCGGTTCGATCCCTGGCGTCCCATATGGTCCCCCCAAGCCAGGGGAATTTCTGAGCGCTCTAGCCAGGAGTAACCCCTGAGCATCAAACGGGTGTGGCCTGAAAAAAACAAACAAAAAAAAATAAGAAGAAAAGAAAAGAAAAAGAAAAAGAGGGGCCGGGTGGTGGCGCTAAAGGTAAGGTGCCTGCCTTGCCTGCACTAGCCTTGGACGGACCACAGTTCGATCCCCCGGTGTCCCATATGGTCCCCCAAGCCAGGAGCAACTTCTGAGCACATAGCCAGGAGTAACCCCTGAGCGTTACCGGGTGTGGCCCAAAAACCAAAAAAAAAAAAAAAAAAAAGAAAAAGAAAAAGAAAAAGAAATTGCTCCTGGCAGGCTTAGATGACCATATGGGATGCCGGGGATTCGATTTGAACCACCGTCCTTCTGCATGCAAGGCAAACATCTTACCTCCATGCTATCTCTCCGGCCCTAAAGTAATAGTTCTTTTTTTTTGGTTTTTGGGCCACACCCCTTTGATGCTCAGGGGTTACTCCTGGCTATGTGCTCAGAAATCACCCCTGGCTTGGGGGGACCATATGGGACGTCGGGGGATCGAACCGCTGTCCGTCCTACGCTAGCGCTTGCAAGGCAGGCACCTTACCTCTAGCACCACCTTCCTGGCCCCTAAAGTAATAGTTCTTAAGCTTTCTTAAGAGCTTTCTTTTTGCTTGTTTGTTTTTGGGTCACACCTAGCAGCACTCAAGAGGTACTCCTGCTCTGTGCTCAGAAACTATTCCTGGTGGATGCCAGGGATTGAACTACTGCATACAAAGTAAACACTCTACCTGCTGTGCTATCACTCTGGAGAACTTAATACATTCTTAAACTCTGATTGCTTCAGGGTTGGGGCAATAGTACAGCAGGTAGAATGTTTGCTTTGCATGCAAGCAATCTGGATTTGATCCTTGGCATTTCATACGGTTTCCTGAGGTCACAGAGTGATTCCTGAGTGGAGAGCTAGAAGAAACAGAGCACTTCTGGGTGTGGCTACTCAGAAGAAGATAATCAGTCATATCCTTTGGTGCTTACCCAAGAGTCACATCATTAGTAAAACAAAGTAGTGAGTGAAAACAGGCAGCTGCCTTGCAAATGTGAGGCCATGAGTTTTTATTTACTTATTACCTTGCTTTTCGGGTCACCCTGAGGTGCACAGAGGTTGTTCCTGACTCTGTGCTCAGGGGTGGCTCTTGGTGGTGTTGGGATGACCACTAAGTGCTGAGGATTGATACTGGGCTTCTTACCTGCAAACTTCTTGAGCAATCATTTCCCTCACTGGTGTCACTCACATGTATGAACTTGCCCCGGTGGTTTTTGTTTTCTGGTTCCTAAGGCAATCTTACCAGGATGTCCTCTCTAGTATGCAGAGAAGTGTGTGTGTGTGTGTGTGTGTGTGTGTGTGTGTGTTTGTGAATTACACAGAGTGTGTGGTCTCTGCCATATAGCAATGTGTGTGTGAGTGCCATAGAGTGTGTGGTCTGGTATACAACGATATGTATGTGAGCACCCCAGAAGGTATGGTCTGTTGTGTAAGCTATGTGTGTGAGTACTGCAATGTGTAAACCCTGGTATACAGTGATGTGTGTATGTGTGAATGTGTGGTTTCTGGTATACAGTCATGTGTATGTGAGTGTGACAGAGTGTGTGACCTCTGGTATATGGTAATATACATCTGAGTGACAGAGTTTGCCAAAGCAATGTTTGTGTGTAAACCCAACCGTGAGTGACATCTAGGATGGAGTTAAGTGTGTGCGAACACCACAACTAAAACATGATCAAGCACTTCACCTCTCCCCCCAATGAGACCCATTACTGAGAGTTCGAAGACCAAGACTATCAGGGGTGTGTCTTTGTGTCATGCAAGCAACAACATGGAGAAATAAAGAGGGAACAAGATAACCTTATAATTGGGTGCTTTGAGGCAGGAAGTGTGGAAAAAGACCAACCTGCTATGTCACATATCCTAATAACCTAATGGCTGAAGAGATAATATGGTGAGCTGGGAGCTTGCCTTGCTCAATACTAACCCAGGTTCTAGCCCCAGCACCCCATATAGTCTCCCAAGACCCACCTTGTCTCCCAAGTTCTAGAAATGACCTCTTTGCACCAAGCCAGGAGTAAGCCCTGAGCACCACTGGATGTTGTCCTCCCCCCCTTGAATAAAGCAAACAAAAGACCCTTAATATCCTAGTAACCTAAAGAACATTTTTTGGGGTTTTGGGGCCACACCCTGATGACGCTCAGGGGTTACTCCTGGCTCTGTGCTCAGAAATCGCTCCTGGACCATCTGGGATGCTGGGGTCTATCCCAGGTTCAGCCTGGGTCAGCTGTGTACAAGGCAAATGCCCTACTGTCATGCTATTGTTTCAGTTCCTAAAGAACTTTTGTATGCATTAGAAACTTTTAATATTGGTTATGTTTGATATTAAAACTACAAATTTTAGGGGCTAGAGAGATAGCATGGAAGTAGGGCATAAGCCTTGCAGAAGGACGGTGGTTCAAATCCCGGCATCCCATATAGTCCCCTGAGCCTGCCAGGAGCAATTTCTGAGCATAGAGCCAGGAGTAGCCCTGAGCGCTGCTGGGTGTGAACCAAAAACCAAAACCAAAAAAACAAAAAACAAAACCCAAAAAACTACAAATTTTACAGACTGAAGAGATAGTACAGTGGGTAAAGTGCTTGCCTTGCAGAAAGCTAACATTGATTGACTCCCAATGCCATCCTAATGCCAATTCTAGTGCTCCTGAATCCCTCCAGGTGGCACAGTCAGGTGTAAATCCCCATCCCCCAAACCCTACAAATTAAAAAAGTTATATTTACAAATAAAATTTCTAAAAATAAATTTAGAAATTAATTTAGAGGCAGTAATAATAAACATCATATCTTATGACTAACATCAAAACTAATATTTTCATGAAAATAACTTTTTTTTTTGGTTTTGGGGTCACACCCCACAGCACTCAGGGGTTACTCCTGGCTCTACGTTCAGAAATCGCTCCTGGCAGGCTTGGGGGACCATATGGGATGCTCAGATTTAAACCACTGTCTTTCTGCATGAAAGGCAAACTCCCTACCTCCATGCTATCTCTCCAGCCTGAAAATAACTTTTTTTTTTTGGTGTTTGGGCCACACTCGTTTCACGCTCAGGGGTTACTCCTGGCTATGCGCTCAGAAATTGCCCCTGGCTTGAGGGAACCATATGGGACGCCAAGGGATGGAACTGCGGTCTGTCCTACGCTAGCGCTTGCAAGGCAGACACCTTACCTCTAGTGCCACCTTCCTGGCCCCCCGAAAATAACTTTTTGAAGCAAAAATGAGTGGGAGGGGCCGGAGCGGTGGCACTAGAGGTAAGGCGTCTGCCTTGCAAGCACTGGCCTAGGATGGATTATGGTTCGATTCCCCAGCGTCCCATACGGTCCCCCCCAAGCCAGGAGCGATTTCTAACACATAGCCAGGAGTAACCCCTGAGCGTCAATGGGTGTGGCCCAAAAATAAACAAATAAAAAATTAGTGGGAATGTGGCATTATTTTGCATTTTTGCATGTCTTTATTTATTTAGTTTTTGGCCCCTCCCTGTGATGCTCAGAGTTACTCCTGGCTCTGCACTTGGAAATTACTCCTGGTAGTTCTCAGGAGTACTATATGAGATGCTGGAATCAAACTCAGATTGACTATATGCAAAGCAAGTACACCCTACCCACTGGACTATCACACTGACTGGTCCCTTGCAAGTCTTTAATATCTGGCTTAAGAAAATACAAATAGGGCCGGAGAGATAGCATGGAGATAAGGTGTTTGCCTTACATGCAGATGGACGGTGGTTCGAATTCCGGCATCCCATATGGTCCCCCGAGCCTGCCGGGGGCGATTTCTGAGCATAGAGCCAGGAGTGGCCCCTGAGTGCTGCCAGGTTTGACCGCCCCCCCCAAAACAAAACAAAACAAAACAAAACAAAACAAAAAAAAAACACAAATAGGGCTGGAGAGATAGCATGAAGGTAAGGCATTTGCTGTTCATGGGACGGTGGTTCAAATCCTGGCGTCCCATATGGTCCCCTGTGCCTGCCAGGAGCAATTTCTGAGCACAGAGCCAGAAGTAACCCCTGAGCACCATCAGGTGTGACCCTCCCCCAAAAAAACTCCTAAAATATTTTGGGAGATGCCTAGAGAATCCCTAAACCAAAATGAAACTGTTCATTTCAAAATTTTACTCACAGAAAGCCTAGACTAGACGGCATTCCCACCAGCATTCCCTCCAGGACTGATTGCTCTTGTTCCTTGTGATGTGTGCCAGTCTCTGAGGCATGAGATTGTATCTCATTATAGTTTTGATTTGCATCTCCCTGATGATTAGTGATTTGGAGCAATTTTTCATGTGCCCTTAGGCCATCTATGTTTCTTCTTTAAGGAAGTGTCTGTTCATTTCTTATACCCATTTTATTGGGGTTAGATGATTTTTCTTGTTAAGTTCTGTCAATACCTTGTATGTCTTAGATTTTAGCCCCTTATCTGATGGGTATTGGGTGAATAGTTTCTCCCATTCTGTGGGTGGACTTTGTATCTTAGTCACTAATTCATTTGAGGTGTGGAAGCTTCTCAATTTCATGTAGTCCCGTTTGTTTATCTCTGCTACCACTTGTTTAAACATTGGTGTTTCCTCCTTGAAAATGCCCTTTGTCTCAATGTCATGGAGTGTTTTACCTATGTTTTCTTCTATATACCATATGGCTCTGATATCAAGGTCTGTAATACATCTTGATTTGACCTTTGTGCTTTCTGAAAAACCTGGAGATTGAGCTCCCATATGATCCAGCAATACTACTCGTAGGGATATACCCTAGGAACACAAAAACACAATACAAAAATGCCCTCTGCATGCCTATGTTCATTGCAGCACTATTTACAATAGCCAGAATCTGGAAACCTGACAGAATCAGGTGCCTGACAACAAATGAGTAGCTAAGGAAATATGATCATATACACAATGGAATACTATTTAGGAAAAATGGAGTCATGAGATTTTCCTATACATGGATGGACATGGAATCTATTATGCAATAAGTCAGAAATAAGTCAGAGGGAGAGAGATAGACACAGAATAGTTTCACTCACTTGTGGGATTTAAGAAAAATAAAAGACATTATTGTGATATTACCCAGAGACAATAAAGATGAGGGCTGGAAGAACCAGTCCACAATATGAAGGTCACCACAAAGAGTGGTGAGTGCAGTTAAAGAAATAACTACACCAACAACTATCATGACAATGGTAGTGAGTGAGAGAAATAGAATGCCTGTCTTGAATAACAGGTAGGGGGTGGGACAGGAGGTAGATGGGGGGCATTGGTGGTGCACTGTTGAAGGGGGTGTGTACTTTTGTTTTGTTTGGGGGCTACACCCATCAGCGCTCAGGGGTTACTTCTGGCTCTATGCTCAGAAATCACTCCTGACAGGCTTGGAGGACCATATGGGATGCCGGGATTTGAACCACTGTCCTTCTGCATGCAAGGCAAACGCACTACCTCCATGCTATCTCTCCAGCTCCAACGATCTGTACATTTTTTTTTTTTGTTTTTTGGGCCACACCCGTTTGATGCTCAGGGGTTACTTCTGGCTATGCGCTCAGAAGTCGCTCCTGGCTTGGGGGGACCATATGGGACGCCGGGGGATCTAACTGCGGTCCGTCCTATGCTAGCGCTTGCAAGGCAGACACCTTACCTCTAGCTCCACCTTCCCGGCCCCTGTACATTTTTTTTTATAACTGAAACCCAACTACAAACATGTTTATAATCATGGTGCTTAAATAAATATTTTAATTAAAATATATTGAGATATAAAAACAAAACTGTGCTCACAGAACTAGAGAGATGTACACAAGTTAAGTGCTGCCTCACAAAAAAATTGTGGTTATAGTGAACCTGGTTTGAATCCCCAGCAGCACCACTGAATGCTCAAAAAACCCAACACCTGCACTTCAATCTCTGGAAGTACAGCACCCCCACCTGGCACTGCTGAGTATGACACCCAGCACCAACGGCACAGCTACTGCACCACATTGCCTACCCAAGCACTGGATGGATCTTCAGGCCTACACAGATGGAGTCTCATGGGAACACTCACTGCTGGGGAAGCCCCAAACAGAACAGAACAAGAGAAAATAATGTATAAACAAAATTTTACTTTATTCTCTCACAAAGAAGGCTATTATGGCATTAAAATTCTTGGAAATTGGGGCTAAAGAGATGGTGCTTGCCTTGCATGCTGCTCAACCTCTGTTGATCCCTAACACCCCATGTGGTAGCAAGGGTACAGTACAGATCCAGGATTAAGCACAGAGAACTTCTGAATGTGGCCCAAACACACACACACACACACACACACACACACACACACACACACACACAGAAACAAAACTTTCTTGGAGACCACTTTCAATTAATTTTTTTCTTGTTTTTGTTTTGGGGTTACACCTAGTGGCACTCAGGGGTTACTCCTGGCTCTGTGCTCAGAAATCGCTCCTGGCAGGCACGGGGGACCATATGGAATGCCGGGATTCGAACCACTATCCATCCTGGATCGGCTGTGTGTAAGGCAAACGCCCTACTGCTATGCTATCTCTCCAGCCCCCACTTTCGATTTAAAAAATGAATAAGAGGGTCAGAAGCAATAGTACAGCAGATAGCACTTGCCTTGCACACGGCCACTGGGTTTTTATCCCTCGCACCTCATTTGGTCCCCTGAGCCTTTCCAGGACTGATTCTTTTTTTTTCTTTTTTTTTTTTGGTTTTTTTTTGGGCCACACCCAGCGGTGCTCAGGGGTTACTCCTGGCTGTCTGCTCAGAAATAGCTCCTGGCAGGCATGGGGGACCATATGGGACACCGGGATTCGAACCAACCACCTTTGGTCCTGGATCGGCTGTTTGCAAGGCAAACGCCACTGTGCTATCTCTCCGGGCCCCATCCAGGACTGATTCTTGATCACTCAGCCAAGAGTAAACTCCGAGCACTGCTGGGTGTGGTCTCCTAAACAAATAAATAAATAAAGAGCATTCTTAAAGGAAATTGACACTGGTGGAGAAATAAGTGCTGGAACATTGTATGTTTAAAACTCAACTATAAGGGGCAGGGCGGTGGCGCTAAAGGTAAGGTGCCTGCGCTAGCCTTGGACGGACCGCGGTTCGATCCCCCGGTGTCCCATATGGTCTCCCAAGCCAGGAGCAACTTCTGAGCACATAGCCAGGAGTAACCCCTGAGCGTTACCGGGTGTGGCCCAAAAACAAACAAACAAACAAACAAACAAACAAAAAAAAACCTCAACTATAAGTAACTTTGTAAATAACAGGTTTAATAAAAATAAAATAAAAAAAGAATAAAGAGACCAAAAAAGATTAAGGCACTTGCCTTGCATGTAGCTGACCCTGGTTTCATTTCTGGAACCAAAAGTTCTCTTGAGTACCTCCAGGAATGATCCCTTGGCATCACAGGGTACCGTTCAACTCTTTCTCCTAGAATAGAGATAGCTCATGATACTGGAGTAATAGCACAGTTGTAGGGCCTTTGCCTTGCATGCAGCC
This sequence comes from Suncus etruscus, assembly GCF_024139225.1. Taxonomy (NCBI): domain Eukaryota; kingdom Metazoa; phylum Chordata; class Mammalia; order Eulipotyphla; family Soricidae; genus Suncus; species Suncus etruscus. Next base: position 33,698,194 of record NC_064853.1, on the reverse strand, counting down.
AACGCGAGATGGATCCCCCAGCATCTCATATGGCCCCCTGACCTGCCAGGAGTGATTTCTGAATGCACAACAGGAATAACCCCTAAGTACTGGTGGGTGTGACCCCAAAACAACCCCAAAACAATTTACAATTGCAGTACCTTAATAATAAAATGGTAACTACAAAAATTGATATAACCCTCTCCCAAACAAAAGTACTGTTGAACCCAGGAAGGAAAAAAAAAAACTAGTTTTAAACACTGTAAGGTGCCCAAAAGAGAATAGATTCAAGTGGAAATAATGCGGAAATTCAAGTGGAAATAATTCAAGGAATAATGCGGGGCCAGAGTGATAGTACAGCAGTAGGGCATTTGCCTTGCATGATGCCCATTTGGGACTAACCCAGCTTCTATCCTGGCATTTCATATGGTCCACCCAGTCTGCCAGCATTCTGGAGCCAGGAGTCACCCTGAGCACTGCCCCAAAGCCAAAATAAATAAATAAAAAATAAACAAACAATTAAATAAAAGGAATAATGGATACAAAAGGAAAACAGAAAAAACCAAGAAGATGAAAATGAAATAGAATTCGTGCCCACCCAGGGACGCCAAAAAACCAAAACAAACAAACAAAAAACAAACAAACAAAAACAACAACAACAACAAAGAAAATGAAATAAAAATACTGGGGACCCGAGTGATAGCACAGTGGGTGGACCTTTTGCCTTGGACGTGGCCAACTAGGGTTCTATCCCTGGCATCCTGTATAGTCCCTGAGCCTGCTAAGAATAATTTGTGAGAGAAGAGCCAGGAGAAACACCTGAATGCTGCCATTGTGGCCCCCAAACAAACAAACTAATAAACACTGAAAGGAAAATCTCTATCAATCCAGGTCTGACTAGCCAAGGTCTGCAAAGTACCCAGCAATAAAGAAATTATGAAAATAAAACTTATCTACACCCCCCAAAATGTAAAATTATGAAAATATAACTTATCTACACCCCCCAAAATGTACCAGGCTGGTAAAAAAAAATTCTCTTTTGGGATATGTGCTCTCTGAACAATTAGGAGAAAGACTTGGATACCAAAGCCTAATCAGGGAGAAGGTGGGGTATAGGCAGAACTTCAAAGCATGAAAAAGTTTTATTTTGGGGGCCAGAGAAATAACATGGAGGTAAGGCATTTGCCTTTCATGCAGAAGGTCATAGGTTCGAATCCCAGTATCCCATATGGTCCCCCGAGCCTGCCAGGAGTGGAGTAACCCATGAGCACTGCTGGGTGTGACCCAAAAAAAAAAAAAAAGGTTTTATTTTGGGGGATGGATTCAAGCAGTGTTCAGGTGCACAGAGGTTCACTTCTGGGGATACCTGACCAGCTCAGGGGGTCTTTTAGTGATGTGCTACCTGCCAGGGGGTGTGTTTCTTGGGGTCAGGTGTGGTCCTGTGGCTTGAATGGAGTCAGGCTCTAGCTCCTATGCTGCCTCTCTGGATCCAGAATGGAAAATTTTGATGAGACCCATTTACTCGATTTTTGGAATATGCAGGCATAAATGCTGATGTTTCTAGCAGGATAATCTCTGAAAGAATTTTTTGTCATAGAATCTCTGAGTTCTGCCATGTAGGTGGGGTGAGTTTGGACAAGACCTGACCCTGCTGCAGTGCTTTGGGGTTTCCACTGTAACTGCTCTCTGTGCCGATCTGATGGAAGAAGTTTAAAAGAGTCAGAGAGGGAGCCAAAGTGATAGCACAGCTGGTAAGGCATTTGCTGTGTGCACGGTCGACCCAGGTTCAGTCTCTAGCATCCCATATGGTTCCCTAAGCTTTCCAGGAGTAATTTCTGAGCACAAAACCAGAAATAACCCCTGATGGTAACTGGTGTAGTTCCAAAAGCAAACAAAAATGAACAACAACAAAAAAAAAAAATAGAAGGGTCAGAGGGAGAGTGGTTGGAAAGGAAGATTGGCCACAAAGAAAGCACACATATTATTTGAATATCATTAGAATAACATTTAAATACCTAGCAAAAATACATAAAAATATTTGAACAAATTTATGTTTAAAAGACAAATACAAGGGCCCAGAGAGATAGCACAGCGGTGTTTGCCTTGCAAGCAGCTGATCCAGGACCTAAGGTGGTTGGTTCGAATCCCGGTGTCCCATATGGTCCCCCGTGCCTGCCAGGAGCTATTTCTGAGCAGATAGCCAGGAGTAACCCCTGAGCACCGCCGGGTGTGGCCCAAAAACCAAAACCAAAACAAAACAAAACAAAAAAACAGAAAAAAAGACAAATACAAGAAAATATTCTAAAATGAGCTGATTCCAAAAACTGAACAGAGGACTGGAGTGATAGTACAGCAGGTAGAGTGGTTGCCTGGGTTTCATGCTGGCAGCACCTGAGCAATAATACCAACAACAAAGTGCCTGAGAAAGCCCTGAGTAATTCCTGAGTGGAAGGCCCATCATTTTGCATCTCAACTCAGCAAAATGTTTATGATTTTCTTGGGTTTGATCTCCTTTCATGGATAATATGGAATCATTAAGATTGTTTTTTTTTTCTCTTAGGGATGATAACTCCATTCCATGATTTACTAGGAAAACATGGCAAAAGATATTTTCTCCAGTTTTGTAGTTGATTATAGAAAGAGGTCCTTTCTACAGACATTTATCCCTTTATAGCCAGAAGCAGAAGGCCTGATGATTATGTTTTTAACCTGAAAAGTTTTCTGTACCTTCATTCTCCATTCTTGCTAAGTAGAGAAACACCAAAGATTGTTATTAACATAGTCTAATATTGAGAGTAGGTAATTAGACAAGAAAAATCAATCAGGGGGGTAAATATTGAAGCACAAAATTAACTTTATTTGCAGAGATAGCATTTCTGGAGCATCCTATGAAATTAGAAATACATTTATTCAATAAAACAATTAGTTAAGACAGCAGTGTATATGGGCCAAGAGCAGATAAGGCCCATCAGGTTTGATGCTCATGACCTATCTTGGTTTGATTCCTGGCACCTCATATCCCTCTTCAAACCTGCCAGAAGTGATCTCTGAGTCTACATAGAAACAGGAGCACTTCAATGTGTGACTCCCAAACCAACAATCAACAAACAAAAGACAGAACATAAAATTAACTAGTAGACATGAACAAATGTCACGTATATAAATTATGGTCTGAGGATATTATGGGAGAAACAAAAATTCATTTACAATAGCCACAGAGATAGCCCAGCTGATAGGGTCTTTGCTTTGCATGCAGTTCACCGAGGTTCAATCCTTGGTATCCTATATGGTTCCCTGTGCCTGCCAGGAGTAATTTCTTTATTTTGGGAAGGGGGGATTTGGGGTCACACCCGGCAGCACTCAGGGGTTACTCCTGACTCTATGTTCAGAAATCGCTCTTGGCAGGCTCAGGAGACCATATGGGATGCTGGGATTCGAACCACTGACCTTCTGCGTGCAAGGCAAATACCTTGACTTGTGGGCCTGTCAGTGAAATTCTTTTTACTATGGGAATATGCCTCGCTAGACTGTAAGTTCTGATTATTGCTTATAAAGATTGATTGGTACATTAAAAGTTGATGATGTCTTAAAGGGAAAACCACCAATATTTGATTTGTTAACGAGAGTCAGAGACTCTAAATTTTTAATGTTCATGTTTAACTGTGGTAAAATACAATTATCATAATAACCATTGAAACCAGTTGTATAAATATATTAATTTAAAAAAAGTCACAAGTCAGTGTGTATATTGTAATTACTTGACTTACATATATTGTGAAATAAACTGATTAACATACATCACTTCATATATTTACAAATTTTTTACTCCTGAAATTATATAATGTTGTAAACTAATAAAAAATCAATAAAAGGGGGAAATATCATATTTTCTGGCATATAAGGTGACTTTTTAACAGATGAAAAAGTTCTTAGGGCCTGGAGAGATAGCACAGCGGCGTTTGCCTTGCAAGCAGCCAATCCAGGACCAAAAGTGGTTGGTTCGAATTCCGGTGTCCCATATGGTCCCCAGTGCCTGCCAGGAGCTATTTCTGAGCAGACTGCCAGGAGTAACCCCTGAGCACCGCCGGGTGTGGCCCAAAAACCAAAAAAAAAAAAAAAAAGTTCTTAAAAGTCGGGGCTTGTCTTCTACACTAGTATAGGGCATGCTGAAACTTACTCCAGCTTCAGGGACGAGTGATCTGCCTCCCTCTTACCACAGCATCCCATCCAGCTGCCAGGCGTTATCACTCAGTCCTCTGCTTGTCCTGATTCATCTTTCAGGTCACACAGAGGAGCTGAGTTATGGAGTGCTGCATCCCATCCAGCCTCCGGGTGTCATGGCTGGTATGTGGCTTTCCGGTACTCAAACGCTATATTTTAACAGGAAAAGTAGGCGGTCGTTTTATACGCCGGAAAATAGGTAATTTTTTCTTTGTGATAATTTTGTTTGTTTTAGTTTTGGAGCCATACCTGGCAGAGCTCAGGGCTTAATCCTGTCCTTTGCTAAGGGATCACTCCTGGTGGGATTTAGGGATTATTATATAGTGTCAAGGATTGAACCTGGGTCAATTTGAAGAAGCAAGCTCTTTAATTTCTGTCCTGTCTCTCCCAATATTAAAATATTTAAAACCAAGGCATACTTGAATATATTATATGATTTCAAGAGTGCAACACAATAACTCAAAATTTGCATCAGGGGCCAGAGCAATAGTATAGGATATGACATTTGCCTTGCATATGGCCAGATTGAGTTTGATCCCTGGCATCCCATGTGGTCCCCGAGTCTGTCAGAAGTAATTTCTGAATGCAGAAGCAGGAGTAACTTCTGAGCACTACTAGGTGTGGCCCAAAAATGAAAGCTAAACAAAACAAAATAAAACCTATATTTGTTTTTTGGGGGGAGCACACCAGTTAACGCTCAGGGGTTACTCCTGGCTATGCACTCAGAAATCGCCCTGGCTTGGGGGACCATATGGGACCCTGGGGAATCGAACCAAGATCTGTCCTAGGTTAGCGCTTGCAAGGCAGATGCCTTACCTCTAGTGCCACCACGCCGGCCCCAAAACCTGTAAGTGGTCAAATGAATTGAATAAATGGATTGAATAAATTCCTTCTTCTAAATGTCTGTATTAGTCAAAATAAAATATCTGGGGCCGGAGTGGTGGCGCAGAGGTAGCACTTTTGCCTTGCACGAGGCTGACCTAGGACAGACCACGGTTTGATCCTCCGGGGTCCCATATGGTCCCCCAAGCCAGGAGTGATTTTTTTTGTTTGTTTTTGGGCCACACCCGGAGATGGTCAGGGGTTACTCCTGGCTGTCTGCTCAAAATAGCTCCTGGCAGGCACGGGGGACCATATGGGACACCGGGATTCAAACCAACCACCTTTGGCCCTGGATCGGCTGCTTGCAAGGCAAACGCCGCTGTGCTATCTCTCCGGGCCCAGTAGTGATTTCTGAACGCATAGCTAGGAGTAACCTCTGAGCATCACTGGGTGTGGTCCAACCCCCCCCCCCAAAGTATCTAGTAATCAGTTATTACCTGATAATTCCAGGATTTACTCTTGACAACTGTCAGAGATGTAGGACAATATTGTTGACTGTAGTCATCATAATATATACCATTTGTTTCCTTTTGAGGCTGAATAACTCATATATCTATGCTATATTTTATGATTATTGTTGTTGGTATTATTATTGTTTTAGTTCTGAAGATCAAACCCAGGGGTCTCACACATGCAAGGTGAGTGACCAGTCACTGGGCTATATCTTTAATCCAATTTAACTTTTGAGCTATACAAAGTTTTTGTTTTTGTTTTTGTTTGTTTTGGTTTTGGTTTTTGGGTCACACCCGTCAGTGCTCAGGGGTTACTCTTGGCTCTACGCTCCTGGCAGGCTAGGGAGACCTAAGTGACACTGGGATTCAGACCACTGACCTTCTGCATGCAAGGCAAATGCTTTACCTCCATGCTATCTTTCCTGCCCTGAGCTATACAAAGTTTTAAAGGCCTGGTGAGAGACTCTTGAGAGGTAGTTTAGAGAGATAGTTAAGACACTTGCCTAGGGCCGGAGAGATAGCATAGAGGTAGGGTCTTTGCTTTGCATGCAGAAGGACAGTGGTTCGAATCCCAGCATCCCATATGGTCCTTAAAGCCTTCCAGGAGTGATTTCTGAGCGTGGAGCCAGGAGTAATCCCTGAGTGTGACCCAAAAACAGAAACAAAAACAAACAAACAAACAAAAAAGACACTTGCCTTGTTTGCAACTAACCTCAGTTCAATTCCCAGCACCACATATGGCTCCTCTTCCTAGCCCAGCCAGGAGTGAATCCTAAGCAGGATTCGAACCAACCACCTTTAGTCCTGGATTAGCTGCTTGCAAGGCAAACACCGCTGTGCCATCTCTTCGGGCCCCTAAATTCATTTCAATAGCCAGATGGTTACTCTCTGCTTAAAAAAAGAAGTTTATTATTTTTTATTCTGTGGCCACGCCTGGCAGTACTCAGGAATGATTCTCGTTTCTGTGCTTAGTGATCACTTCTGGTGGTGCTTTAGAGACCACATGTAGTGCTGGGAAATGGAATCAGGATTGCTGCATGCAAGGCTAGAACCTTTATCTTTATGCTCCTGCTCCATCCTCAATTGGTTCATTTGAATTATGCGAACAATATAAACCTGAGATGTTAGTGAAATCTCTAAAAAAACTATGGTCTTGTTAAGCTTTTAATGTTTATGTTTACGGCTCAGTCTGGAGCACACACTTGACCTTGAGGAAACCTGGGTTTCCCTGCACCTTGGGGATCCAACCACTCCATGAATGGCCCTGAGTTGGGAGCAACCTCTGAGCACCACCAGTTGTATCTTGAGAGAGAAAAAAATCATATGACCAGGGTAAGAGCAATAGCACAGCAGGTAGAGTGTTTGCCTTGTATGTAGCCAAACAGGGTTCAATCCCTTGAATTCTATATTGTCCCCTGAGCCTGCCAGGAGTAATTTCTTTGTTTTTTTTGTTTTTGTTTTTGTTTTTTCAGGCCACACCAGGTATGCTCAGGGATTACTCCTGGCTAAGCGCTCAGCAATTGCCCCTGGCTTGGGGGGACCATACGGGGATCGAACCAGGGTCCTTCCTTGGCTAGCACTTGCAAGGCAGACACCTTACCTCTAGCGCCACCTCACCGGCCCCAGCAGTAATTTCTGCATGCAGAGCCAGGAGTAACCCCTGAGCATACCTGGGTGTGTCCCACCCCCCAAAATCATATGACCAGTTTAGTAGATAGAAGATTTTATAAAATTTAATACCTACTTATAAAATTTGCTAGGATATAATACTTTTTGGTAAAATGATATTTCTCAATAAAATTAACACCTATTTATGAAAACTGCTAGCAAAGTCAGAAGAAATGATATTTTCTTAATCTGATAAAAGCTATTTGCAAAGCTAGGCACAGAGGGGACTACTCAGGCCAGCAGCCCCGGGGATGAGGGAGGAGAATGTGGGAGGCAGGACAGGAATGGAGGTGGAGGAAGGACAATTTGGTGATGGGAATTCCCCTGATTTTATGTTAATATGTACCTAAAATACTATTGTCAACGATATGTAAGCCACTATGATTAAAATAAAAATTATATTAAAAAAAGCTATTTGCGGGGCCGGGCGGTGGCGCTAAAGGTAAGGTGCCTGCCTTGCCTGCGCTAGCCTTGGACGGACCGCGGTTCGATCCCCCGGTGTCCCATATGGTCCCCCAAGCCAGGAGCGACTTCTGAGCGCATAGCCAGGAGTAACCCCTGAGCATCACCGGGTGTGGCCCAAAAACCAAAAAAAAAAAAAAAAAAAGCTATTTGCAAACATTATGTAGCCAATTTTTCTTTTTGAGACAGGAACAAGATATGGATTCTCATAAACATTACTTTTATGCAAACATTGTTCTTGAGGTCATTTAAAAAAAAGATTAATTAAAAGGTAAAAGAAAGAGCTGAAAAGGAAGAAAAAATATAATTTGCAAATGCTATGGCTACGTACATTAAGAAATACTAAATACCTAGAAATAAATAATTATAATTTTTTTTTGTTTGTTTTTGGGTCACACCCAGCAGCGCTCAGGGGTTACTCCTGGCTCCACACTCAGAAATCACTTCTGGCAGGCTCAGGGGACCATATGAGATGCCGGGATTTGAATCAATGACCTTGTGCATGAAAGGCAAATGCCTTACCTCCATCCTGTCTCGCCGGCCCCAATAATTATAATTTGATATGGCTGGTAGAAATAAAATAATTTGGGGCCAGAGAGATAGCACAGCGGTGTTTGCCTTGCAAGCAGCCGATCCAGCACCTAAGGTGGTTGGTTCGAATCCCAATGTCCCATATGGTCCTCGGTGCCTGCCAGGAGCTATTTCTGAGCAGATAGCCAGGAGGAACCCCTGAGTGCCACTGGGTGTGGCCCAAAAACCAAAAAAATAAATAAATAAAATAATATTATTGTATTCATATAACCAATCAAAATTATACAAATTAAAGTATTAAAAATGAAACTGTGGGGGCCAGGCGGTGGCGCTAAAGGTAAGGTGCCTGCCTTGCCTGCGCTAGCCTTGGACGGACCGCGGTTCGATCCCCCGGTGTCCCATATGGTCCCCCAAGCCAGGAGCAACTTCTGAGCACATAGCCAGGAGTAACCCCTGAGCGTTACCGGGTGTGGCCCCAAAACCAAAAACAAACAAACAAACAAACAAACAAACAAATAAATAAAAATGAGACTGTGGAGCTAGTAGTACAGGATTGCTTGCAGCTGATTCTATCCTTGGTCCTATAGATGGCTACCCTGTTACCACCAGGGGTCACTCCTGAGCAAAGGACCAGGAATAGCCTTTGAGATCCTCAGGGTGTGACCCAGTTCCGCCCTCACCTAGATAAAGTCTGCCAAAATATGCACAGAATTTCTTCTGGGAAAATCATGGAACTCTAAGTAGGAGAAAGAATATCTGTGCAGATATTTTTTAAATTTAAATTTAATTTAAATTTTAAATTTCAAGAGCCAATCATTTTAAAGTATGAAATTTCTCCAAGTGAATTTATGGATGTAATTCAATTCAAAGAAAATCTCAACATGACAAAAATATTGCAAAGTATTTGTAGAAATGTAAAAGACTAAGAATTATGAAACAGGCTGAAGTGGGGTGCAGGGAGGCGAAGGGAAATTATTGAAATGAGTTGTTGGGAGGTAACAAGACCCTTAGTGGGAATCAAGCTACTTGATCACTAGCCCCAAAGTAGCCACAAAGCATGAAGGCAGGGCCCACTGTGGAGCTGAAGTTGATAGGACCCTACTGATGCCTATCAGCCCAGAAAAGGCTAAAGTCCCCCTGGAGAGGTGAAGCACCAGAGGAACAAAACACTGTGATAAGGACTTGATGGTTTACCACCAAAAGTTCAAATTCTGGCCCAAGAGATAGCACAGTGGGTAGGGCACTTGTCTTGCTCATGGCTGACCCAGAGTTCGATTCCCAGCATCTCATATGTTCCCCCAATCCTGCCAGGAGTGATTTCTGAGAGCAGAGTCAGGAACAATCTCTGAGAGCCGCTGCCCCCCCCATCCTAATATTCAAGTTCTTTCCTTTGCCAATCTCTAGCAATTGGCTATTATCTACATAGAAAGCCCCAAGTGGAGGCAGTTTGGAAGAAAATTAAAAAAGCCAAGGGGGAAAAAAAAAGCCAAGGTAAGCAGCTTGCTTTCCCATTCATGAGGTGACCCACATCTCAACTCAGACTGTGTAATTCTTTTTTTGTTTTACTTTATGGGCTGCCTCCATCTGCCTTCCTTATGGAGAAGTTCACATCCTCTCTAAAAGATCTTTCTTTCCTCTTAATTCCTAAATAAAACTGACTTCACTGTTCACCTTCTCTTGAAATTCTTTTTCTGTGAGATAAGCAATGTTCCTGAGGAATTTGGCCAGAATTTGGTTCAGGGCAGATTTTCCTTTTTCTGCAAAGAGCTATTCCCTGCTCCATCCCCAAAGGAAGACAAAAATGTCAGAGACCTATAGAGGAACAGGAGAAAGAAAAGGGCTCTCAGATCCAGGTTAATTTCCAACTCTTCTCCATTTCCTCCCCTCTCCTGCAACCCCAGATAAGACTAACACAGACATTTAGAAAAAGGAATGTATTCAATCTATTATATGTACAACATTGTACTTTTTTTTTTTTTTTTTTTTTTTTTTTTTTTTTTGTTTTTGGGCTACACCCGTTTGACGCTCAGGGGTTACTCCTGGCTATGTGCTCAGAAATCGCCCCTGGCTTGGGGGGACCATATGGGACGCCGGGGGATCGAACCGCGGTCCGTTCCTTGGCTAGCGCTTGTAAGGCAGACACCTTACCTCTAGCGCCACCTTCCCGGCCCCAACATTGTACTTTTATTCAGATATGAAAAATGGACATTTATCTTTGATTTATCAGGCTAAAAAGCTGACCCTCCTTTAAGATGAATGGGGCAGGCAGAGATGTAGAATAGAAGTAGAAATGTAATGGTGATCTATGATGGGTGGATGAATATGAGGTTGAAGTTCTATATCCTGACCAGAAGGCTCATGAGTCTGTCCAACTTACTATTAAGGCATTGGGAAAGGAAGCATGATCAGCTGACTTGAAGATAGTGACTAGAGAAAATGAAACAGCTTCATATTTGTAGTCCATTCAATAAGCTTCTTCCTTTCTGCCAACAACTTGCTTGGTTTATCCTGACCTTACCTCTCAGTGAGTTGGGAGGTTTAAAGAGATAGATAAGGGAGCCAGAGAGATAGCATGGAGGTAAGGTGTTTGCCTTGCATGCAGAAGGACGGTGGTTCGAATCCCAGCATCCTATATGGTCCCCCGAGCCTGCCAGGAGTAACCCCTGAGTGCAGCTGGGTGTGATACCCCCCCAAAATTAAAAAGAGATAGATAAGGAGCTAGAGAGAAAGATAGTAGAGGGGTTAATATACTTGCATTATACATGGATGATCCTACTTGATCCCTGACACCACATATGATCCCCTGAGCCTGCTAGGAGTGACTCCTAAGCATAGAGCCAGAAGTAAGCCCTGAGTACAGGGCTACGGTTAGGTTTAAGCAGCTTATGCTGTTTTATGACTAATCCTTGCAGATAACAACTGGCGAATGTTTAGCACTAATATAAGGGGAAATGGTCTTTCAAAGGGGCAGGGAGTTAGTTCAAAATGCTGGAGCATATGCTTTCTATAAGGAAGCTCCAGTTCTAGTTCAGTTGCCAACACCATATGGTACCCCAACCAATTACAGGGAATAGCCCTCAAGTACTGTGCCAGAGTAGTTCTCAAATCTCCAGAAAAGAAAAAAAAATCTTTTAATATTTCTAAATCTTAAATATCTCTTAGCTGCAGTGATCAGGGGTTTCTCCTGACTCTGTACCCAGGGATCACTCCAGGAAGTATTTGGGGTCCCATTTGTAATTCTGGGTCAGCTACATTCAGGGCAATTACCTGCTGTGCTATCACTCTGGTCCTACCAAAACTTTTCTTCACCTATTGGAACAACTCCTCCAAAGATTTACTGTATCAGCCTTTTCCCTTTCTGGGGTCATCAGGTCTGTGATAAGGTACACAGGTAATAGGCATTAGAATATCAGGTTGGCACTCCTAGGAATATACCCTAGGAACACAAAAATACAATACAAAAACCCCTTCCTTACACCTATATTCATTGCAGCACTATTTACCATAGCAAGACTCTGGAAACAACCAAGATGCCTTTCAACAGATGAATGGCTAAGGAAACTGTGGTACATATACACAATGGAATATTATGCAGCTGTCAGGAGAGATGAAGTCATAAAATTTTCCTATACATGGATGTACACGGAATCTATTATGCTGAGTGAAATAAGTCAGAGGGAGTGAGATAGACGCAGAATAGTCTCACTCATCTATGCGTTTTAAGAAAAATGAAAGACATTCTTGCAATAATAATTTTCAGACACAAAAGAGAAAAGAGCTGGAAGTTACAGCTCACCTCAGGAAGCTCACCACAAAGAGTGATGAGTTTAGTTAGAGAAATAACTACATTTTGAACTGTCCTAATAATGAGAAAATATGAGAGAAAGGGAAAGCCTGTCTAGAGTACAGGCGGGGGGTTGGGTGGGGAGGAGGGAGATTTGGGACATTGGTGATGGGAATGTTGCACTGGTAATGGGTGGTGTTCTTTACATGACTGAAACCCAAACACAATCATGTATGTAATCAAGGTGTTTAAATAAAATAATATATATATAAAAGAATATCAGGTTGAGGCATACTGTGTATCCAAAAGCTAGCAGTCTTTGTACAGAAGGCCAAGTTTCCCTATTGTGGTGATTGAAGTAATGAGATCTCTCTCTCTCTCTCTCTCTCTCTCTCTCTCTCTCTCTCTCTCTCCTTCCTTCCTCCTCTCTCTGAAAGATAAATAGCTCTCTGTGTGTATTTTGCTGCATGCAAGGTAAATTAAATATTTTTATCGATATCCTTATTTAAACACCTTGATTACAAATATGATTGTAGTTGGGTTTCAGTCATCTAAAGAACAACTCTTTTCACCAGTGCAACATTCCCATCACCAATGTCCCCAAACTTTTCTCTGGCTCCTGTTTTAATATTTTTTTATTTGATTATTTATTTGTAAGGCTAGATCACTTGAACATTTATTACTCAAGGGAAAAGAGATGATTCTTTTGAGATCCAGGCTGGTATATTTTAGGGGTTCTATGTCCATTCTGACTAGTTACTGAAGTTGCAAAACTAAAACTGCAAAGTCTGAGAGTCTTTAGTCCTGTAGATGAGAAAAGTCTTCATCTTTATTGTGTAGATTATTTTCTTTTTTTTTTTTTTTTTTTTTTGGTTTTTGGGCCACACCCTGTGACGCTCAGGGGTTACTCCTGGCTATGCGCTCAGAAGTTGCTCCTGGCTTCTTGGGGGACCATATGGGACGCCGGGGGATCGAACCGCGGTCCGTCCTAGGCTAGCGCAGGCAAGGCAGGCACCTTACCTCCAGCGCCACCGCCCAGCCCCTATTTTCTTATTTTCTTAGCTCCCCAGGATATCAACAAATTAGATTAGAAGTGTTTTCAAATTAAAGACAACCTACACTGATTGGTTTATGGAGATGAATCAAGACCTAATAAGCATCTAATATTGTCAACAAAAAACTCCTGAAAAAACAAATAATTCAAACATCTAATACTTTAAATGGATAAAACAAAACCAGAACAAAAATATTTATTGTAGAAAGGATTGCTGCTTGAAGCAAATCTTTTGTTTGTTTGTTTTTGGGGCCACACCCAGTGGTGCTCAGGAATTACTCCTGTCTCTGTGCTCACAAATCATTCCTGGCAGGCTTGGGGGACCATATGTGATGTTGGGATCAAATTCGAATCAACCACATGCAAGGCAAATGCCCTAACTGCTGTGCTATTGTTCCAGCCCTGCTCGAAGCAATTTCATACAAAATCCAAGATTTAAAATCCAGTCAGGGAAGATTTCATTCAAAATCCAAAATTCAGTCAGGGAAGATTTAGTCCTTGAACAAACCAATTGATCTTAAATTTGACTTTAAAATCAAATGCGCATTTCATGTAATTTTGTGGGGTTTTTGTTATTGTTTATTTATTGTTTTGGGGCCACACCCAGTGATACTCAGAGGTTACTCCTGGCTATGTGCTCAAAAATCGCTCTTGGCTTGGGGGACCATATGAGATGCCGGGGAATTGATCTGCCATCCTAGGTCAGCCGCATTCAAGGCAAATGCCCAACTGCTTGCGCCACCACTCTGGCCCTGACATTAACATTCTTATATTTTTTGGTATTCTCTTTTTTATCTTTATTTAAACACTGTAATTACAAATATGATTGTAGTTGTATGATTTCAGTCATGTAAAGAACACCCTCTTTCACCAGTGCAATATTCCCACCACCGATGTCCCAAATCTCCCTTCTCCCACCTCACCCCCACCTGTACTCGAGACAGGCTTTCTACTTCTCTCATTCATTCACATTGTTAGGATAGTTCTCAATGTATTTATTTCTCTAACAGCACTCATCTCTTTGTGGTGAGCTTCATGTCGTGAGCTGCACCTTCCAGCCCTCATCTCTTTTGTTTCTGAGAATTATTGCAAAAATGTCTTTCATTTTTCTTAAAACCCATAGATGAGTGAGACTATTCTGCGTCTATCTCACTCCCTCTGACTTATTTCACTCAGCATAATAGACTCCATGTACATCCATGTGTAGGAAAATGTCATGACTTCATATCTCCTGGCGGCTGCATAATATTCCATTGTGTATATGTACCACAGTTTCTTTAGCCACTCATCTGTTGAAGGGCATCTTGGTTGTTTCCAGAGTCTGGCTACTGTAAATAGCGCTGTAATGAATATAGGTGTGAGGAAGGGATTTTTGTATTGTAATTTTGTGTTCCTCGGGTATATCCCTAGGAGTGGTATAGCTGGATCATATGGGAGCTCAATTTCCAGTTTTTGGAGGAATATCCATATCGCTTTCCATAAAGGTTGGACTAGACGACATTCCCACCAGCAGAGAAAAAGAGTTCCTTTCTCTCCACATTCCCTCCAGCACTGCTTGTTTTCCTTCTTTGTGATGTGTGCCAATCTCAGTGGCATGAGATGGTACCTCATAGTTGTTTTGATTTGCATCTCCCTGACGATTAGTGATGTTGAGCATCTTTTCATGTGCCTTTTGGCCATTTGCATTTCTTCTTTTACAACGTGTCTGTTCATTTCTTCTCCCCATTTTTTGATGGGGTTAGATTTTTTTTCTTGTAAAGTTCTATCAGTACCTTGTATATTTTGAATATTAGACCTTTATCTGATGGGTATTGGGTGAATAATTTCTCCCACTCAGTGGGCGGCTTTTGTATTCTGGGCACTATTTCCTTTGAGGTGCAGAAGCTTCTCAGCTTAATATAGTTCCATCTGTTTATCTCTGCTTCCACTTGTTTGGAGAGTGCTGTCTCCTCCTTAAAGATGCCTTTAGTCTCAATGCCATGGAGTGTTTTACCTACATGTTGTTCTATATACCTTATAGTTTTAGATCTGATAGCCAGGTCTTTAATCCATTTGGATTTTACCTTCGTACATGGTGTTAGACATTCAACATAGTGCTGGAAGTACTTGCTATAGTGATTAGGCAAAAAAAGATAACAAGGGAATCCAGATAGAAAAGGAAGAAGTCAAGCTCTCACTGTTTGCAGATGACATGATACTCTAGTTAGAAAACCCTAAAGACTCTAACAAAAAGCTTCTAGAAACAATAGATTTATATAGCAATGTGGCAGGCTACAAAATTAACACATAAAAATCAATGGCCTTTTTATACACCAATAATGATAGGGAAGAAATGGACATTAAGGAAACAACCCCATTTACATTAGAGCCACACAAACTCAAATATCTTGGAGTCAATCTGACTAAAGATGTGGAGGACCTATACAAAGAAAACTATAAGGGGACGGAGAGATAACACAGTGGTAAGGCGTTTGCCTTAGACGCAGAAGGATGGTGGTTTGAATCCCCGCATCCCACATGGTCCCCTGAGCCTGCCAGGAGCAATTTCTGAGCATAGAGCCAGGCGTAACCCCTGAGCGCTGCTGGGTGTGACCCAAAAATTGGAAAAAAAAAAAAAAGAAAAAGAAAAGAAAAGAAAAGAAAACTATAAAACACTGCTCCAAGAAATAAGAGAGGACATGCAGAAATGGAAACACATGCCCTGCTCATGGATTGACAGGATCAACATAATTAAAATGGCAACACTCCCAAAAGTGTTGTACAGATTTAACGCGATTCCTCTAAAGATACCCATGACATTCTTCAAAGAAGTGGATCAAACACTTCTGAAATTCATTTGGAACAATAAACACCCTCAAATAGCTAAAGCACTCCTTGGGAAAAGGAATATGGGAGGCATTACTTTCCCTAATTTTAAGCTGTATTACAAAGCAATAGTTATCAAGACAGCATGGTATTGGAATAAAGACAGACCTTCAGATCAGTGAAATAGGCTTGAGTACTCAGAGAATGTTCCCCAGTCATACAACCACCTAGTTTGTGATAAAGGAGCAAGAAATCCTAAATGGAGCAAAGAAAGCCTCTTCAACAAGTGGTGTTGGAACAATTGGTTAGCCACTTGCCAAAAAGCGAACTCAGACATTAACATTCTAATCTCTCTCGGCCACTGATATTCCTGTGACAACCTCCCTGGCCTTTTACACTTTTTTTTTTTTTTTTTTTTTTGGTGTTTGGGTCACACCCAGTGATGCTCAGGGGTTACTCCTGGCTCTGTGCTCAGAAATCGATCTTGGCTTGGGGGACCATATGGGACACTGGGAGATCGAACTGCAGTCCATCCTAGGCTAGCGCATAGAAAGCAGATGCCTTACATCCTGCACCACTGCTATGGCCCCACTGGCCTTTTAAACTTTTACCTAAGTGAACTTGGTTCTAGGGCCAGGAAGCTGGTTCAGAGAATTAGAGCAGAGGACTGGCATGCAGAGGCCTTGAGTTCCATTGCACTGGGTGGTTTATAGCTAGAACCAGCATGACCAGACTCACAAGATGGCTTCTGATCATTACTTAAAAATAGTGATTTTTGTTTTGTTTTCTTGGGTTTTGTGTTTTTCTCCACACCCACCGATGGTTAGTGTTTACTCCAGGCTCTGCACACTGAGATCACTCCTGGCAGTGCGTGATTTTGTTTTGTTTTGGACTCAAAGTCAGTGTTGTTCAAGGGTTATTCTTGGACATGCTTGGGGACCAATGAGGTGCCAGAGAGCAAAGCAAACCTATATACCTCTTGAATGCTTGGTCCCTGGCACTACAGGTGGTTTCCTGCGCACGAACAACCGTTATCCCTGAGTACAGAGCTAGAAGTTAGCCCTGAGCAACTGATCTTGTTTTGTGGCCAAAAAAGAAAAAGAAGCAGCAAAAGTTGGTGGCAATGAGGCCCAAAGATAATCATCCTGTACCTCTTTGGGTTTTATAGAACCTAGACAAATAACCAAAAGAACATCAGACAAATTTATAAGATAGAAATATATAGAGAGAATATATATAAGAGGGGCCGGAGAGATAGCATGGAGGTAGGGTGTTTGCCTTATATGCGGAAGGTCGGTGGATCAAATCCCAGCGTCCCATATGGTTCCCTGAGCCTGCCAAGAGTGATTTCTGAGCATAGAGCCAGGAGTAACCCCTGAGCGCTGCCAGGTGTGGCCCAAAAACTATATATATATATATATTTGTTTTTTTGGGGGAGCCACACCAGGCAGCTCTAAGGGGTTACTCCAGGCTCTGTGTTCAAAAATCACTCCTGGCAGGCTCAAGAGACTATATGGGATGCCGGGGATGGAACCTAGGTTATCCGTGTGCAAGGCAAATGCCCTACCTACTGTGTTATAACTCTGGCCCCAGAAAGCAGAAATATATTAACACCAAGTATATTATTTTCTTACATATCGGGTATCACCAACTGACTCTGAAGTAACCTGCTATAGCTTTGGGCAGATGAATGAAAATAACCAGTTAGAGGTTAAGTTAACCAGGAGTATGTAGATTAACTACTGCTCTGTGGAGAGGCCCTTCTGGGAGATTCTTAGAAGTAAACATTCGAAAAGGGAAGTTTCTTTTTTATTTTATTTTATTTTATTTTTTGGTTTTTGGGTCACACCCGGCAATAATCAGGGGTTACTCCCGGCTCTATGCTCAGAAATCGCCCCCGGCAGGCTCAGGGGACCATATAGGATGCCGGGATTCAAACCACCATCCTTCAGCATGTAAGGCAAACACCGTACCACTATGCTATCTCTCGAGCCCTGAAAAGGGAACTTTCTACTCTCTGTTCAAGGTCTCGTCCTTGGAATTAAACTTAAATATGTCTTTGGTGGGTAGATATTTGATTTCCTAAAGGACTCATGTTTGAGTATTGCATAACCAAAAATAATCATTAAATTAATATTTTCCCTAGGGCTCAAGGCTAATAAAGGATTCTGGGAATTATAATTAAGCTGATATTGTTTATATAAAAATGTCACTACTAAAGGCTGAAGTGTCAGTGCAGGGCACAAAGTGTCTGCCTTGCGTGTGCTAGCCTAGGACGGACTGCAGTTGGATCCCCGGGTGTCCCATATGGTCCCACAAGCCAGGAGCGATTTCTGAATGCATAGTGGCCCCCCAAAACAAACAAACAAAAAAGTCACTACTATACTTTAGTCCAAACATAATTTTTCTTCTTTTCAAAAGCTTTTTTGATCCCATAAACCTACCCATTTAAAGTGTACAATATAATGCTTTTGATATATTATATCTATTGTATTAATTTTTAAAATTGTGGCAAAATAAAGGCTAGTGTGAGAATGTGGGTTCCAGTAGCATCAAAAATGGTGATGTAGGGCCGGAGAGATAGCACAACAGTAGGGTGTTTCCCTTGCACACAGCCAATCCAGGACAGATAGCGATTCAAGTCCCTGCATCGAATATGGTTCCCCAATGTCTGCCAGGAGCAATTTCTTAGCACAGAGCCAGGAGTAACCCCAGAGCGCTACCGGGTATGACCCCCCCTCAAAGTGATTATGTAGAATTTCCTAAAATAATACAAGAATTGAGGCCAGAAATATAGTACAATAGGTAGCATCCCCCAGTATAATATTTACATTGACTCTTATATGTGCTGTTACTTTTATTTATTTATTTATTTATTTATTTATTTATTTATTTATTTATTTTTTGGTTTATTTTATTTTATTTTTTGGTTTTTGAGTCTCACCCGGCAGTGCTCAGGGGTTACTCCTAGCTCTATGCTCAGAAATCACTCCTGGCAGGCTCGGGAGACCATATGGGATTCTGGGATTCGAACCACTGTCCTTCTGCATGCAGGGCAAACACCCTACCTCCATGCTATCTCTCCAGCCCCTATTTACTTATTGTTCTGTGTTGGCTTCAATAAGACCGAACAGTTACTTTTTTTTTTTTTTTTTAACTTTTGGGTCACACCCGGCGGCGCTCTGGGGTTACTCCTGGCTGTGTGCTCAGAAATCGCTCCTGGCAGACTGGAGAGATAGCATGGAGGTAAGGCATTTGCCTTGCATGCAGAAAGTCAGTGGTTTGAATCCAGGCGTCCTATATGATCCCCCGAGCCTGCCAGGAACAATTTCTGAGTGTAGAGTCAGGAGTAACCCCTGAGCGCTGCCAGATGTGACTCAAAAAACAAAAAACAAACAAACAAAAAGAAGAAATCGCTCCTGCAGGCACAGGGGACCATATGGATTGCCGGGATTCGAATCGGGATCTGTTCTGGGTTGGCCGCATGCAAGGCAAAAGCCCTCCACTGTGCCTTCGCTCCAGCCCCAAAGAGTTACTCTTTAACATAGCTGCAACACTCAAAAATTGAAGTCATGGGACTGGAGAGATATCATGGAGGTAAGGCATTTGCCTTTCATGCAGAAGGTCGGTGGTTCGAATCCCAGCATCTCATATGGTCCCCCGTGCCTGCCAGGGGAGATTCTGAGCTCAGAGCCAGGAGTAACTCCTGAGCGCTGCCGGGTGTGACTGAAAAAAACAACAACAAAAAAAATTGAAGTCAACATAATTGTTATAATACATTGTTTGTTCAAAGAATTTATGTTCTGAAAAGAAAGAAAATTAGGGAAAAGAACTTAATTCTTTCAAACCACATATTTATAAAAATAGTCATATTTAAAATGTCTGAAATGCATGAATTTTTATTAATTCAATTAATGAGAAGCAGTTTGCTATTGGCAACAAAAGGAAGTCCAGCAATTGTCCCCCAAATGCTCTAAAATTGAAAGGTAGGGACCTGAATGATAGCAGAGTGGTACGGCTTTTGCCTTGCATGCAGCCCACCCGGGATGAACCTGGGTTCGATCCCCAGCATCCCATATGGTCCCATAAGCCTGCCAGAAGCAATTTCTGAGCTCAGAGCCAGGAATAACCCTAGAGCGCCACTGGCTTTGGGTTGAAGCACCTCAAAAATAACTAAATAACTAAATAAATAAAATACAATTGAAAGCTTGCAGTTGTTTTATTTTTTTTTTTTTTTTTTTTTTTTTTTTTGGGCCACACCCTGCAGTGCTCAGGGGTTACTCCTGGCTGTCTGCTCAGAAATAGCTCCTGGCAGGCACGGGGACCATAGGGACACCGGGATTCGAACCAACCACCTTTGGTCCTGGATCGGCTGCTTGCAAGGCAAACGCCGCTGTGCTATCTCTCCGGGCCCGAAAGCTTGCAGTTGTTCTGGATCCACTCAGCAGTATTCTTGCCATCACAGTGACTGCAACTTGCTTTATACTCACCTGTGAGCCTGGAATTCCACTGTTCTTGGGGTCAGAGTGATATAGCACAGTGGTAGGGCGGTTGCCTTGCACACAGCCAATACAGGACAGTCCGGGTTTGATTCCTGAAATCCCATATGGTCCCCCAAACCTGCCAGGAGCGATTTCTGAGGAGTAACTTCAGAGCCCGCTGGGTGTAGCCCCAAAACAAACAAACAAAAAGAAAAATTCCACTGTTCTTAGCGTCATTGTGCTTTTTTTTTTTTATTGTTTGCTTTTGAATCACACCTGGTAGCACTCAGGGGTTACACCTGCCTCTGCACTCAGAAATCGTTTCTGCAGGCTCGGGGGACCATATGGGATGCTGGGAACCAAACCCTGATCCTTCCTGGGTTCCCACATACAAGGCAAATGCCCTATCGCTGGGCTATCACTTGGACTCTTGTGCTATTTCTTTTAATATTCTCTAATAAGTTCTATTTTGTATTTTCCTCACTTGTGCTTGAATTCTTTCCTGTATAGTCACATAAACCTGGATCAGGACTTAATAGCTATGGTCTAGTCTGGGCATTTACTTTCTGTACTATCTTTTTCTGGCAAGTCAGTTCGAGGTCTACCTAGCATCTTAGGTACCTGGTGTGCTTCAGTTTCTAGTGGTTGGGGCAGTCAGCCAAAGAAGTGTGCTGGGACTAACCCATCAAGCTACTGGTTTCGAAAGTCTTACTGATTGATTTGGCCAGGGAGAAACTATGGGAGTCCAAGATTTGATCCCCAGCACTATATGTTTCCTGATTATCATTGGATGTGACTCCTAAACTGAAATAAATCAGTAACAAAGTGATTATTCTTGGTTACTTTCTTGTAAGCACAGACACAGCCTCTGGAATATAAAATGTACCAATTTATTCCATAATTTACATGTCTTTCTTCACATTTCCACCAACACTTGCAGTTCTGGCGGTATCCTGGGAGGCCTTTCTCTGTGCTCTCCCAGGATGTCCTTCCCACTGCATGGCCCCCTCGCTATGCTGGGTGGGCTGAGGAGGTAGGTAGTTTCAGAGTGGTCTATACAGCTGTAGGTGATGTGCAAGGTGATGGTTAGGATTTCAGAAAAAATCCAAGCCCACAGTTTCTCTTGGTGTTGAGCTGGGGGAGGAATAGAGGAGGGAAAGAGAAATCATTCCTTTTGCCTTCTTTAATTTGACAATCTTAAATTGTCTGAATTGATGGCCTTTGGGGGGAAGATAGTAGACACTTGTAGTGTGCCAGTATTATGGCATAATTGTTCTGACTTTTAAGGTGGTCCTACAGGTTTTATTATTTAATCCTCCAGGGTGCAGGGTGGTGGCTGTGGTGGGAGGGGGTTCTGTGCTTTTGCTACGACTACTAGTTAGGACTGAAGTTCTCTAAAGTTACATTTGGCTTATAGATTTTTGGCCTGGTACATATGGAAGTGGTTTCTGCCCTGGAGAAAAGACAACTCCAGGGCCAGAGGGATAGCACAGTGGGTAGGATATCTGCCTTGCATGTGGCCAACCCAGGTTCAATCCCCAACCAGGAATAATTTTTAGCACAGAACCAGGAATAACCCTTGAGTGCTGCTGGGTGTAGCCTAAAAATAAAAACAAAAGATAACTCCAGGGTTGGAGTGGTGGCACAAGTGGTAGGGCATTTGCCCTGCACATGGCTAACCTAGGATAGACCGTGGTTTGATCCCCTGTGTCCCATATGGTCCCCCAAGCTAGGAGCTATTCTTGAGAGTCACTGGGTGTGGTCCAAAAAGAAAAAGAAAAGATAATTCTAGGGGCTGGATAGATAGTACAGTGAATAAGGTTCTTGCCTTGCATGTATATGATAGGCATCATCTCTAGAACCCCATACAGTTGCTTCAAACCAGCCAGGTGTAAATCTTGAACAGAGACTGGAATTAATTTTTTGCACCACCTGGTTGCAAAAGCAAACAAAACAAAATACCAACAAAACCCTAAACCCAAAAAAGATAACTCTATAGCTTATAGTTGTTTTTTTGTTTGTTTTTGTTTTGGGGTCACCCCTAGCAATGCACCTGGTTTACCCTTGGCTCTGCTCAGGAATTATTCCTAGAAGGACCTAGGAGATCACATAAGATGCCAGGGATCAAACCTGTGTTGGCTGTGTGCAAGGCAAGCACCCTAGATGCTGTACTCTAACTCCATTCCTAGTTGTTTTTTGTTTTATTCCATTTTTATTCCTTGTGGTTTTTTTGTTTGTTTTTGGGCCACAACTAGAGGTGCTCAGGAGTTACTCCTGGCTCTGGCTCAGAAATCGCTCCCAGCAGGCTCGGGGGACCATGTGGGAAGCTGGGAATCGAACTACCTTCTATCCTGGGTTGGCTGCATGCAAGGCAAATGCCCTTCTGCTGTGCTATTGCTCCGGCCCCCATTTTTGGCATTTTTAATGTTGGATCAAACCCAAAGCTTCATGCATTATAAGACATGTGCTTTACCACTGACCCTATATTTCCAATGTGCAGTTCTAAAGCCCTGTAGAACATTAATGACTTTCCTCTGTGTTAGGCCAGTCTGCTCTAAGAACTAGACTTATAAGCAAAATTGAGGGACTTCTAACAGTTCAGATGACTGAGAGTAGGGTGCTAGCAGGACCAGCTATCTCCCACTGGATCCTATCTGTTACCTTAGGTCAGCCACGCTTGTCAGTTTCCTTCATTATTTATTATTAATTTTGTTATTTATGAAATTCTTTTTTGTTGTTGTTTTGTTTTATTTTTTTATTTTGGGGTCACACCCGTTTGGTGTTCAGGGGTTATTCCTGGCTAAGCGCTCAGAAATTGCCCCTGGCTTGGGGCAACCATATGGGACACTGGGGGATCGAACCGTGGTCCTGATCCTTGGCTTGCAAGGCAGACACCTTACCTCTAGCGCCACCTCGCCGGCCCCTGTTGTTTTGTTTTGTTTTTGGGTCACACCTAGCAGCGCTCAGGGGTTACTCCTGGCTCTATACTCAGAAATCACCCACCCCCCCATAGGCTCAGGGGACCATATAGGAAGCTGGGATTCGAACCACTGTCCTTCTGCATGCAAGGCAAACGCCTTACCTCCATCTATCTCTCCGGCCCCTCTTTTTCTGGTGTTTTTTTATGAGGGGTCACACCTGGCAGCACTCAGGGGTTACTCCTGGCTCTTTGCTCAGAAATCTCTCCTGGCAGGCTCAGGGGACCATATGGGATGCCGGGATTTGAACCACCATCCTTCTGCATGCAAGGCAAATGCCCTCCCTCCATGCTATCTCTCTGATCCCTGTAATGTATTCTTATGCTTGACCTATTCTAGGTGCTAGAAGAAATAAAGCAGTGTCTTTCAAGTTATCTATGGTGAAGGCTGGAGTGATGGTAAAGTGGTAGGGCAGATTCGGGTTCAATCCCTGGCATCCCATATGGTCCCCGAGTCCGTCAGGAGTGATTTTAAGTGCAGAGCCAGGAGTAACTCCTGAGTACTGCTGAATGTGACCCAGAAATAAAAACAAAAAATCAAATTATCTGTGGTGAAAGATATTTTTCTTTTCAACAAGCAAAGGAGTGATCTTTTATGAAATACGATGAAAGTCAATGATTAGACAAAGGAAAGGTGAGTGGCATATGAAATACAAGCCCCAGGTTTTCATGATTAGATTTAATAAACGGGAAAGAATTCACCAGATTGCATTAAAAATTTCTTTTCTTTTCTTTTTTGGTTTTTTGGCCACACCCGTTTGATGCTCAGGGGTTACTCCTAGCTAAGCACCGCGGTCCTTGCTAGCACTGGCAAGGCAGACACCTAACCTCTAGCGCCACCTCACCGGCCCCATTTTTATTTTTATTTTTTTGCATTAAAAATTTCTAAAGATTCTCCCAATTTCTGGGAGTGACAAATGAATATATTATCAATTTTTTAAGGCACTCCAAGGACATTTGTGAACAGTTGCCCAGGAATCACACTGGAGTAGTACAGAGGAGAAGCAGAAGCAGAGACAGATCAAGGTGTATATATGTAGACTTCAGAGTGGGAGCAGGGAAGGCATAAAAAGAATTTAGGACTGAGCCCTGTTATAGTACAGGGGATAGGGTACTTGTCTGGCAGGCACTCCATATGGTTCCCAGAGCATCGCCAATGGTTACTCCTGAGTACAAAATTAGGAATAACCTCTGAGAACTGCTCAGTGTAGTGGTCCCAAAACAGAAAAATGGAGTTTGGGGCTGGGATAAAGCTAAAAGGTAGAGCACTTACATGAGTGAAGCCTTGGGTTCAACCCCTAGCACTAAAAGAAGAAAAAAAAAGAGGAAATTTTGGGTTTTGAGGGGTTGGGCCACACCTGGTTGTACTCAGGATTTTCTGATTCTGAGCCCAGGGGTCACTCCTGAGGGCATCAGCTGCATTTTAAGGCAAGGCCTTACCCACTGTGCTACCTCTCTGGTTCCTAGAAAAGGAAGAGTCTTAAGCTAATATATCAATAATAATCCCATCAACAACATAGGAAACTAGGCAGCTGTCTGAGATGATAGGACATGGGTAACCCAGGAAAACAGGACACAGGGAAGTTGCTTAAGCAAGGCTAGTTTTCAGGGAAGCCCACCTGAAGGAGGAAGAAGGCCAAAGGAGTTAGGTTGGGAGCACTCTCAATGAGTGCCTGGTTCTCCTAGTTGAGAAAATAGCTCGGGAAGTTGGTTTAGGGACTTACTCTTCAGTGATGTGATGGACTCCATCACATAAGAGCCTCAGCATAAGCTTCTTCTTCTTTTACTTTTCTTTTTTTTTTTTTTGTTTTTTTTTGGGTCACACCCAGCAGCACTCAGGGATTATTCCTGGCTCTGTTGCTCAGAAGCCACTCCTGGCAGGCATGGGGGTCCATGTGGGGTGCCGGGATTTGAACTGTCCTTCTGTATGCAAGACAAACACACTACCTTCATGCTATCTCTCCGGCCCTCAGCATAAGCTTCTATAAGGATCGTATAACCATCTTTCCCTGCAATGATACAGTCTGCAACAATGCCTGTTTGGTGCCTTTGCTGTTTGTGTGTGATATACAGAACTTGGTACTCCTTGGATATGAGGTACAGTGTTAGGGAGCAGATCCTCTTGCTAGGGGACACTTCCTGGACAGAGACTGCAATCCAGGAGGAACTGCTGTCTCAAAAGTAAGGGCCTGAGCCATGGAGCAGCAGTAGGGCGTTTGCACACGGCTGACCTAGGACGAACAGTGGTTCGATCCCCGGCATCCCATATGGTCCCCCAAGCCAGGAGCGATTTCAGAACTTGTAGATGGGGGAAACCCTTGAGCACCACAGGGTGTGACCCAAAAAACAAAAACAAACAAAAAAAATAGTAGACGTAAACAGGGACAGGCTACCTCCCAAATCACTTCATTATTTTTGTTTGTTTTGTTTTTGGGTTACATCCGGCAGTGCCCAGTGGTTACTCCTGGCTCTACACTCAGAAATCATTCCTGGCAGGCTTGGGGGACCATTAGGGATGCCGGGATTCGAACCACCGTCCTTCTGCAAGCAAGGCAAACACCCTACGTCCATGCTATCTCTCCGGCCCCCCAAGTCACTTCAGATTTGACATGTGGTTCTCTAGGTAGTGAATGCATGAGATGGAGTTTAAGGTTCAAGTTTAAGTTCAAGCCCCTGGAGTACCAGAGTTCACAACAAACAAAAATCAGCTTCTACACTTCAGTGGTGAAGGGTGGGGCTGGCTTTATTGATCTTGTTCTGCCCTGGGGGTGAGGGTTGATGGAACAAAGACTTAAAGGTAACAGCTTCTGTATTACAATGTTAATCCTCTTCAGTTCTTGAGGCTATTGGAGAAAGTGAGAGAAAGTCAGTTTCCAGAATCCCAGAATCAGATTGTGCTGGAAGCAGGACTTTACGAGAACTCTCTTGAACTCCAAGCTCTCCTGGAGATGAGTTCCAACAGGTCCCAGCCCTTCATCCAAGGGCCACTCTTGAGAGAAGCACCTAAAAGTGAAGCGGGGCAGCAAAGACTTCCTAGAGGAAGTGAGCATGCTGAGAAAGATGAGTTGTTTGATAGCGTTGCGTGTTGGTTGGCCATGCTACCCTGGTCTATCTTTCCAACTGAACATAATTAACAGACATTTTAAAACAAGACAAAATAAACCTTACAAAACCAAAACCAAACAAACACAACATATTTGATACTGATTCAGACGCTCCTCCCCCAGCACTCCAAAGCATCCACAGTGCAATCAGTATCCATGCAGTTGCTCATGGATTCAATAGTCTGTTGGTATCTTTCTTGCCCCTTTTGATTCTAAGAAAGTCTCTGATCTTGGGCTGGAGCAATAGCAACGGAAGTAGGGCATTTGCCTAGCATGCGTCCAACCCAGGTTTGATCCCTGGCGTCCCATCTGATCCCCTGAGCCCACCAGGAGTGATTTCTGAATGCAGAGGCAGGAGTCACCCCTGAGCACGCAGGGTGTGGCCTCCAAACAAAACAAAAATAAAGTTCTGCTGGAGGGAGGACTTCCTAGTGTCTTGGTCATTATGGTTCCACAACAAAATCCCTCTCCCCACCCCAAGTGGTAAGTAGGTGTGAGTATCATAGCATGAAGATCTGGTGCCATTTTGGTGCACGTCTTCTCATCTGGTCTCCTAAGGTCTAGGTAGGACCTCAGATAGGCCCACAAGTCCTGTTCATATACCTTGGAGTCCTCTAGCTTCACCAAACAGATGTGCCACACAGATGTGTGGCCCGGACAGGCAAGATGAGACGGAGATAGGACTGGTGAAGCGGTGAAGGTCCTCCAAGGGCCAATGGTGGCGAGTGAAGATGACGGAAGGTGGCTGGATCAGGCAGGGTGGGGCAAGGCTGCAAGGCGGGCTGGGTGGGTGCGGCCCTTGGCTCCGCCCCCCTGCGTAGTGGGTGGGGGAGTAGAAGCTGAGCGCAGTGATTGTGGCGTGGTGGTTCTGGGACACTGGGCCTGCGACTGGGCCGTGTTCGTGCGTTCTGGGCTGAGCTAGATGTAAGCCTGCACACAGTTCCAAGTGCAGCCGAGATGGAGCAGGAACTGTGCCAGATCCCCTGGCAGGCGACTCAGCACCTGCTCACAGAGGTAAGTTGGGACCTGGAACCCAAGGCCCGGGGAAGCCAGCTGTGGGACGTTGACTTCTGGGCGGAGATGGAGAGCGGATTTAGTAAGGAAGATGGAGATCCTTCAGCGTGTAGTCAATTTTTTTGTTTGATCAGTGAGCTTGAGCTCCTGTGCTTGGTTTCAGAAAATTTGGGAAAAAGAACTGGGATCTGGGGAAAGAAATTAAGAAATCAGTGAGAAATGGAATGGGAGGAAAAATGAACTACTGGATTCCAACCAAGTTGCAGGCTATGGCCAGGTCAACCTTGGAAAGTCAATGTATGCAGCTTCTGGATAGTAAAACATGCTATTTTATTATTAAGTAGCCAGACATGTGCAAGTTGCTGTGAATGAGAACTAGATGATACAGTGGTTGGGTCACTTATCTTGTTCACAGCTGACTGTCTGCTTACCAGTTTAGATTCCCAACACCGCATTCAGGTCCCCGAGCCTGGCATCCGTGATCTCTCAGTGCAGACTCAGGAGTAAGTCCTGAGCACTTGAGGTGTGGCCCTGAAACAGACAACACAAGAGTTCAAAGCTAAGACCTTTGAACTGATTTAGGAGGTGTGAAGTCAGCTGAGGATCTGGTCTGTAAACTGAGAATTAAGGCCAAGCTTGTCAGTTCCTGAAATGAGAGGCAGGAGGAGAGAGGATGCCTCCACATGGAAATGAAAGTGGAGATGAAAACCAAGAAAACAAGGTGTTGAGGAGTGGTCAAAGCAGCTACCCTCTGGGCATGTAGAACTTGGTGGTTGGGTCTTGCAGAACTTGGTTTGGTTATTCCAAAATTTCTTGATGATAGGGTCAATCACATTTGCTTTTTGAGTCACACCCAGCGATTTTCAGGGGCTACTGCTAGCTCTGCTCTGGCAGGCTTAGAGGACCATATGGGATGCCGGGATTCAAACCATATAGGTTCGAAATGGCTGGCTATGTGCAAGGCAAATGCCCTGCCGCTGTGTTATCTCTCTGGCCCCTACATTTGCATTTTTGGAAGGCATGGGCAGAATTCAATACCCAAGTTGAAAAGCTATTGGTATTATCAGTAAAAAATGAAAGTTGAGGAGAGAAAGAACTAAGCAGATGGAAAAAAACCACAATAGATTCTGGGGATGTTTGGGAATAGACAACACAAAAATTGGCAATTACTTGGATCTTGTTGGTGAGGGAAACTCTAGATAGTTTGTCAGATTTTTTTTAGGAAAGCACTTTGACCCTTGTACTACTATCTCTCTAGAGATTCCTGGATTGCAGAAGTTGGGTGAGAAGAATACTAGTGACATTCCCCCAAAGCTGGCGATGAGAAAGAATGGGATTTCGAGGGTCTTTTTTTTTTTCCACCCTTGAGGTGGGCTGGGGGTGGTGTGTATAAAAATCTTTTGCGGTGCCTGTGAGTTATTCACATTTTGAGCTTTTGGCTGCTGGAAGGTTCTGGAGAGGTATGCCTGGGAGCTATTGATTTAAGGATAATTGGATTATAAATGGAGAGAGGATCATTTGCATGAGAAAGATTGCCCCCAGGGTAGAATTAGGGAAACCTGTAAAACCGAAGGAGAGCCTGAAGATGAACAGGCTAGGGATAATCTGGGAATGTTGCCTGGTTCCTTTTGAAACATTAAGAAAAATCCTGGTGAAATCAAAAAAAAAAAAAAAAGAAAAAAGAAAAATCCTGGTGAAATCTACACACTATTGAAAACACTAAAACTACCTTTCTTTTTTCTTTTTTTGGTTTTTGGGCCACACCCGGCAGCTCTCAGGGGTTTCTCTCCAGTCCCTAAAACTACCTTTTTAATTGTAGGATTCATTACATCCTGTGCCAGGATCATCAGATCCATTTCTAGGACTTGTTTTCACCTTGAAAGAGAATTGCTTACTTACCTGAATCAGCTGTTCCCTAGTAGTTTTCAGTCCTCTGCCAACTTGTGACAACCACCTTTCAGCACTGATTTTTTGTTGTTGTTTCTTTTGGACTACATCCAGCCATATTCAGGGTTACTCCTGGCTCTGCTTTCACTTCTGGTTGGATTGGGAGACCATATGTGGTGGTGCCAGAGATTGAACCCAGGTTGACATGTGCAAGGCCAAATTACTTACTTTACTATTTCTCTAACCCATTTTTTTTCTTTTTTTGTTTGTTTGTTTTTTTCTTTGGGGGCCACACCCTATGGTGCTCAGGGATTACTCGTGGCTCTGCTCAGAAATCGATCCTGGCAGGTGGGGGATGGGGTGGGGAGGAGACAGACCATATGGGATGCCAGGAATTGAACCTAGATCTATCCTGGGCAGGCTACATGCAAGGCAAATGCCCTACCACTGTGCTATTGCTTCGGCCCCGCTAACCCATTTTTTGCCCCCACCCTTAACCCATTTTTATATTGAGAGTTTTATTTGAAAATTATAATTATGTAGTTTTTGGGTTACTTCTTGTTGTGCTAAGGGGTCACTCCTATCGGTGCTGGAAATTGAACCCAGAGCACTACACATGCAAGGAAAATGCTCTACCTTGAGCCCATCCTCAGCTTTCTACTAAACACTTTTAAAGCTTTAGGCTTTTTTTTTTTAGTTTTCTGATCTATATTGATTTTGGTTTAGTATGTGAGTAAGAGCTCCAACTTCATTCTTTTTTTCTTTTCTTTTTTTTTTTTTTTTTTTGGCCACACCTGGTGATGCTCAGGGGTTACTCCTGGTTATGAGCTCAGACATTGCTCATGGCTTGAGGGACCATAGGGACACCGAACCACCTCTGTCCTATGTTATCGGGTACAAGGCAGACTCCTAGGCCCTGCAACACCGCTCTGGCCCCTCCAACTTTATTCTTTTGTGTGGATATCCAATTATGCATCATTTGGAGACTGTCCTCTTTCAACTGATAGTTTTGGGAGAACTGTATATTAGGGGCTGATTATTTTCATTCTTACTTTTCTTTTATTTCTTTTTTTTTTTTTTTTTTTGGTTTTAGAGTCACACAGCTGGTGGCACTCAGGTGTTACTCCTGGCTCTGAACTTAGAAATAGCTCTTGGCATATAGGGTACCATATGGGATGCCAGGGATTGAATGTGGGTTGGCCACATGCAAGACAAATGCCCTCCCTCTATGCTATCGCTCCAGCCCTCCTCCTTTTTTCTTTTTCTTTCTTTTTTCTTTTCCTTTCTTCTGTTTTTCCCTTCCTTCCTTTCTATCTCTCTCTTTTTTCTCTCTTCCTTCCTTCCTTCTTTGTGGGCCACACCTGGTGACACTCAGGGCTTAGGAGTTACTCCTGGCTCTGAGCTCAGAAATTACTCCCAACAGGTTCAGGGGACCATATGGGATGACTGGGATCAATCCCGGGTAGGGCACATGCAAGGCAAACTCTCTACCACTGTGCTATTGCTCTGGTTCTATTTTTGGCATTTTTAATGTTGGATCAAACCCAAAGCTTTATGCATGTGCTCTACCACTGACCCCATATTTCCAATGCAGTTCTAATGCCCTGTAGAAGATTAATGACTTTCCTCTGTGTTAGGCCAGTCTGCTCTAAGAACTAGGAGACTTATAATAAGCCAGACCAGGGGACTAACAGCTCTGATAGCTGAGTGTAGGGTGTAGCAGGACCAGCTGTCTCCCAATAAATTCTACCTGTTACCTTAGGTCACCCACACTTTTCAGTTTCCTTCATTTTTAATTAATCTTATTATAATGTATTCTTATGCTAGACCTGTTCCATGTGCTAGAAGAAATAAAGCAGTGCCTTTTAAGTTATGTATGGTGAGGGCTGGAGTGATGGCACATGCCTTGCATGTGGCCAACTCGAGATGGCCCTGGGTTGGATCCCTGGCATCCCATATGGTCCCCTGTCCCTACCAGGAGCAATTTCTGAGCACAGAGCCAGGAGTAACTCCTGAGTGCTTATGGTTGTGGCCCTAACCCCCCCCCCAAAAAAAAGCTCAGGGAACCATATGTGATGGCAGGGACTGAACTACTATCTTTCCTGGGTGGGCTGTGTGCAAGGCAAATGCCCTATTGCTGTGCTATCTCTTTGGCCCTATCTTTTCTTTCTGTTTTGTGGTTACACTTTTTTTGTTTTTGTTTTTTGGGGTCATACCTGACAGCACTCAGGGGTTTCTCCTGGCTCTGCACTCAGAAATTGCTCCTGGCAGGCTTGGGGGACCATATGGGATGCCAGGAATCAAACCTAGGTCCGTCCTGGGTTGGCCATGTGCAAGGCAAGTGGCCTTACCACTGTGCTATCACTCTGGTTCTGTTTTGGGGTTACACTTAGTTATGCTCAGGAATTACTCCTGTTAGGCTTGAGGGACCTCATGGAGATGCCTGGGAACAAACCTGGGTTGGTTGTATGCAAAGCAGATGTTTTTCTTCCTGTACTGTCTGTACTGTCTTCCTCCACAATAGAATTTAAGTGTGTATATATTTAAATAAAATCTTGAGAGTTATTTTTTTTTCATTTCCATAGATAGAACTTAGTGGCTTCACATGTGAAGCATGTGTTCCACCTCTATGCTATATCTCCAGTCCAAAATATTGTAAATTTTCTTCATACATGATTGTATTATCCAATAACAATAATTTTCTTTTTATTTAGGATTAGGCTCCTCTATTTCTTTATTTCTAGCTTAGTTGCTCTGCTTAGAACTTCTGGTACAATTAATTAGAAGTGCGGTGGGCCTCCTTATCTTGTTCTCAAACTTAGATGAAAGTCTTCAGTCTTTGAGTACTAATGATGGATGGTGCTCTATGTGGGCATTTCATACATTACATTTATGATGTGGGGACTTTTTTTTCCCCTTTTTTTGGTAGTGTTTGGGATCAAACCCAGAACCTTACGTATGTGGGGAATGTGCTTTTTCTCTGAACTGCCTCCCCAGTTCTATGTTAGATAGTTCTTTGGTTTCAGTTTTGAATCTTTCTATCTTTCTTGAAAGGTTATTGAATTACTCCAAATGCCTTTACTTTGTGTTTTTTTTTTTTTGTTTTGTTTTTGTTTTTGGTTTTTGGGCCACACCCAGCAGTGCTCAGGGGTGACTCCTGGCTGTCTGCTCAGAAATAGCTCCTGGCAGGCACAGGGGACCATATGGGACACCGGAATTCGAACCAACCACCTTTGGTTCTGGATTGGCTGCTTGCAAGGCAAACGCAGCTGTGCTATCTCTCCGGGGCCATCCTTTACTTTGTTAATTGGGATGGAGTTCCCTCCTTTATTTTGCTAATGCAGTATATTATGTATATATTGATTGATGAATTCCACAATTGATATGTTAAATCATCTATACATTCCTGGCCTAGAATCCTAGTTGGTCATGTTTCATTTGCTTTATATGTGAGCTCAATCCCTGCTATGGATTCCTGCCTGTGGGATCTAAGCTCACCCAGTTTGGGACACTTAGGACAGGGCCCAGTAGAGGGGACCGGCACAGGTCTATCAGCTCAGGAGGGGATTGTGGCTCTACGAGGCTTTCATTCCCGATAGGTGAGTGGGGGAAAGTTCCAGAGAAGACACCCCCTCACGGGACTTTCTGAAACAATGGAAATAAATTAGGGCTCCAACTCCCCCGAGTCTTATAATCAGGAGGATGATCATGAGAGCCAAGAGTGACCCAAACTGTTCCCTGGAAGGCCCTGGGACTCTCATGGCTACCTGGGCCATCCCCAGATTGTTGGAGATAGGGCAAAAGAAGGTGATGTTGATGGACTACTCTGAGGGCTGGAGCAGAAGCCAGGCACTCTGGGGTATAGCAGAGGGAAGAAGGGGCCCATGGTCATGCTCCAATTATAGCCTTCTGGCTCTGGATTTCTGCAGGCATCACAGCTCTGGCTGGTCTCCCTGTGGCCCTGCTGCCCGGTATGTTCTCATATATATAATCTAAAGTTTGAAGGTTTTCTCTACGTTCTTTATTCATTGCCTTCTATGAAATAAAAAAAAAGGCATACCAAGGAGAGTAACATGAATCACAGCAAAGTCCCCATCATTATCCAGCCCAAAACTTAGAAATCTCAGACTGGAGAAGAGCTGTAGAGAGCTTGGAAAAGGGGCAAAGCTTGAGGCTGAACATGGGGAGGGACCTTTGGAACCCCACAGGAATTGGGTAAATGACTTTGATTTTCTTTCCCCAAGGAAACGGAGAATTCAGAGTCTGTGTTGGACATGTCTTCATCTTCTGGAAGTGGAAGCATGCATACCTCCTGGAATTACGAACCGCCAGGCTTTCATCACTCTCCTCCATGTCCAGAACAGGAGAAGACCCCTTTGGGATCTACAGAGGCTACTAGGCAGAATGTGGGTGAAATGGGGCCAGAGTTCAATATGTTGCTGCCTGAATCCAGTGTGAACTACTGCTCCCAAATGACTCTAATGCCTTCACACATGATTTTCTATCAGGGCTCTGCCCCAGTCCAGCCAGGAGTGATGCTCTTCAAGGAGCCTCCGATGGGGCCTTTGGGAGAGCAGAATATTCCCAGAATGGCCTTGAATTATGTTGGGAATATCAGAGCCCACCACAGTGGGCCATCTGTCTCAGCTCCCACCGGTATCCCTATGATGTCCCATATCAGGGCCCAATCAATGCCTTACTCTGGGCCCCCAAGAGGACCTCCTAACAGAGACTCTTTGATCCCTAAGATGCTATTGGCCCCAGCTATGCCTTCAGCTGAGAGTCAGTCAGTGCTTTCCTCTTTGCCTCAGATGTTACCCCCTAGTAACTCCCAAGATTTTGGGATGTCCTCAACTAGTTCCCCGTCATTGCTGGCTTTAGAATCCCCAAATTCTTTTGGGAGCCAGCCAGCCTTCAGGGAAGACTACTTCCCACCTGAGCAGCCCAGAGCTGCAACCCAGGAGTCAGAGCAAAACCCCCGGGCCCAGGAAAAGCCTGCCAGGAGAAGATCTCCAGTCTCAAGGCCTTACCTCTGCCAGCATGAGAATTGTGGAAAAGCCTACACCAAACGTTCCCACCTCGTGAGTCACCAGCGCAAGCATACAGGTGAGTGATGTTGGTGAGGGTGGTGTTTCTGGTGTTTCTGGTATTTAGATTGGCTAAAACCACTGGGATTGATCTGTTATGCTTAGGGATGAGGTCCTCTGTTCCTGCTACCTTGCTCACTCATGGTGTGATGGGGCTGCCAAGGTGAAGGTGACAGGGTGGGGATGGGAGTCTATTAGTGGCTGTCACCTCACAGACATCCTCATCTTTCCCTTTGTTTTTTTCAGCTGTGATTGCTTGCCTACTCAGAGTTCACCTCCTCCTCCCACCACTGGCCTGTTAATTCCACTTAACTGTGCACTCAATCAGTTTACTTCCATTTAATTCCTTCTCTCTTTTTCTTTACTTCTCCAGGCGAGAGACCCTATCAATGCAAATGGGAGGGATGCCTGTGGTCCTTCATCCGATCAGATGAGCTCGTACGACACATGCGCATCCACACCAAACACAGACCCCACAAATGTGAACTGTGCGGCCGGCAGTTCATGCGATCGGACCATCTAAGGCAGCACCAGAGAACACATGTGTCTCAGTCTCCAGAAGCACAGACCAGTAATGGACATATGCCTGGTCTTCCTGCTCCTGGTCTTTAGGTTCATCTCTTCAGCCCACTCACAACCCCACCTGTCTCTGAGCAGCTGACCCCTGTGGCATGGACCTAGAAGAAGACACATCTAAAGACAGTGCGTCTAGAGGCCCACAGGGAACTTGTCAAAGCCAAAGTCAGGATTTTCCAACATCTTCTCCTGCCAAGTCCAGTTCCCTGGGAAGATGGGACAACCAGAGATTGAAGCTTTGCCCAGAGGTCCTGTGCCTGGAGCTGTCCAGCTTGAAGCCCTTTTGTGGTTGTTCTTTGCAACATAAAAATCCCATTGTTTGTGTTGGTCTTCTACCGCTGCCAGAAATCAAACAGGACCAGTCAGCTCCTGACCTGACCATGAACTAGCCCTGTGACCCTGGGCAGAATCTTTGCTCCTTATGCTCCCTTTCCTCTTCTGGAAAATGAGAACATCAGGACTGGCTTGTGGGAGATACCTCTGTACTCTGGAGGCTGCTGAGTTGGGCTAACTTGGGGACTTGAACAGAGCAATGCAGGGTGGGTTGTGGGATTGGGCCCTTCTAAGCACCACAAACAGCTCAGACTATGGGGGAGCAGATAATCTGGAGAGGAGAAACTAAGGGGAAGAGACCCTAACAACAGTTTCTCCCTTCATCCAGTCAGTCATTGCATCACTGCCAGGAACTATATAGCTCAGCAGAGAGGATATCCTGTACCAGTGGATACCTCTGATGGGCCTCTTTGGGGTTCCTCAGAGGAGGACCCAGCCTGTTGTTATCTTGCCTTACTTTTCCTTCCCTTTCTGGCATCCTTCTCCCTAATAAACCCTTGGTGTTTAATTCTGATTTTATTATTATTTTATATATGACATCTTTATTTAAGCACCACAATTGCAAACATGTTTGTAATTGAGTTTCATTATAAAAAATATAATCCACCTTACCAGTGTAACATTCCCACCACCAATGTCCCCCATCTTCCTCCTCCCTCATTCCCTGCCTGTATTCAAGACAAGCATTCTACTCTCTCACTCATTATTATTGTTATAATAGTTGTTACTGTAGTTATTTCTCTAACTACACTCAACACTCTGTGGTAAGCTTCATATCGTGAGTCAGTCCTTCCAGCCCTCATCTCTATTGTCTCTGGGTATTATAGTTCTGCTTTTAGTTAATGTGGAGACATTTGGGAATCCTGAAGTTCAGTATCTGCCTCTCATACCCCGATGCTATCTAGTTAAAAATTTAAAAAGTGGTTAGGGAGCAGGGGACTTTCCTGGTAGTATTGGGGATAAGTAGGACCATACCTCATGGTGTTCAGGGACCATAAAATGCGAGACTCCTATGAATGCCAGGCATGTGTGCTGGGCACGCGGCATCAGGATTGCCCTCCTAGGGACTGGCCCCAGATATCACAGATTCAAGGCACATGGACTACTATGGAGCACCACATTCTTGGGCTCCTAGAAACAATGTCATGACATCTATGGATCTCTTGTTGGTTGCCATGTGTATGGGAGGGATAGAAGGTTCAGGGCTGGGGCCGGGAAGGTGGCGCTAGAGGTAAGGTGTCTGCCTTGCAAGCGCTAGCATAGGACGGACTGCGGTTCGATCCCCCGGTGTTCCATATGGTCCCCCAAGCCAGGGGCGATTTCTGAGCGCATAGCCAGGAGTAACCCCTGAGCGTCAAATGGGTGTGGCCCAAAAACCAAAAAAAAAAAAAAAAGAAGGTTCAGGGCTGAAATGCCAACCATGTAAACTGAGAAAGTTGGTTACCAGATGGCTGCAAGTAGTACAGATCAAGGTAAGGGAGAGGCTGGGGTAATTTTTCTAGCAAAAGGAACTTTTGTTCCTCAGACATAGCTCAGAACAGGGATAGCTCTCAGACATAGCTCAGAACCTCAGAACACAACTTTGTTTTATCTGAGGAACCTCAGACATAGCCAATGGTACTGGGATCACAACAGCAGCTCCCCAGGTGTGGGCTACATGGATGAAGATGCCAGAAACTTCCTGGCATCTACCACTTTTCAAAGTTCCTCCTGCTGGAGGAGGAGGAGGGTCTATAGCAGGAGGGTTTAGGTCTTGTCTGGTGATGTTCTTTAGGAGGGAAAGGAGCATTAAGAGCTAGCACTTCCTCTTGTGCAATCATGGAAAGGGAATAGAAGTTTGATTTTACTTTTACTGGGCTCACTGTGCTAAAGACTATCCTGTAACTCAACCAGTGGCTGCAGATCAGGGCCCATTACATAATCCTATGCAGTGAACAAATAGCTCCCCCCACAAGGCTACCTACCTACCCCCACCCTGTGCCAATATGTGTGACACCTCACACATAGATGGCTTCCTGTCTCAGGGACCTTTGCTCCTCTTTAGCCTGCAGCCATTGGCTGAGCTGACAACTTCCAAAGTTTTATGCCAGAAATTCAACAAAGGGACACTGGAAAAGATAGACGCTATTCCCTAGCAAAGGACCCCACCCCACTGCCATTCTAAGTTTTATCCAGTAACAATGACAATGGCAGGTTCCTGGTGCTTGGAGACACATTCCACATGGACACTGGTGCCATCAGTGAAAGTGTAGTAGCCTCCAGGACATCTTTGTAGAATAGGGTTATTATGCGCATAATACTGTACTCTTGGTGGGCTTCCTAACAATTGTCAGCAGTCTGAGGTCTTGAGGCATTTCAATGCTAGAGACTGACACTGTGGGACTATTGGGCCCTGTGGGGCTAGAGACCATGCGATCTGGGTTCTAGTGCAGATTCTAGTGTATGCTTTGCCCCCAATAGCTGAGCTGTCTCCCCACCTCTAGACTCCGGACCCTCTTGTAAACATCCTGGTGATGCCCACTGTGCCTAAGGAGAAGGAGGAAAATGCATTGCCCACATTCTCCACCAAAAAACAAATA
Organism: Suncus etruscus; assembly: GCF_024139225.1. Classification (NCBI taxonomy): domain Eukaryota; kingdom Metazoa; phylum Chordata; class Mammalia; order Eulipotyphla; family Soricidae; genus Suncus; species Suncus etruscus. The sequence goes on along the minus strand of NC_064853.1, from coordinate 33,660,318 downwards.
AAACAAAAAAACAAAAAACAACAACCAAAAAAAAAAAAAAAGAAAATAGAGAGTATAAACACCAGTGCTGTTTAGTAGGTTTGCCTGCTGAGTTAGTCTTTGAACTACTCTTATGCAGGCCATGGTATCTCCAAGCTGTCTTATGGCCTGGTGCCTGCATGAGAAATGGAGGATGGAGTCTAGGAATGCTGTATTCTATCTCTGGAATACTCTATCACTGGAATCTCACTCAGGAATATTCTATTACTGGAACCTCACTCAGGATTCCAGTGAGTTCTTTGATATGGGTTTCTTGATGCTCCTGCTGGTGCTGATTCCTGGCTCTGTTAAATCTTGTCAGGTCTGGTCAACAAGGCTGAGACAGTCCAGAGTTTAAAAAGACAAAATTTCAGACAGTAATATGTAACGGATAAAATGGATTCTGGCAAGATAGCCATATTTGACCTTAAGACAGAGCAAGGTCAGAGGAACACTTGATGCCCTCTCTTGGACAGTCTGTGGGAGGGGTTTCCCCAGAGATGGAGCAATAGAATACCCAAAGGAGGGAAAAGACCCAAGGATTAAGAACCAAGTGTCTACTGGCCTTTGGGCAAGCCTCCTGGCAGCCTTGGTCTGTATCAGTCTACTGCCAATCTTGTGGCACCTCCAGGGGATTTGTGAGGCAGAGGTGCCCTATGTGCATGAGGAACTAGAAGTTCTATGCTAAAAACAAGATCTAATGGAAATATGAGGTAGAATTGCTCTTCAATATTTTTGACTTTTGGTGACTTTTGTCTGACACCTGGACCCCTGGATCCAGGAGACAAAGGGTGTTTTGAGGCCACTTCTACTGGGACCCTTTCCCAAGCCCACTCATAAGAGGCTCTTTCAGATCTTTCTTAACTTCCATTAAATTGCTTTTCTACAACCCAATGCGGTTTAGATACACACAATGCGGTTTAGTACACGCAATGGCTGTGTGTACTCCCAGTTGTCTTTGGACAGGATCTCTGATTTTAATTGCTGCATGTGAGTGGGAAACATGGCCGATTCATGAGCCTACACTATTTCCTCCTAGTAACTCATGCTTTTGGGGGAGAGAAGTTTGGACCACCTTGCAATATTCAGCAGCTATTCCTGGAATAGCTGGAATTCCCGGAATAGCTGCTGGTGCTTCTGGTAGAGTTTGGGGGCCATATGTAGTGCCAGGAATCAATCTAGGGTCAACTGCATGCAAGGCAAGCATCTTACCCATTGTACTAGCTTTCAGGCCTCAGTGCCTCATACTTCTATTTCTCTGAAAAAAACAATGGCTGCTTGGAGGAATCAAAAAGCCACATTGTGAATCTCAAGGAGGTAAAAAGTTCTTCATGTAATTATTTCTCCTTCCCATGATCTTAAATATAAGCTGGGCTTAAAACCTTGGGGGTCTGGATACCTACCATTGATATAAGCAAGCTCAATAGTATCTTCCATGGTTCCTGAGGTCACAGAGGCTAGAATCTCACTGGATGACTCTTGGGGTACAGCAATTGGTACTGAAATTACCCTTTTAGTATTCTGTCTCTACCCAGATCTTCAAACTCCTTTTGACCCCATATGAATGGGTTGACTTGATGGCTTTGAATGTTGCACTATAACGCAGCCTAAATTCTCCAGTTCTCTAGTCTCAAAAATATTTTGTGTTTAGGTACCAGAGCAATATTACAGCATTAGGATGTTTGCCTTGCATGCTGCCAAAACCAGGTTTTATCACTGGAGCTCATATGGTCCCCCAAGCACCACCAGGAGTAATTCCTGAGTGCAAAGCCAGGAGTAACCCCTGAGCATCACTAGGTGTGGCCCCGAAACAAAAACAAACAAAAGTATTCTGCCTCTAGAGCAGGGGTCCTCAAACTTTTTAAACAGGGGGCCAGTTCACTGTCTTTCAGACTGTTGGAGGGCCAGATTATAGTAAAAACAAAAATTATGAACAAATTTCTATGCACACTGCATATATCTTATTTAGAAGTAAAGAAACAAAATGGGAATAAATACAATATGTGGCCCGCGGGCCGTAGTTTGAAGACCCCTGTGAGGGATACCAAAAATGTCATCTAGATGACAACCTTTCTTGGGAGCCCAAAACAAGTATGCCACCAATAAGGACTGGAGCCATATTGGCCATATGCAGCTGGGATGTTATCATTGGCAGAGCACAGTGTCATAGTACTTAGTACAATCTCCAGGTCTTATCCAGGCAGAGCACCTCACTGTAAACAGTCTTGGGCCCAGAGAAATAGCACAGCGGCGTTGGCCTTGCAAGCAGCCGATCCAGGACCTAAAGTGGTTGGTTCGAATCCCGATGTCCCATATGGTCCCCCGTGCCTACCAGGAGCTATTTCTGAGCAGACAGCCAGGAGTAACCCCTGAGCACCACCGGGTGTGGCCCAAAAACCAAAAACAAACAAACAAAAAACAGTCTTGCCTTTAGGGCCTCTGACCACCAGTAGGCACCTGAACAACCTTTCTTCCCCTGGGCCTTATTGGCATCTATTTGCAACAATATTATGTGTGTCAATTGGAGCTTATGACTGAAAGATAGTGTGAAGATAAGTGGCATTTGGAGGTTAGAGGAACTATAACTCCTGGAGTTGACTAAAATTCAATGATCTTTAATTACTGCTTCCGGGCCCTTCTGGAACCTTAGGTGCTCAACAATTTTTGTTTGTTTTTGGGCAACACACAGTGATGCTCAAAGGTTAGTCATGCCTCTGTACACAGGTGGTACTGGGTGACCATACGGGATGCTAGAGATTAAATTTGAGTGAGCTGTATACAAACAAAAAAGCACCATACCTGACCCCATTAAGTTCCCATTAAGTTTAACATGAGCATGACACATAGCACCCTTTGTATTATGCAGGAAATGAACACTTTCCTCAGTGCAAACTTGTCCTGTTTGAGAATGGATTTGAGGGCTTCCCAAGTCTTTCTTGAATTATGGGGTGTCAGAGCAGCACTGAACTGAATCTCAGATGTAGCTGGATCTTCTCTCTCAGAGGTCTTGACAAAGTCCTCAAGATCCTCTTGCAACTAATAGATGTCTCTGTTCGTCTCTTGGCTGTAGTCATCTTTAGGGGGAACCTGAGAAGAAAGGGAACAAAACAGAGTCCTGCTCAATTCTGCACAGCCTTGTCCCCTGCTCATGCTGATATTCTCCTAGCTTAGGTGTCCTCCTTCCATCCACCCCCATACTTTTGCCTGAAACTCCACAATTGAATTGGCACTGGTTCCATTCAGTGTGTCCTCTACTTAGGGGTCAGAAGAACAGTTCTGACATGAAACTCTTTATATCTTTCTGCTAAGGTCTACCAGAAGGGGAAAGCTAATTTGAGCTCTGTGGGTGGAGATAGGGTGGAGGAGGGGCAGGGGATGTTACATGACTTAGAATGCAGTAGTTATGAAGGCCAGAGCAATAGTATAGTCAGAGGAGGATTGCTTATGGCCAAGTCTTGGTTGATCCCTGGCTCTGTCTTTGTGTCCAGATCCTTGCTAGGACTGAGCAGGCCATGTACACTACCTGCTGATGCACAAAAATCCAGAAAAGACATATATCAGCATTTCCCATAAGTTTACTTTTGGTAAAGGCTTGGCTCTTTACCTGTTCAATGACCTGGTCTCCACTGAGAAGCGTTTGATTCACATTTGTGGCCCTGTATCCAGGGAAGGGCATCTTGTTCCCTCTTGTCTGGTCCCCACTGCAGGACCATATGGTCCCCTATGGCTTTGAGCTGCAGTGAAATGCATTGAAATCCATTTGAGGGGTTGAAACGATAGCACAACAGGTAGGGCATTTGCCTTGCATGTAACTGACCTGGGTTTAATCCCCAGCATCCCATATTGTCCCCCAACCTGCCAGGAGTAAGTTCTGAGTGCAGAGCCAGGAGTAACTCATGAATTTAACTTAACTGGGAATGGCCCCAAACAAAACAAAACAAAACAAAACAAAACAAAACAAAACAAAAAGGCATTTGAATTCCATTTCGGGACTGGTCTCCCGGGTAGGACATCTGGTGCCCTCCCATTTAGTACCTGGGCACAAGTAGTGATGGTTGTGCTGATTTCACCTGGGGTATGATCACCCCCAGCCATCATTGTTGGGCCCTCAGGTAGGGTCTGGTGCCCAGTGATGCTGTACAACATGTCTGTGTCTTGTGATCAGGTAGGCACCTGTAGGATTGCTCTGAGCTGAGCAGTTTGAATTCTGGTGCCAGGAAGGCATCTCCATGATGATGTCTAGGATCTGATCCAGAATGATTCTATAACCTTGGCTGGCTTTGTGGGCCATTTGGACTTTGTGGAGTCAGAGACCTACAGAGCTGGGGTCTTTCAGGGAGCAGATCTAGAGTTCTGGCCTGCTTTTTGTTTGGCTCATTTGGGCTAGCCTGAGCCTGAAAAGCGAGAGGCACAGGGAACAGCTCCTCAAGAAACCGAGTAAGAACTTAAAGAATGCTTTCCTGCCCCTCAGCAGCCTCCTGTGCACTGCCTGGACACTGGGGAGTTGGAGAAGCACCCAGCTAAGGCTGAGGCATAGCTGGCTCTTCTGCCTCATAAGTTTGGAGAAGCTCTTTCTGATTCTCTTGCAAGTAATGGAAGATGTCTGTGATCATCTCTTGCATGTCATTTTCCATGGAATCTGAAAAGAAAGGTAGACGATTAGTGTCTTGCTCAGTTCAACTCAATTCTTTGCTCCACTTCTGTTGATTTTCTCCTAGCCACCCATCTCCCATGCCTAAATCTCCACAGTTCTCTTTTCACCGTGCTCCTGAAGTCTGCACTTCGTATGTCTACTGTGCCCTCCACATCCTCTCAAGGTGCTGACTCGGAACTGAAACTATAGCTACCGTGTGTGTGTGTGTGTGTGTGTGTGTGTGTGTGTGTGTGTTTGTATGTGTGTGTGTTTACATCTATATTTATTTTATATCAAATACAGTTTTTCAAAGTTCATTTTCATTAACTGTTTCTTCCCACCAATTTGATACTCCAATACATTCAGGTTTGTGTACAAGAGTTTATGAACTTTACAAACATTTTTAGTTTTCCAAATAGAGATTTACATAGTTGTTAATCCTAGACTTCTTCCTGCCTTTGATGTTCAGCACCAATCACACCAGCAATGTTGCATTCCCTCCACCATTGCCATCAGTTCTCCACCTACCAACCCTCAAGCATGCCCCATAGGGCCCAGAAAATTTCTATCTAGTGCATCTTCAGAGTCAATGGTCATGGAATTATTGCAAAAAATGTGTGCCCATGGGACTGGAGAGATAGCACAGCAGTAGGGCTTGCGCACAGCCAATTCAGAACAAAGTGTGGTTCAAATTCTGGCATCCCATATGGCCACCTGAACCTGCCAGGGGCGATTTCTGAGTGCAAAGCTAGGAGTAACCCCTGAACACTGACTGGTCTGACTCAAACAAACAATCAAACAAAAATGTGTGTCCAAATTTTTGGGTGAAAAAGGCAACTATCAGAGACAGAAAAAGTGTCCCATTGGGATCAGGAAGATAGGGTTTCTTCCTACCTTTCCCCTTATCGACTCCCAGGATACTGCAAGTACCGTAGTCCAAACCACTAGGTGTCCCTTAGAACTGGGAGGGCCACAAGAAGGAAACAGGGTTGGATGGGGCCAGAGCTGAAGTCAACCGAGATTTGGCTAGAGATGGTGTGTGAATAACCTACAGAACAGCACATCAAAGATCAAGTCTGAGACTTTCCTAGAACAGCCCTCCCCTTTTTTAAATATTTATTTAATTTTTGGGGTTTTTTGGGGTGGCACACCCTGCAGCATTCAGGTCATTTTTGGCTCTGTGCTCAGAAATCACTCTTGGCAGGATTGGGGGACCATGTGGGATGCCAAAAATCAAATTTAGGTCTACCCCGGGTCATCTGTGTGCAAGGCAAATGCCCTACCACTGTTCTATTGCTCCAGCCCCAGCCCTCCCTTTCTGATTGACCCTCAATTTCAGTTCTAACATGGCTCCCAAGTCAAGGAGCTGTGATGAATTTTAGTTTGGGAAGAGTGAGCAGGTCCAAAGAGCTAAAGCAAGTTGCATGAGTGGATGTGTGTGTGTGTGTGTGTGTGTGTGTGTGTGTGTGTATCTCACATTTGGGAGTACCTGATATAAACCTGGAGTGAACCCGGGGCATCCTAAACTTAAGGCAAATCCTCTACCAGAGAGGTGGAAGATATGATTCAAAGCGAGCAATATGGCGCAAGGTGCCCAAAGGCCTGAATCTAGAATCCCCCAGGGCTTTTAGCCCCCTGAGATGCCTGATGGTAAACAAAGCATCCAGGATTCCTCCCAGAAGTAGGCAGGCTCCTTAGAGGCAGGGTCTGGATGATCACTGAGGTGTACCCTATTGATCCAAATTCAGGGGTCCTCAAACTTTTTAAACAGGGGGCCAGTTCACTGTCCTTCAGACTGTTGGAGGTCCAGATTATAGTAAAAACAAAAATTATGAACAAATTTCTATGCACACTGCATATATCTTATTTAGAAGTGAAGAAACAAAATGGGAATAAATACAATATGTGGCCCACAGGCTGTAGTTTGAGGACCATTGAATTGTGGATGGATATTCCAAGCTCCCAATACCTGCATTTAAATACATTTAGCCATTTTCTATCTATGCATGTACCTGTATATCCCATTTCTAATTATATTGAACTGGAGAAGGAGAATAGCCCACATCCCATAATCAATGATCCTTTAGGTGCCACACTGGCAGAACTGGAAGGGTCCCCCACAAGCAAGGAGGAAGAGCTAAGCCCAGATTTGACAGAGATAGCATCCCCCCTGCTAGAGAAGTTCCAGGCCTTCTATATATTTCTATGCTTCTCCAGGAATGAACGTGGACTATACTACCTTGGGGCCTGATCCACTCTGGGACCTTGCTATGAATTGTATATTCAGGCCCTGTGCCCCATCCCCCAACTTCCCTTACCCCTCATTTTGAACACAAGTTCTGGGGCATTTTCTTTCTTTCTTTTTTTTTCTTTTCTTTTTTTTTTAAATAAATGATATTTAATAAATATAATTTTAATCACTAAGTTCTTCCTCATTACTGAAATATGTACTTTTCTTTATTCTTGGGCGCCTTGAATCATCTGATGTTGAGGGACCTGCCAAACCGGGTTTCCATTTACTTTGCTCTTCTTCAAATTTGGCTTGCTGGAAAGCTATGGCCTGACTGAGGCTGTCAAGAGCAGGATTCTCACCTTCATCTTCACTCTCTTCTACTTCATCAATTTCTTCTTCTGGTTCAGGAATTTTCTTCTTTTTCTTTTTCTCTTTCTTCTTTGGAGGTTCACGTTCTCCAAGCATATTTTTGGGACAGGCATAACTTAAGTGTCCACTTTCCCCACATTCATAACACTTAGATTTATCAAAGTAGTTTCGTCTTCGGATAAACTCAGCTGCTCTTCCATTGTCAATAGCAATGCTTGCTTTTATCACTCTCCCAAATAACTGTTTGTTGTTTACGGCTCTGGTACAGTTTTGTGCGGAGTCTTTATCCAAAAACAAAATAAATGCAACCCCTTTACTCTTCCTGGTATCTTTATCTTTCATTATAGTAACCTTTACCACTTTGCCATATTTGGAAAATATCCGGTATAAGTCATTGTTGGTCAGGGAAAAGGGTAAGTTGGAAACATACACGGTGCTTTGCCAATCTACCACTCATTTCTTCAGGTGAGCAGGCCCGAGGGCTCACTTCCGGAAGCGCATCTTCCCGCAGCCCCGCGCTTCCCTCCCGGGGCCGGGGCCGGGGCCGAGGCAAAAGCTCACCGAAGCGGCGGAAGCGGCCGGCATTTTCTTTCTAAATATTCCAGCTAATTCCCTGGGAAGTTGTGGATCAGCCACATGTCCCTCAGGTCATCAGAGAGAGTCCAGGTTAGCCAAAAGTTGTCTCCCAACATCTCTGCAATGACCTAAATGACCAAGCTCAAGACAAGCACTTGGAAAGATGGTCAGTGTCTAGAACTCAGAGGAGTGCAACCATCCTAGAAACAGGGGCACTCCAACTCTCAAGCGTCTCCTTCCTTTGAATTCTTACAGAGGGACTGGCCTTCCCTGGGCCCTTCTCCCCTGATTCTGATCTCTGAGTTGCATACTCATCATGTCAGTCAATGTAACAAGAGCACAGAGCAGGGAACCAGGCCCTGAAAGACTCTGCTCTGTGGACTCTGTGGACTGGGCCTACTGGGCTAACCAAATGCTCAGGGGTCCTCACTGACTGGACCGAATCCTCAGGGCATGTTTTGAGGCTGTGTGGCAGATGACTAGCTTGGCAGCCAGGTGTCTCTAGGCCTTTATTGAACACAGAGGTTTAATGCTTCATTCAAGTCATCCTCTACCAACCTCAGGTACTGGGGAGCCCTTCTCACAAAGCTGCACAGCTCGTGCTAAGTAGGGTCCCATTAGTCACATTTGATAACATTGCTCATAGACTGGGCAAAGAATGGCAGAGAGATGAAGGCATTTGCTGGAGTGGGACAGAACCATGCAGGTATCTGACCCAGCTTAGGGCTCCAATACCCCATATAGCTTTCCAGGAGAACTGTCTTGAAAGTTCACAGGGCACAGAAAAGGAAGACACCAATAACATGCATGACTAGGTGTCTCTCCAAAGGCAAACTGAAAGAAAACCACCTAAGCACTGACCAAGTCCATAGCTCATTCTCCTCTTGAAGCCATGTTATACATAAAGAGAGTGGCAATTTGGCCTGCTCTTTCTTCTTCCTGCACCCCTTTAGTCTCAGAGCAAGCAACACCAGTCAGGCCTTGCAAGTCAAGCCTCCCTGGCTTGGCTCTCATTTTTTTTTTTTGGGCCACACCCGGCGGTGCTCAGGGGTTACTCCTGGCTATCTGCTCAGAAATAGCTCCTGGCAGGCACGGGGGACCATATAGGACACCGGGATTCGAACCAACCACCTTTTGGTCTTGGATCGGCTGCTTGCAAGGCAAACGCCGCTGTGCTATCTCTCCGGGCCCTGGCTTGGCTCTCATACTGACAAAGAACCACAGCCTGCCCTGGTCTCTAAGGGCTTGGAGCCTCTTGAGAAACTCTGAGAAACCCTTGATGGCGCAGGTGGGCTGGGAGGTCAGGGCCTTACTCTGGGCAGCTGCTGACCTCAAAGGAAGCATCTTCCATGGTGTTGATGGGGCCCCTCACTAAGATAGGGATTTGGGGTGACTGAACCTAAATGGTCTTTACACATTTTTCTTCCCTGTTTTCATTTAACTTTATTTAAATGTCATGATTTACAAGTTGTTCCTGCAATTGATTCAGTGAATGAATTCAGGCATTCTACATCCCAACTCCGTTCCCTCCACCAATGGCCCTATCTTCTTCCCTCCTCCCATGCCCCAAGGCTGCCCTCTCTGTGGGTACAAAATAGTTTATATTATATTGGTTGTGACATCACATGCTAAAACAAAAATGTATAATGCTCTTTGTAGTGGACGTTGTCCCTGAGATGGAGGGGCTGGTACATGCATGCTGCTTTCTTTTTTTTTTTTTGTTTTTGGGTCAGTGGTGCTCAGGGGTTATTCCTGGCTATTTGTTCAGAAATCACTCCTGGCAGGCTGGGGAAACCATATGGGAAGCCAGGAATTGAACCAGGGTCTATCCAGGGTTGATCACATGCAAGGCAAACACCTTATTGCTGTGCTATTGCTCCGGCCCCTGCATGCTGCTTTCTGAGGTCACACACTGGTTCAATGAGCTCACACATGTAAGTTAGCTGTGGTATCAAGACACTTGGTTCCACTGCTCATTATTGGAGCCGCACAAATTGGTATTTCCTCCACCCCCTCACACACTCCCACAGGCCTGCCACTTCAGCAGGCACAAAATGTACTTGCTATTGCTAGTTAGGGCAAGGAATGATCAGAAAAGAGATTTACAAATGGCAATCTAGGAGCATTGTCCTATCTCACAACGGTATTCCGAAAGCTATTGTCTGAGACTGACTGAGCTTGTGGGTGGCAATTGAGCCTGGTGTTAATGTTTTCGCTCAATGAGTTTGGTAGTCTTTTGTGCTACTTTCCCCATCAAATTTGCTGGGATCCTACTCACCCGAGAGTTCTGTAAAATTGGGAGGTGTTGCACAGCCTCACAGTGTTGCACTGTTTTCCTGGGGCTGCAACATTGGCTGGCTTGGTGGCTTGAGTAGGTTCAGCTGTGGAGCTGGGCCTGGCTGGGTTTGAAGCAATGGATTCAGCATGCTCCTTCATTTCCTTTCCCAAAGAGCTACTATTCCCCCAATTGAAACATAATTCAAGATATTGGTTTTTTTTTTTTTTTCTTTTTCGGTCACACCCGGCAGTGCGCAGGGGTTACTCCTGGCTCTATGCTCAGAAATCGCCCCTGGCAGGCACAGGAGACCATATGGGATGCCAGGATTCGAACCACCATCCTTCTGCATGAAAGACAAATGCCTTACCTCCATGCTATCTCTCCGGCAAGATATTGTTTCTTATGTAGAAAAAAATATGGAATTTACACCCCTGCTTTCCATCCTAACTTGCTTCTTGCCTATGGGGATATAAATGACACCAGCATCATTTGTAGATGGTCCTTTTGTTGTGCAATGACCTGGGGACCCTTGGAAATCATTTGCTTTTGTGTTGGGGCCTCAGTCTAATTTTTGGTTCTGCTTGGTTTGGTTTGGGGTCAGCCACACTTAGTTGTGTGCAGGGCTAAGCCTTGACTCTGCACTCTGGGATCAATCCTGGTGAGACTTGGGGGACCTTTTGGGACTCTGGGGATTGAAACTGGCTCAGCCAATTGCAAAGCCTTAGTCTTAAATGCTACTTCATTTTGTTGTTCACTTAGTGTTTAATTCATGCTAATACAGTTTCTTCTTTTTATTATTGGTAATACTCTACTGTTTTTATTATGAAAGTATTTGATAGGTCCCTCCTTCCCCACTTTCAAGTTTTTGTCTGGCTGCCCCCGTGGTGTTCAGGGATTATTTCTGCTACTGCAGAGGACCAAGTTGGGTCAGCAACCTGCAAATCAAGTGCCTTAACTCCTCAACTATCTCTCTGGCCACTACTAATCAGGATGTGGATAGTTTCCAAGATGTTTCAGTCTTCATTCTTTCCTCCTTGAGTGTGGTATTCACTGGGGCATTTCCCAAGTATCCTATAGGGTGTTACAAAGTCTTTTTTTTTTCTTTTTTTGGTTTTTGGTTTTTGGGTCACACCTGGCAGCTCTCAGAGGTTACTCCTGGCTATATGCTCAGAAATCACTCCTGGCTGACTCTGGGGACCATATGGGATGCTGGGTTTTGAACCACGTCTACCTTCATGCTATCTCTTCAGCCCTGCAAAGTCTTTTTTTTTTTTTTTTTTTTTTTTTTTGGTTTTTGGGCCACACCCTGTGACGCTCAGGGGTTACTCCTGGCTATGCGCTCAGAAGTTGCTCCTGGCTTCTTGGGGGACCATATGGGACGCCGGGGGATCGAACCTCGGTCCGTCCTAGGCTAGCGCAGGCAAGGCAGGCACCTTACCTCCAGCGCCACCGCCCGGCCCGAGCCCTGCAAAGTCTTTTTACCGTTTGTTCCTTGGTTGTGTTGGAGCTGAAGCCCAGGTCCTTTTACTTGGATAATGTGTTCTTCCTCTGATCTGCCTCCCCAACCTTACGTTGGATATCCCTTTTGTTTCCTTTATTTGGTTTAACTTTTGGAATTTTCCTACCATGAAAAGGTATTATTGAATTGTTCCCTCTGACTTTTCTGCAACAATTGAGGTGGGTTTTCTCCCTTTATTTGACACATGCAGTGTGTTGTATTGATCTATGGTTTCATCATCCATATATTAGTGGGCAGATTTTGATTGGGTTATATTGAATTTGCTTTCAATGTCGCTAAACCAGTGGACATTTTCTAAGGCCTCTGGTCCCCTATTGAGGGTGTTTGTTTTTATAGTCCTGAAAATTGTTGGCTCTAGTTTTCTTTCCATGTGATGTGTTGATCAGCCTTGGATAGCAGGGTAATGCTGAACTGAGCATTGTTTCCTCTTTGAACATAATTGTCCTCTCTGGCTCTTCCAGGCCTGTGCAGGCTCTAGCTCCAGGAATGTGCCCTAGATGCTGAGAAGTGGGCAGGAAGCCAGCTGGATGCTCAAGTTTTTTTTTTTTAGCACTGATCTGTTTTGAGTAGACCTTTCTGGGAATGTTAGAAACCACATAACTAGCTTGAAAGATTTCTTTTGGCTAGAATCATACTAAAGAGGTGCCTGCCAGCAGATATTGCAAGGAGTTTGCTTTGCATGTGGTCGATCTGGACAGACCCAAGTTTGATCCCCAGCATCTCATATGGTCTCCTGAGCATGCCAGGTGTAATTCCTGGGTGCAGAGCCAGGAGTAACCTCTGAGATCTACTGAGTGTGGCCCAAAACCAAAATAAATACATAGATAAATAAACAAATAAAGAGTTGTTTTGTTTTGCTTTGTATATGGCTGACACAGCTCATAAGCTGTTGAGTGCACTAATGATTAGCATGCCCCATTTCAAAAGACAAGAGTTAAAGGAAGCACTCAACATCTCTGGCAGTGCTCCAGATTTCCTCCTGCTTTGCACTTAGCTTGGGGGAATACTAAGGCATGCCAGGAATCTAACCAGGGTCAGTTGCATTTAAGACAAGTATCCTATCTGCTCTACTAACTCTTTGGCCTTGCAATAAACATCCTCAAGAAGAGAGAAAGCGATACCCAAGTCTAGGGGCCATAGTGGCTGTACTCTGTGCTGCACACACTCTTCTGCCCTACTGAGGCTGTGGGTCCTTCTGAAAGGATTATCCAAGAGGACTGTGTTGAATGCTTTATTCTTTGGTCTAGTAAGAGTCCTCCTCTCTGGGGCCGGGCGGTGGCGCTGGAGGTAAGGTTCCTGCCTTGCCTGCGCTAGCCTAGGACGGACCGCGGTTCGATCCCCCGGCGTCCCATATGGTCCCCCAAGAAGCCAGGAGCAACTTCTGAGCGCATAGCCAGGAGTAACCCCTGAGCGTCACAGGGTGTGACCCAAAAACCAAAAAAAAAAAAAAAAAAAAAAAAAAGAGTCCTCCTCTCTCAACATTTATATTTAAAAAACTCAAGAAATAGTACAGACCCTTGGGGGGCCTTTAAAATGTTTTTTTTGGCATTTCCCTCTATTTTCTTTTTTCTTTTTAATCTTTATTTAAGTACCATGATTACAAACATGTTTGTAGTTGGGTTTCAGTTATAAAAAGAACAACCTGTCTTCACCAGTGCAATATTCTAATCATCTAGCCCTCCATCTCCCTCCTCTCTCACCCCCTGCCTGAATTAGAGACAGGCATTCTACTTCTCTCACTCATTACCATTGTCATGATAGCTGTCAGTGTAGTTGCTTCTCTAATTGCACTCACTACTCTTTGTGGAAAGCTTCATGTCATGAGCCAGTTCTTCCAGCCCTTGTGTCTATTGTCTCTAGGTATTATTACAATGATGCCTTTTATGGTTCTTAAATCCCACAGATGAGTGAGACTATTCTGTGTCTATCTCTCTCCCTCTGACTTATTTCACTCAGCATAATAGTTTCCGTGTCCATCCATGTATAGGAAAATTCCATGACCTTGGGAGGCCTTGAGGCGAGACCCAAGTGAACTAAGAGGCATATATCCACTCCTAGGAGCCATCAGGCACAAGGTTCTGTTGCCTGCTCCAGGCCAGCCTTCGTCTAGTACTAGGAGGGACTTGGACACAGACTTGGCAGGCTGTGGCTCACAAATATGAACATAGGCTCTTAATGGTCAGATGTTTACTTTAGGGAATGGGCTAAGCGAGAATCCTGCCTCAAGCCACAGGAGCAGTTGCAGACTAGAGTTCCAGATCTAAATCCTATCTGTGAAATCAGAAAGACCACACTACATAGGCTCCTCTCAGCCTCAGTTGGCTGACCTGATTGGGCACCTTGTTTGAGAACTTAGCCTCCTATCACCTACCAGTGGCCAGCTGGTGAGCATTTTCTCAGGGACTTGATGTTAAGGTCTTCCCCTACTGCCAGTAGTCTGCGGTGGGTCTCTGCATTCATCCAGTACTCCATGAGGGAGCCTCCTTCCTGGGGACCTTGGATGAGAGCCTGGTCTCATTGGACTCAATGCTTTTTCCATTCCCAGCACTATACCCATCACCCTTTTCATTGTCTTCTCCAGGAATAAAATAAGTAAAGCCTGGGGAGAAAATTCAGTGTGAGTGGACACTCCTCACTTTTGAGATTAGGTTTATGAATTTTCATAAACCTAATCTCTGTTGCAAAAGTGCGAGTTTTCAAACACACACGTGCACTCACACAGACACAACTCAGATGCAAGTACATACATACATACATGTAAATGATGCTGGTGAGATCAGAGCAGTCACTGGTGAGGTTGAATCCCAGGCACTCACAAAGAAGCCCTCACCAGCCACTTCAGGAGAGTAACTATTGTAGGTGGGAAATGGATATTTATATTAGGGGAGAGTAAGATGTGGACTCTGTCAGCCAATCAGATAGGATGTAAGAGAGGATTAAAACAGAGTGTGAGCTTCTGTGTTTGGGGAAGACAGGGTAAGAAAACTAGGAAAAGCAGAGTATGTAATCTGGGTGTTAAAGTAGGGTGTGTGCTTAAGGTGCTTAGCTACATGTGATTAAGGTGATTAGCTACACATACACACACCACACATGCACACAGATACGTTGAGAGATGATCATTTGTTTGGAACAGGAAGAGAAGCATCCCCTCAACACTTCATTGCAAACCATTGGAGGACAGGATTTTGATTTCTGAGATAACGATGGAGTTCATTTCTCTCTCCCCTGCTGTTGGTGTGATTGATTTGGAGGACATGCTTGCAACCTTCTAGGGCACATCAGGGACCCTGGCATTATTTGGAATCCTACATGCAGCCACTACAATGGAATCACATCCTCAGGCCCACTGATGTTTGTGTATTTATAGATCAAATAAGCCTCATTCCTATAAAATGTAGGATAACATGATAAGATTAAAAAATAAAAAGAAGGGGCCAGAGAGATAGCATGGAAGTAAGGCTTTTGCCTTGCATGCAGAATCCCGGCATCCCATATGGTCTCCTGAGTCTGCGGGGGGTGGGGTGGGGGGGGGAGGGGCGATTTCTGAGTGTAGAGCCAGGAGTAGTCCCTGAGTGCTGCCAGACGTGACCCAAACACCAAAAACCAATAAAATAAAATTAAATAAATGATCTTCAACCTACTGTTGATCCTTCAGATCTGGTCTGTAGCTTCTGGTGCCTCCAGGTTCTGAGGGATCTGAGCTAAAAGCTTTAGACATCTCATTAAATACTGAATCTCTGCTGATTTGTGTTCTGTTTTGAAGGTAGGTATGTGGGAATAAGTGGGTAGGTGAGGAATCACTACTGATGAGGAGTAGGGTGCATATTCCTCAGACTTTTCTAGTAGGGCATAACATAGCTAGCTGGATGGGGCTCCTATTTAATCTTATGTTGGCCTTACTCTGAGCACCCAGAACTTAGCCTGCAGAGAGTGAGAGACATTAGAGACAGATTCAGAGGGCTCCATTCTCAGGACCTCGTTATCTCCATGTCAAAGCCTCCATGCTCTCCTGCACACACATGCTGGAAGAAGCAATGAAGAATGAGTCCCAGGCCCTGGGCATGTCTCCATTGGGTAGAGCATGTGCTTTGTCCTGATTGTGAGTCCCTGTGGCCACACAAGAACCCCCCCAAACCCAGGGGCTTGCCAGTGCTCACCTAGGACAGACTGCAGTTTGATCCCCTCGCATCCCAGATGGTCCCCCAAGCCAGGAGCGAGCGACTTCTGAGTACATAGCCAGGAGTAACCCCTGAGCATCACCAGGTGTGGCCCAAAAACCAAAAAAAAAAAAAAAAAAAAAAGAACCCCCGAGCCCAACTAGCTCCCTCTTCCACAGGTGCCCAGACACACTAAAGGGCCCAGGTCAAATACAATGGGCACATTCCTCCCTGGTCACTGTCACTTGGACAGCCCACTTTGTTTCCCTGCATCCTTAAGAGTAATAGTCATGGGGCCAGAGAGATAGCATGGAGGCAAGGGATTTGCCTTGCATGCAGAGGGACAGTGGTTCAAATTCCGGCATCCCATATGGCCCCTCGAGCCTGCCAGGAGCGATTTCTGAGCATAGAACCAGGAGTAACCCCTGAGCACCGTCGGGTATGACCCCCACCCCCAAAAAAGAGTAATAGTCACAAAGGAGGTAAGTGAAAACTTGTCCATACAAGTTTATTTCATCTGAAAGCATTTCATACTGGAAAGGGCCAAGTGGACCTTTCCTCTTCACCAATCAAAATGGTGACCTACAGAACATTAAATTCAAATACTTAAAAAATATTGAGCATCAATAGAGGAAGCATGTACAAGCCAGAGAGATAATCTAGTCCAGCAATAAGGCATGTGCCATGAACCCTGTCAGGTGAGGCCAGTCTCTGCAATGGCAGATGATGGGCCAAGCTCCTATAGGAGTGATTCTCTCCCTAGAGGAAGGAATAAGTCCTGTGCCAGTTGTTGTTCTCAAAACACCCCAACCACACAAACCCATGTGATACTTAACATTTACAACTTTCATCTCTTTATCATTTTATCTTTCCAAAGAGTTTCACAGATTGTAAGATGGAAACCATTTTATATAAAAAATTCATACAAATCTCCAAACTTTACAAATGAATGTGCCTAGTAGGAGCAGATGGATGGCGAGCAAGGCAGAGTGCAATGCTTCGCCAAGAAAAGTCTCTCAATTCACAGTCCACAGAAGCACTTGGTGTGCCTGGTAAATAAGAGATTCAAAAGAAATCTAATAATCAAATAATCAAAATTATTGCACAGTGCTAAGTGCTAAGATTAGCTGGAAGCCCCAGCTGTTGCATTTGGAGTTCATGTACTTTTTCTGTGGACTCTTGCATGCTGCTTTAAGTGATCAGATCTGGAAAAATCCTTGTGACACTTAGGACAGCTGAAAGGACGTTCTCCGGTGTGCTTTTTCTTGTGTCTCCTGAGCTCGTCAGAACGAGGGAATGACCACATGCACCCCTCCACATCACAAACGTAGGGCTTATCTCCTAGAATAGTGAGAAAAAGAGAGACACTTGTTATTTTTCAGGCCACAGACAAGGACAAACTGTGAATGAGTGTGGGCATGTGGACAGGAAGAGCAGAAAGTGGAGACTAGATGAGGAAGAGAAAAGGCAGGAAATTGGGAGGAGGGCAAAGGAGCCACAGAGAGACTTGCAGAGTCAAAGCAGCAGAGAGCTGATTAGAGAAGGGGATATTTCTGTTGAGCCTAATGGGAGGCCCATGCAATCCTATTTGCCTTAGCAACAAGGTCAAGATCATCTGGAAGAGACAGACTCATCCCTCTATTATACCACACCTACAGTCAACCCTACAGAAGACTACAGCTAGGGTCCCTCTGGCCACAATAAGCCTAGGAGCATGGGACTTTCTTTCTAATATGCCAAGCTTTTCTAGGGCAACAGGGGACCCAGGCTTATAGATAAGAAGGAGCAGTCTGGAATGAGTGACGATTATAGAAGGTATACATGTCAGACACTTACCAGTATGGATGCGCTCATGGATCCGGAGGTGGGAGGCCTTGTAGTACACTTTCACACAGCCCTGGAATGTGCACGCATAGTACTTTCGACCATCAGCATTTTTCTGGTACATTCGCCTCATGGTTATCTTTGGTTTCTGTGGTGCTAGGAGATGTCCTTGGTCAAACTGGGCACTTGAATCCACGAACCCTCCTTGTGGTGATGCTAGTACCTGTGGCACCATTTGGATCACAGAGAGGGTTGGTGTGTCTCTTTGAGTCACAAGCTGGGAGCCAGGGAAGGTCTGTTCAGTGGCAAAGTTCACTGCATAGAGTCCTGCCAGAGAGGTCATCTGGCCTTCATAGGAAGTCTGATGCCCGCTAGAAAAGATCTGGTTCCCATTGAGGGTCTGGTTCCCACTGAAGGAATCCTGACTACCCTGGACAGTTTGGGAACCAGGGAAGGGCATTTTGTTCTCACTTAATGACTGGCCCATACTTAAGGGCATTTGAGTCATATTTATAGTCTGAAGTTCAGGGAAGACCATCTGTCTTCCACTTTGATTCTGGTCCTTATTAAAAGAAGCATGGCTCCAATTTTCTATCTTGTCACCAGTAAATGGCATCTGATTCATCCAGCAGTTTTGGGAACTAGGGTTGGCCAGCCAGTTCCCATTTAAAGACTGGTTACAATGGAAGGGTATTGCTGTTCCATTTATTTTCTGGAAACCAGTAGAGGATATTTCTTGTTGACTTTGCACAAGATTGGATGTTGTCTGGCTCCCACTTGTGGTCGGATCACTCACAGACATCCCTGGAGTCACAGGTAGTGTCTGGACCCCAGTGACACACTTCAGCATGTCAGTATCCTGTGTCATCTGGAAAGTGGCTGTTGGATTGCTCTGAGCAAATCTGTTCATGTGCTCGTGCCAGGAAGGTATCTCCATTAGTTCCTCAAAGAGACATTCTAGGTCCTTGTCCTTCTCCTCAGTTGGGTCCTCAGGGATGACTGGACCCTGGAGAGTCAGAGATGCACAGAGACCAGGTCCCTGATTGGGTGGTTGCAGAACGCTGACCTGGCTCTGAGTTAGCTCATTTTGGCTGGCCTGAGCTTGGGGAATCAGAGAAGCATAGTCCTGGTTCTGAGGCACAGCTAGATCCTGTAGCTGTGTGGTATGGAGAACCATCTCACTATTCTCATAAAAGTTGTTTGAGTTCATCTCGTGGCTGTTGTATTCCATGGTAGAATCCTGAAAGAAAAAAAAAATTAATGCAGAGTTCATGCTCAGCTCCAATTCAATTTCTCACAATCTTCTCCTCCACTCCTACTGATGGTCCCCTAGGCTAGCCACCCCATCTCTTTTGCCTGACACTCCCCAGTTCTCTTTTCACCACCCTCCTGAAATTTGCACTGATACCATCCAGTGTTTCAGTGCCCTCCAAGTCAGTAACAGTTCTGAAATAAAATTCTCCCTATGCTGTTGAGGTCTAGCAATGTATAAAGTAGTGTAAACCCTAGCTTCTAAAACTGTGGGTGGAGATAAATAAAAGTTACATAACAGTGACAGAAGAGTGATATCTTACTGGGTAGGGCATTTGCCTGACATATGGCTGACCCAGGTTTAATCCCCAGCATTCCATATGGTTCCTAGAACCTGCCAGGAGTAATTTCTGAGCACAGAGCCAGGGGTAACCCCTGAGAACTGCTGGATGTGGTCCAAAACCAAAAAACAAAGAAAAGTCACATAACATTTAGAATATTAATTTCAGGATGGACCAATCAACAGTCAGTTTTTGCTTGGTATACAGGGTATTTACAGTGTTTACAGGGTGCTTTGCATGTGGTTAACTTGGTTTGATCCCCGTTATCCCATATGGTCTCTGAGTACTACCAGGAGTAATTTTTCTTTTTTTTCTTTTTTTTTTTTTTTTGGTCACACCCGGCGGTACTCAGGGGTTACTCCTGGCTGTCTGCTCAGAAATAGCTCCTGGCAGGCATGGGGGACCATGTGGGACACCGGGATTCGAACCAATCACCTTTGGTCCTGGATCGGCTACTTGCAAGGCAAACGCCGCTGTGCTATCTCTCCAGGCCCAGTAATTTTTCATTGCAAAGTTTGGTGTAACCCCTGATCATCATCAGGTGTGGCCAAACTAGAATATTAATTTCAAAACAAATTCATATTTATTATGACTAAATGTTTGGGCTTTTATACCTGCTTGATAAACTGGTATACATAAAAATTTCTTGAGCAGCAATCTACTGTTAGTACAGTAGGTAAGGTGCTCATCACTTTGAGTTCAATTACCTGCACCAAATATGGTCCTCAGCTTCTACCAGGATTTATCTCTGTGCAGAGAGCCCAAAAGTAAGTCCTGAGTGTAACCTGCAAATGAAAAAAATGAGAAAAAATTTCTCATGAGAAATGTGGGAGAAGTGTAGAAGTCCTAATCTAGACCAGTATTTCTCAACCCAAAATGCCTAAGATATTCCAAGGGGACCCCAACAGGAGCCTTAGTCTATCCTCAGCTAAGACTAGGAGGGCCATCAAAGGACAGAGAGTTGAGGTGGCCATAACCAAAGAAAGCTGAGACACTGCTGGAGATGGTGTGTGAATGTCCTACAAGTCCTACAAAGAACTACTCCAAAGTCTTTTTCAGAACCACCTTAGTAACCCAGATACATACAGTGGATTTGAATAAATCAATGTAGTTTATTTGTGTTGTTTTGGGTTTGGAATCCACACTCAGAAATGTTTAGGGTTTATTCCTATCTTTTTTTTTTTTTTTTAAATATGGAACGCTTCACGAATTTGCGTGTCATCCTTGCGCAGGGGCCATGCTAATCTTCTCTGTATCGTTCCAATTTTAGTATATGTGCTGCCGAAGCGAGCACTATTCCTATCTTTGTACTCAGAGTCACTTTCCATATGGAAAGACATCAAATCTGGCCTGGCCACATGCAATGCAAGTTCCCTATACATTGTATTATCACTCCAGTCCCAAACAATGCAATTTTTATGTAGTCTCTCATTTCTATTTTACTGAGGCCCTGCAAGCCAAAATGAATCCCAGTGAATGAAAGAAGCATTGAGCCGGAGAGATAGCACAGAGGTAGGGCTTTTGCCTTGCATGTGGCTGATGGGGAGAGACTCTGGTTCAATTCCCGGCATCCCATATGGTCCCTAGAGCAGCCAAGAATGATTTCTGAGCACAGAGCCAGGAGTAACCTGTGCCTCCAGGTGTGGGAAAAAAAGAAAGGAAGAAAAAGAAAGAAAGAAAGAAAGAAAGAAAGAAAGAAAGAAAGAAAGAAAGAAAGAAAGAAAGAGAAAGAAAGAAAGAAAGAAAGAAAGAGAAAGAAAGAAAGAAAGAAAGAAAGAGAAAGAAAGAAAGAAAGAAAGAAAGAAAGAAAGAAAGAAAGAAAGAAAGAAAGAAAGAAAGAAAGAAAGAAAAAGAGAAAGAAACAAAGGAGAAAAGAAAGGAAAGAAAAAGAAACAAAGGAAAGGAAAGAAAGAAAAGAAAGAGAAAGGAAGGAAGGAAGGAAGGAAGGAAGAAAGAAAGAAAGAAAGAAAGAAAGAAAGAAAGAAAGAAAGAAAGAAAGAAAGAAAGAAAGAAAGAAAGAAAGAAAGAAAGAAAGAGGAAGGAAGGAAGGAAGGAAGAAGGAAGGAAGAGAGGGAGGGAAGGAAGGGAGAGAAGAAGGGAAGGAAGGGAGGGTGGGTGGGAAAGAAAGAGAAAGAAACATGGAATCTATTATGCTGAATGAAGTAAGTCAGAGGGAGAGAGAAAGATGCAGAATGGTTTCACTCATCTATGGGTTTTAAGAAAAATGAAAGACATTTTTAACAGTATCTCAGAGACAAGAGAGATGAGGGCTGGTAGGTGCAGCTCATGACATGAAGCTCAGCACATAAAGTGATGAGTGCAGTTGGAGAGATGACTACACTGAAAACTATCATAACAATGTGAATGAATGAGGGAAGTAGAAAGCCTGTCTCAAGTACAGGTGTGGTGGTGTGGGGAGGAGGGAGATCTGGGAAATTGGTGGTGGGAATGTTGCATTGGTGAAGGGGGGTGTTCTTTACATGACTGTAATCATACAACTATAATCATATTTGTAATCATGGTGTTTAAATAAAGATAATTATAAAAAAGAAAAAAGATAAAGAAGAAAAAGAAGAAAACAGAAAGAAAGAAAGAAAAAAGAAAAAGACAGAAAGAGAGAAAGAAGAAAGAAAGAAAGAAAGAAAGAAAGAAAGAAAGAAGAAAGGAAGAAGAAAGAAAGAAAGAAAGAAAGAAAGAAAGAAAGAAAGAAAGAAAGAAAGAAAGAAAGAAAGAAAGAAAGAAAGAAGAAAGGAAGAAAGAAAGAAGAGAAAAGGAGAAGCAGGTCCAGAAAGGTAAAGTGTATACACAGGCAAATGCTCCACCAGTGAGGTGGAAGACTTAATTAGATATTGACCAATCTGATTCTGGGTACCTAAACAATAAAGAAGATATTTTCTATAGACTCTGTTGGGTTTTCTCTAGAGATGCATCCTGGAAAACAAATCCTCTAGGAACACTTTCCAGAAGCTCCCTAGAACCTGGAGAGCAAGCGGCCCAGGTCACTTCGGGTCAAAGCAGCCATTAAATCTAATGTGTGCTGGAGGTTCTCAATACCCTCAATAGGAAGCCTGATACAAGGGCTAGTCCCCAAGCCTTGACACACTAAGCTTTTTCCTATATACACATATACCCATGATAAAGACTAATTTATAAGTCAATCACAGCAAGATGTTAGCAATAATTAATATAGCTGCGCTAATTATTGTACTAACATTTCACACAGTAAGTACAACCACAGATACAACTCTGTGTTGTTGACTTAGATATGCCATAGAAAATTACAAAAATAACTGATTTTTTGGGCCTGGAGAGATAGCACAGCGGCGTTTGCCTTGCAAGCAGCCAATCCAGGACCTAAGGTGGTTGGTTTGAATCCAGGTGTCCCATATGGTCCCCCGTGCCTGCCAGGAGCTATTTCTGAGCAGACAGCCAGGAGTAACCCCTGAGCACCACCGGGTGTGGCCCAAAAACAAAAACAAAAAACAAAACAAAACAAAACACCCCCCCCAAAACCTGATTTTTTTGTTATTGTTTTGTTGTTTCTTTTGTTGTTTTGGGGCTACACCCGATGATGTTCAGGAGTTACTCCTGACTATGCGCTCAGCAATCACTCCTGGATCGGATGGGATGCTGGGGATTGAACTCATGTTGGACCTCCTCATTCAGCAGCATGCAAGGCAAGCACCCCCTACAGCTGTGCTATCACTCCGGCCCCCAAAATAACTGTTTTTGGAGAGGATTTGGAAAATTACTCTGTGGTAAAATACTTACCTTAAGACTCTGAGTTAGATCACATATGCCAGGAGCAGGGAAAGCTCAGAGGGCTGTAACGCACACCAGAGTTTTGGTTCAATCCCAGAACAGAGATGACCTGAGGAAGCAGAGAAACACAATTCAGTTCTTTTCCTCCATCCTCTGCTCTCTACCCCACACCCCACATCAACAGACCAGGTAGCAGTAGCCTCCTAAGCACTGCTGGTTCTGGCCCTTCCCAGTCCCATATCCTTAAAAATGTTTTTTTCACAGAAAAAAAAAATTCGGGGGGGGGGGACACATTCGGCAGTGCTCCGGGGTTACTTCTGGTTCTGCACTCAAAAATCGCCCCTGGCAGGCTTGGGGGGACCATATGGAATGCTGGGAATTGAACCAGGGTCTATCCTGGGTTGGCCACATGCAAGGCAAAGGCCCTACCGCTGTGCTGTTGCTCCAGCCCACAGAAAAATGTATTAAGTCAAGTTCATTTGCTGAAGCAAAATATACTCATCCTTAGCAGTACAGAACTGATTGCCTTTTTAGATTTAACTCGGTGGGACTGGGGACTACCTGAGCAGTCTGGCAATGATCAGGACCAACCACCAGTGCCACACTGTGAGGGCATTAAAATTGGGGATCTGGGCCCGGAGAGATAGCACAGCGATCCAGGACCAAAGGTGGTTGGTTTGAATCCCAGTGTCCCATATGGTCCCCCATGCCTGCCAGGAGCTATTTCTGAGCAGACAGCCAGGAGTAACCCCTGAGCACCGCCGGGTGTGGCCCCAAAACAAACAAAAAATAAAATAAAAATAAATAAAAAAATAAATAGGGGCTGGAGAGATAGCATGGAGGTAAGGCGTTTGCCTTTCATGCAAGAGGTCATCGGTTCGAATCCCAGCGTCCCATATGGTCCCCCGTGCCTGCCAGGAGCAATTTCTGAGCATGGAGCCAGAAGTAACCCCTGAGCACTGCCGGGTGTGACCCAAAAACCACAAAAAAAAAAAAAAAATAAAAAAAAAATAAATAAATAAAATTGGGGATCTGGGCATGTATTACATATTCAGTCCCTGTGACCTGTCCTCTAACTTCCCTTCTCATTTTCCATTGACCCACACAGCCCTCATGCCTCTCAGTCCCAAGCTCTCCGTCATCTCATTTCTACCTATTCTGGCTAGTCACTGAGGGCTAACAGTATTCTGGAGAATTGGGCATCAGGTACACAAAGCTCAGGTCTTTAGATACTCCAGGGTCAAACCAGGACTAGCCAGAGAGACTGCAGAGCCCAGAACCTGCCCCACCTCCACCTTCACCCCATATATATTCTCTGCAGGACAGAACCCAACCTAACTGCCCAAGAGAAAAGTGGATACGCATCCACCAAGTGGATACATAGTTCATAGTACCCAGAGGAAAGGGACCATCCTGCCCGCCTCAGATCCCTACTTTGTTCTTGTTTTTGTTTTTGACCACACCCGGGGGACCATACGGAATGATAGGGATTGAAACCAAGTTGGCAGCATGTAAGGCAAACACCCTTCCCGCTGTGCTATCCCTCTGGCCCAACCACTTTCGATCATTTCGAACTTCCCACTCAAGACCTCGCTTTGCCCTCTGAGCTCAGAGGCTCAAACTCACCTTGTCGGTCAATGCAGCAAGAGCACCGAGCAGTGCGAGCAGTGCGCTTTGCTGTGAAGGAAGAAGTGGTACCGAAGTGGTTCTGGTCTGGCCTTTTATAGCTCTGGTGGTGCTGAATATTTACGGGGTTCTGGTTACATGCCCCGGTTGACCACTCCCCTTTGGGTGTGGCTTGGGTCCCATCAGCCATTGGAGTGGGTCCACTCGATTCAGCCTTGTGTGAAGTAGATCCAATTTCAGGGTGGGTAAACTGAGGACTGAAGAGATTTAGAAATTTTAGGTAGGCACGCACCCACCTGTGTTCAATTATCTGCATCCCTAGCATTCCGGGGAGTTATTCATGCGTGCAGAGTGCACACTACGTCCTGAGCATTGCTAGATGTGACCCCAAAACAAACAAACAATAAAAGAGGTGAAGGAATTTGCTGAAGGTCACTGCCAAGAGTCCCATGTAGACTTGGTCCGTTCTAAACTTGGACCCATTTTGCACTCAAGGATCAGGGCAATTTTGCTTGTTATTTCTCCTTTCTTTACCACTCAAATATCAGAATAGTGCCATCTTAGCGGAGGGCACATATCAGTAACTTTGACCTTGACCCTGCTCTAGGTTAATTGGTAGGCCCCAAAAATACATTTCTCTTGGTGGGAATTGCCTCCTCACTAGGGCAGGAATTCATAATTATTTAAATGAAATAGTTTGGGGGACCCATAACAGGCAATGTCCAAGGCTTACCCCTGATTCTATACTCAGGGATCATACCTAGTGTACCACATTTAGCACTACAATTCTAATCCAAGTTAGCCCCATGCATGGCAAGTGCCCTACTAGCTGTACTATTTCTCTAGTTCCTATATTAAACTGTTCTTAATTATTTTTTGTTTTTTGTTTTGTTGGGTTTTTTTTGGGGGGTCACAACCGGCAGCGCTCAGGGGTTACTCCTGGTTCCACGCTCAGAAATCGCTCCTGGCAGGCTCGGGGGACCATATGGGATGCCCGGTTTCGAACCAACGACCCTCTGCATGAAAGGCAACGCCTTTCCTCCATGCTATCTCTCCGGCCCCTGTTCTTAATGATTTTTTAATTATAATGTTTTTTTCTACTACTCCTCTTTCTACTAAGGATTTTTAAATTTTGAGTTTGCTCCTAATAGTTGGGGGAGGGGGGATTGAGCCCAGGACCTCAGTATTCTAGTGCTGAGCCACAGCCAAATCCTCTATTGTGATCTTTAAAGTTTTAGCTTTTTTTTGGGGGGGGGGGTGTTGATTGTGTTGAGCTTACTTTTTGGTATGTGGTCTATTCTTTTATGTTTAGATGCCTAGTTAGGGGCCAGATCAATAACACAGCGGTAGGATGTTTGCATTGCAGGCAGTTCAGGCAGCCAAGTCAGGAGGGAACCGGTTTGATTCCTAACATTCCATATGGTCTCCCAGCCTGCCAGGTGCAATTTCTGAGTGCAGAGCCAGGAATAACCCTTGAACGCCACTGGATGTGGCCCAACAACCAACCAACCAACCAACCAATAAATAAATAAATAAAACAAAGTTTTAAAAAATAGATATCTAGTTAGCTATACCATCATTTGAAGATACCACCTTTGTGTTTGAGCATGCTCAGTGTTTTCTCCTGGCCCTGAGCTCAGAGATAATTTCTGCTAGTTTGATCCAATTTAAGTCAGTTACACACAAAGCAAGTACCTTACCCCTGTTCTTCATCCTTTAAAATTTTAATCAGGGCATTTTTTAAATTTTTCAACTATTCTTTTACTACTTTTGGTTCATTAAAATTTTATATAAATTTTATTATTTATTTATTTATTTATTTATTTTGGTTTTTGAGCCACACCAGGCGGTGCTCAGGGGTTACTCCTGGCTGTCTGCTCAGAAATAGCTCCTGGCAGGCACGGGGGACCATATGGGACGCCGGGATTCGAACCAACCACCTTTGGTCCTGGATCAGCTGCTTGCAAGGCAAATGCCGCTGTGCTATCTCTCCGGGCCCTTATATGAATTTTAAAGTAAAGTTGATTTGTTGTTGTTTTTTCAAAATGTATATATACACATTTATTGAAGGACCATATGCACTGGGCTTTTCAAACCCTGGCTCTGTTCTGGGCTGTTGGGAGACCTGTGTGCCTGCAATTCTCAGAATTCACAAGTCCCCATCACTCAGGGCAACTGCTTTCAAGGGCAAATTAGCAAATGTAATGTTTTATCCATACCACATCCCCTTTGTCAGGATCAACAAGCATCACTCACTTGTGAAAGTCAATCTATCCACAAAAAAAAAAAAAAAAAAAAAGGGCCCGGAGAGATAGCACAGCGGCGTTTGCCTTGCAAGCAGCCGATCCAGGACCAAAGGTGGTTGGTTCGAATCCCGGTGTCCCATATGGTCCCCCGTGCCTGCCAGGAGCTATTTCTGAGCAGACAGCCAGGAGTAACCCCTGAGCATCACCAGGTGTGGCCCAAAAAAAAAAAAAAAAAAAAAAGAAAGTCAATCTATCTATTTAGTCTTTGTTTTGTTTTTGTTTTGCTTTTGGACCACATTCAATGGTGCTCGGGTTTACTGTTGGCTCTATGGTCAGGAGTCACTCAGAGATTCAGAGGACCATATGTGTTATCCAAGATTAAGCCAGTCAGCTGGATTCAAGTTAAGTTCAAGTTTTTTTAAATTGATTAATTACTTTTTGGGCCACACCCAGTGGTGCTCAGCGGTCACTCCTGACTCTGCACTCAGAAATTACCCCTGGCAGGCTGGGGGACCATATGGGAAGCTAGAAATCGAACCAGGTCCCTCCTGGGTCAGCCGTATGCAAGGCAAATGCCCTACCTCTGTGCTATCGCTCCGGCCCCAAATTAAGTTCAAATTAAGTGCCCTACCCACTGTACTAATTCTCTGTCCCCCTGTGTCCATTTAAATGAGAAACTATAGAGCTTACTTTTTGTTGTAGTTATTTTGGGTCACACCCGGCAGTGCTCCTGGCTCTGCACTTAGAAACTACTCCTGGCAGGCTTAGGTGACCAAATGCAATGCTAGGGATCCAAGCTGGGTTGACTGCTTGCAAACACCCTATCCGCTGTGCTATAGAGTGAGCTTTTTAAATAAATGTAAGTGGCATTATTTAGTACATAGTCCAAAGATGATTATTTTTTCCTTCTGATCATTCAGGATTTTTTTGGTGGGAGGAATGGGGAAGTTGGGTTGTGGTAGAGTGCTATGACCACACCCAGCAGGTTCTAAGTCACTCTTGGCAGCATTCAGAGGACAACATATGGCAGTTAAGATTTAACTGAGTTGCTGCATGTAAGGCAAGCAATTTACCTTCTTTACTGTCTCTCTGTCCCAAGTGTTCAGTTCTTTTTTTTTGTTTGTTTTGTTTTTTGTTTTTTGTTTTTGGGTCACACCCATCAGAGCTCAGGGGTTACTCCTGGCTCTACACTAAGAAATCTCCCCTGGCAGGCTCAGGGGACCATATGGGATGCCGGGATTTGAACCACCGTCCTTCTGCATGGAAGGCAAACACCTTACCACCATGCTATCTCTCTGGTCCCAAGTGTTCAGTTCTAATCAATTCGCATAGGTGGATAATTGGTGCCGTCTCTTGTGTGAATAGAAAATGAAGTGATGCCATGGAAGAGGAGCTCTGACAGAGACAGAGACTTTTCTGACTCCTAAGCATTGAGCAAGAATCTGCCACCAGGGAAAAGGAAAATTGGATCTTTTCCCAGTTACCTTGAAACAAATGTGAGAAGCCTCCTCTATTTTTTTTTTTTTTAGTGCAGGGCTCCAGA
Source organism: Suncus etruscus (assembly GCF_024139225.1). Lineage (NCBI taxonomy): Eukaryota > Metazoa > Chordata > Mammalia > Eulipotyphla > Soricidae > Suncus > Suncus etruscus. The sequence continues at coordinate 33,631,942 of NC_064853.1, read as the reverse complement.
GCTAAGCCTCCCCCAACTAGAATGGAATAAGCTAAATGGAAATTGAAAGCAATAACCTTCATTTTTTTTAATTGCAATAACCTTCTTAAAGTCAGTGCTTGACCAAGTTTGCATTCCTTAGTGGTAGTTAATTTTTTTTTCCTTTAAGAAATTAGGAAATTGGGCAGGGTTGGAGAGATGTACAATGGCTAGAGCACTTGCCTCATACTTAGCTGTGCTGGATTTCTAGCTTCTCATAGGGTACCCCAGGCACTGCCAGAAATGATTCCTGAGTGCAGAGCCAGGAGTCACCTCGGAAATACTACCAGGTGTGGCTCAAAAATAAAAAAAAGAAAAAATAGTTTTGAGGGCTGGAGAGATGGTACAACAGGTAAGGTGCCTACTTTGCAAACATTGGACCCATGTTTAATCTCCAGCACCAATATAGTCCCCTGAGCCCACCAGGAGCAATCCCTGGTACTGCTAGATGTGAAAGGAAAATAAACAGAAAAAAAAGTTAGCCTTAGTGCCAGAGAGATAGTATAGTGTATAGATGCTGAAGGTACCAGCCAGGCCCTCTAAATTCCCCACATTTACTATCCACTTCTTTGCAGCTGAGGTGTTAATTCCTTAGAGATTCCACACAGGTGTGAGGGTGCAATCTGGCCCTCCAGGTCCTGACAGAGAAATGGCTATCACATCAGAGAGTTCACTCTGCAGATGTCATTTAATTCTTCAAGAAAAATCTAGCAAAGGAAAAACCCTAGGTAACTGGATTCCTTTCTCTGTTGAATGGCTATGAACTTCCTCTATTCTGATTCACCAAAGTTGTCCTTTTAAGCCAAAGCCAAAAAGACTTCTCTGCCCAAATCAGTCCTATAGTGCTATTCTCAGATCACTAAACCTAGAACAATTCCTGAGGATCAGTCTCAAAGACTCAGTTTTTGTTTCCGTCTGCTGCATGAGCCTTAGTAAAGCTGAACCTTCGCCTCTGCTGGAAAAATAGTTACCCCATAACATGCTAAAAGCCGATTCTGAAAATCAAGGCTAGACGAGGTCCCCATATCAACAGCAACATGCATCTCATACTCTCTCCAGTCCTTGCTGAAGAGACTTTTCCAGAGATGAATGAGAATTGGAAGGAAAATAGAATTTGACGTAATTGACAGAGTAGCTAGAAGGCTTGACTATCTCTGCTTCTTGTGGCAGAAGTAATTACAAGAAAGAATAGTCTTTAACCTTGAAAGCATTGGATCACAGTAATTAAAAGCCAGGGAACACTTAAGATCTTGTCCCTCAATACTTGGAATCAGCTCAAGAATCCCCCTCATCTTGGAATCATCTCAAGAATCATATTTTTAGCAAGAGTATTGAAAAAAGAAAAAAGGTATTGTGGTAAAGAAAGGAAAACAGGATTGGACTGCAGAAAGGAATTTACTGTGGTTCTTTATCTTTCGTGCCTGATATTAACATAGCATCCTTGTACATGTGCAGTCAGTCTCCAAGCCTTTGAGATGCTGTAGAATATAGACTGTTGGGGCGGCAAGATAGCATGGAGGTAAGTCGTTTTGCCTTCCAGGCAGAAGGATGGTGGTTCGAATCCCAGCATCCCATCTGGTCCCCCATGCCTGCCAGGGGCAATTTCTGAGTGTAGAGCCAGGAGTAACCCCTGAGTGCTGCTGGGTGTGATCCAAAAACCAAAAACCAAACACAAAAAAAAAAAAAAAGAATATAGACTGTTGCACATTAAAACATAGTTTGGGGAGGGGACAGAGAGAGATTGTACTGGGGTTTAAGGCATGCAGACTTGAATTGGCTAATGTTAAAATATGTTGAGTTTGGGGCTGGAGAGATACATGAAGGTAAGACATTTGCCTTGCATGCAGAAGGTCGGTGGTTCGAATGCTGGCATCCCAGATGGTCCCCCGTGCCTGCCAGGAGTGATTTCTGAGCATAGAGCCAGGAGTAACCCTTGAGCGCTGCCGGGTATGACTCATACATATATGTTGAGTCAGGAAAGCAGTTCACAAGGAGCTTTCATAGGCTAGATACCGTTGCATAATTTTTAGGGAAACATTTTTTATTTAATATACTCATGGCTGTTAATAAACTTGCCAATGTATGCACAGTGTGTTCAGTCAGTGATTAATTCAATGAGTTTCAAGTTCCATATAAAAACTTACTAATTGTTTTTGTGATTGCTCTGTTCCTGACCCAGCAACTAATGTGTTTTGGTTACTTATTTTGTTCCTGTTGTACTTTTTTGACTTATGACCTATTCATATTTGCCCAGCTCCTAGGATGGGTCGGAAGTTCTGTCTCAATTTCCTGGCTTCTGCTCCTAAGTTTTTCACTACAATGTGAAAGTATAAAATTAGAATTTAGAATAAATTCTAAAACTGATACTAATACAAATTTAGACCTTTATGTCTTGCCCTATAAACAACTAAATTGTTGGCACAAAATTTTAAGATAAAAAAATTTTTTAGGGCCGGAGCAATAGCACAGCAGTAGGGTGTTTACATGCAGCCAACCCTGAATGACCTTGGGTTGATTCCCGGCAACCCATGTGGTCCTTCGAGCTTAGCAAAGGCAAGTTCTGAGTGCAGAGCCAGGAGTAACCCCTGAGTGCTGTGGGTGTAACCCAACCCCCCCTCCAAATTCTTTTTTAGGGCCAGAGTGATGGCGCAGCAGTAGGGCATTTGCCTGGCATGTGGCTGATTTAGGATGGACAGCGGTTCCATCCCCTGGCGTCTCATATGGTACCCTAAGCCAGGAGCGATTTTTGAGCACATAGCCAGGAGTAACCCCTGAGAGTCAATAGGGGTGGCCCAAAAACCAAAAAATAAATTTTTTAAAGTTAGTGAAGTAGAAAATATTATTTAGGAAATATGAGATAAGGAGAGAGAGAGAGAGAGAGAGAGAGAGAGAGAGAGAGAGAGAGAGAAGAGACGAGATAGACAATAGAAGAAAAGAAAGAAAGGAGACCCATAAAGTAATGAAAAAAAATTACACATCCCAAGAGTTGGGATATGGGAAACACCAGAGTTAGAGTTGGAGTGTGCTTTGACAGAATTCTTTTTTTGGGTGGGTGGGTGGGGCACACCCAGCAGTGCTCAGAGGTTACTCCTGGCTCTGCACTCAGAAATAGCTCCTGGCAGGCTTGGGTGACCATATGGGACGCCGAATTTAGATCCACCATTCTTCCTGGATCGGCTGTGTGCAAGGCAAACATCTTACTGCTGTGCTATCTCTCGGGACCCAAGGCAGACTTCTTAATATTATTCCTTCCATGTAATTTATTTAAGAGCACTTGTTTGATAGAAAGAGAAAAAGGCTTTGATTTGATTTGATTGGTTCTGGTATCCCTGCAGATTTGAAGGTAAAAGAATAAAAACTTGCAAGTTGATATCAGGTCAACAATTACTTGCCATAAATATGGTTTTAAGAAACCCTTTGTTACCAAGATCTTTTTGTTTTGTTTTGGTATTGGGGAGAGTCATACTCAGAAGTGACCAGAGCCTATTTCTGGTTCTGTGCTCAGGGAACTCTCCTGAGGGCTCTCCATTCAGGAAATCAAATATGGTACCATGGGTCTGACAGGTGTAAGGCTAATTAATGCCTTAATTCCTGCTCTGTCTCTCCAGCTCCTGTATCAAGACTTTTAACTGAGATTTGGAAAGTAATTAAATGAAGGAAATTAAAATTTTATCAAAGTTAATCCTCTGATAAACTGCTTGGGGAATCTGGGGATTAAAACATAGTATATGATTTCTTGATGCTACCTCTGTGAGAAATAAACATGCAAATACATCATTTTAATTTAGGTAGGACTCTGGGTAAAAAGACTCAATTAAAAGAATCACCTAAATTTCCTGATAATTCCCTTATGAGCCATATAGTTTATCATTATTTTCACTAGTATTTAAGGATTAGAAATGTAAACATAGGTATGTAATCAAGGTAAATCATACTTGTATTATATCAAATAACTTGTATCTTTATAAATTTTGTTTGTGTGAATCTCAGACAGAAATTAAAATTATGTACCTAAGAAATATGCTTACTATTCTAACTAGGTAAAGGTTTAAGGGTTGTAGTTTTCTCTCAATTTTTTTTTTATATTTGTTTATTTTGTTTTTTTGGAGGGGCACCCCTGGTGATGGTTAGGGGTGACTCCTGGATCTATGCTCAGTTTTTGTAGTGCTTGGGAGTCCTATGCAGTGTTGGGGATCAAACTGGGATTAACCATGTGCATGGAAAGTGATTTAATTTTTGTAGTATTTGGGTGCAGATGGAGCTACATATGTGGGCCTCACATGCAAGGCAAACGATTTACAATTGGTCTGTGTCCCTGGACTAATTTTTATTATTAACCATGATTTTCTAAAGATAATTAAGTTTTCTTTAATGATAATTTAATTCTAAATCTAAAATTGCTAACATTAGGACCTTATGCCAATAGAGAATTGAGATAATTAACAGTCATTGCTAAACTACAAAATTTGTTGGGTTTATATCCCTTCAAGGTCTGTCCATATTGGATATGCATGGTTTTCATTATAATAGTATTGTTCCAAATGGCAGGATTTTACCTTTTTTTTTTTTTTTTTTTTTTTTTGGTTTTTGGGCCACCACCGTTTGACGCTCAGGGGTTACTCCTGGCTATGTGCTCAGAAATCGCCCCTGGCTTGGGGGGACCATATGGGACGCCGGGGGATCGAACCGTGGTCCTTGGCTAGCGCTTGCAAGGCAGACACCTTACCTCCAGCGCCACCTACCCGGCCCTTACCTTTTTTTTTTTTTAACTTTTTACTGGGAGATACCATTCTGTGTTAGGGCTTGAAGCCAGGGCTACTGTATGCAAAGCATGAAAACATGAACTCTGAGCCATCTCCTAGTTCTCTTGTGTTTTGTTTTATTTTATTTTCAATAGCTGAGTAGTATTCTATCTTCTTTATTTATTAATGGTGCTGCAATAGTAATTCTGAAGATATTTACCTTTATTCCCTTTTCTCTTTAACTACAGAATCAACCCTGGGTCTGCCATATATAGAAAACTTGTTCTGTTGTTGTCGTTGTCATTGTTGTTGTTGTTGTTGTTGTTACTCCTGGCTCTGCACTCAGAAATCGCTCCTGGCAGGCTCAGGAAACCATATGGGATGCTGGAATTTGAACCACCATTTGTCCTGGTTTGGCTCCATGCAAGGCAAGCGCCCTACCACTGTGCTATCTCTCCAGCCCCAGAAAACTTGTTCTTTTGAGCACACTCAGTAGGAACAGAACCTGCAGAATTTTCTCAGATGTCAACAGAGACGCTGGTCACCAATTTTGCTTTTTCACAGACAAGGGGGCAAAAGGAAAGAACTCCAGGTTTGATTTAAGGTTGACTTTATCTAGTATTAGTAAATAAACTCCTACTATCTTTTGGCTACATTTTTACATATATTTCATCTTTCTGGCCACACACCCATTCAATTCCTTTTTTTTTTTTTTTTTTTTACTTTTCACTTACTAATGTCCTAGAATCTAAAATAAGCCTTGACTGCTTTAAATTCAATCATCCAATCACTATCATTGATTAAAAAGTTTAATCCAATTATGTTTATGGTAATTACAGAAATGGAATGCTCTTCAGCTATAAAAAATATGGAAGCCTCTCAAAATCAACAACACAGATGAGTCTTGAGGTCATTATGCTATTCTGGAGTGGATTATACTAAATGAAGACAAATTGTATATATTTCACTCAGGTGGAAAATAAAGAATAAAGAATGTAGCTCAGTGACAGCACATTTCTCAAATATAGAACCCCTGATTTCAATCACAGCTCTGAGAATTAAAACAAACAGTGATCAAAACTAATGAACAAACCAAATGAAGGAAAATCAAGCTCTTAAGATTGCAAAAGAGGGGCCAGAGAGATAGCATGAAGGTAGGGCATTTGCCTTGCATGCAGAAGGACAGCGGTTGGAATCCCAGCATCTCAATATGGTCCCCTGAGCCTGCTAGGAGCTATTTCTGAACATAGAGTCAGGAGGAACCCCTGAGTGCTGTCGGATATGACCAAAAACAAAACCAAAAAAAAAAAAAAAAGATTGCAAAAGAGGGGCCCTTGCTGTAGGACAGCAGTAGGGCACTTGCTTGCCTTGCGTGCAGCTGAGCCAGGTTCATTTCTCAGTACCCCATATGGTTTCCTGATCCTTCTGGGAATTATTGCTGACCAGGAGTAAGATGTGGCACCAAAACAGAAACAGATTGCAAAAAGAAAATAGTGTCTACAAGAAAAGAAGTGAGAAGGGAAGAGGGGGGTGAAAAGGGTAGTGGTAGCCAGTGGAGCAAGGCAACTGGACTGGGTGGACAGAGTGTAAATTACCAATAGGGAGGCATTCATTCAATGCTACCATTATGCTTGACATATGTATATGATTTGTGGTGGCGAGTGGTTTTCAGCCTTTTGTTTTCTTTATGACTTAAAGTAATGGGTAGTTTTCAGCTCCCAGTTTGAGGACCAGGATTAGACTGTAGGTATCATCCAAAAAGATTAAAAACTGATGGTTTAGGGGCTGGAGTGGTGACACTAGAGGTAAGGCATCTGCCTTGCAAGTGTCCCATATGGTTCCCCCAAGCCAAGAGCGATTTCTGAGCTCATAGCCAGGAGTAACCCCTGAGCATCAATGGGTGTGGCCCCAAAACAAAAACAAAAACAAAAAAACCCTCCTGGTTTAGGGGGTCTCTCATTTTCTTCATTTTTACTTCTTTTGTATATAATTAAACTTTTTTTTTTGTAGTGAAAGATTTAAAATTCTTTCTTGTTTCCTCTTGTACCTGTATTCTATTGTTATTTTCTCTGATGAGGCTTATGTTAAAACCTTTAGGGGCTGAGGTTTAGTACTTGCCTATCGTGGCAGACCCTGGTTTGATTTCCAGCACCAGGTATGGTCCCCCACCATCGCTTGGAATGATCCCTGAAAACCAAAAAGGATCCCAAAAAACCAAAACACAAAAATAAAATAAAAGTAATTAACACCTTTATACATTTTTAATACTCTAATCTGAATGTATACAAGTTTCACTTCATTAGCATATAAAACATGCCTTTTGTTCCTTGAAAACACCTTTTCCACTCCTTTCTAAAAGAGTTAATGGGGGGCCGGGCGGTGGCGCAGAAGGTAAGGTGCCTGCCTTGCCTGCGCTAGCCTTGGACGGACCGCGGTTCGATCCCCCGGTGTCCCATATGGTCCCCCAAGCCAGGAGCAACTTCTGAGCACATAGCCAGGAGTAACCCCTGAGCATTACCGGGTGTGGCCCAAAAACCCAAAAAAAAAAAAAAGAGTTAATGGGAGGGCCAGAGCGATAGCACAGCGGTAGGAAGTTTGCCTTGCACTTGGCCATTCAGGACGAACCTGGTTTGATCCCCAGTGTTCCATATGGTCCCCCTAGTCTGGAGCCATTTCTGAGCGCATAGCCAGGAGTAACTCCTGAACATCACAGGGTATGGCCCCAAACCCTTCCCACACCCCCCAAAAAAGAGTTAATGGGATCAATCTTTTCTGTGGTTTGTGTGACTAAATTATGTTCCTACCTCCACAAATGTAGCTCATTGGTAAAGAATGTTCCTTCATGTGTGAATCTTTGGATTTAATCCCAGGCACTACTAAAAGTGTTACTTTTTTGTCAGCGTTGATATGACAGGTTAATGGTCCTACAATTTCCATATAGAGAGATGCTATTTCACTATTTCCTTGTTTTGAATATTTATATTGGGAATGTAATACCAGACTTGCTTTCCTCTTTTAAATAACAGTTATTATTCTGTTCAGACTTCCATATTTTTTGTTTGTTTTTGTTTGGGACCATACCCTGCAAGTTCCATATGTTTAATATAATAATTTTATCTGATTCATCTCAGCACAGAACTTAGCAATTATTTCCATATATGCATTTCTCCAGGTACATATGGTATCTCCAGGTAAAAGTGATAAAGTTTTAAAATGTTTCCTTGAGGGGCCAGAGAGATAGCACAGTGGTAGGGCATTTGCCTTGCAGGCAACCAACCAGCTGACCCAGGAGAGACCTGGTTTGATTCCAGCAACCCATATGGTGCCCCAACTTGCCAGGGGTGATGGTGATTTCTGAGTGCAGAGCAAGGAGTAACCCCTGAGCACCACTGGGTGTGGCCCAACAACCTATCAATTAATTATTTAATCAATAAATAACATTTAAAAAACCAAATGTTTCCTTGATTATAATTTCTTTCTTTCTTTTGGGTCAGTGCTCAGGGGTTACTCCTGACTGTGCACTCAGGAATTATTCCTGATGAGCTCAAGGGACCATATGGGATGCTGGAGATTAAACCTAGGTCAGCCACTTGCAAGGTAAATGCTCTACCCACTGTACTATCACTCTGGGCCCTATTATAATTTTTTAATCAACTTTATTTCACTGTATTTTGTTTGGGTTTGGGACTACACACAGCAGTGCTCACAGGACCACATATGATGCCAGGGATGAAACCCAGATCAGCCACTTGCAAGGCAATTAAGTGCATTACAAGTTGTACCATCTCTCTATCCTCTATTTCAATTGTTTGCTTTCTCTTTATTTTTTAAATAATATCTTTATTGAAGCACCATATTTACAAGCATGTTTGTAGTTGGGTTTCAATTATAAAAAAAGGACACCCCCCCTTTATTTGCTTTCTCAAGGACTGACATTATACATCTGCTGTATATCTTGGTTCTTTTTCTATGTCTATTACTCTCCCTTTTAAAAATTTCTTTGCTTTCTTAATAATTTACTTGGCTCTTTTCATTTCTATTATTTATGTCCTTTTTAGGGCTTTTATTTCTTTTGTTTATTTTTGGGGTGGATATACCAGCAGTGTTCAGGGCTTACTAATGGTTCTGCAATTAGGGATCATGCCTGGGCATGTTCTAGGGACCATATGTGGCATGAGAATTTAACTGGGGTCAGTTGTGTGCAAGGCAATCACTTTACCCACAGTACAGACTCTCCAGTTCCCAATATAGTAATTTTAGTCTCTGACTTCTCCTTTGGACACCTTATATTTTAGTATTTTTTCTGAGGTGTGTGTGTGTGTGTGTGTGTGTGTGTGTGTGTGTGTGTGTGTGTGCGTGTGTGTGCACGCGCGCGCGAGAGTGCTAAAATAGCCTCAAACCTGGAAGTCACACATGAAAAGTACTCAGGGCTGGAGCAGTGTCACAAGTGGTAAGGCATCTGCCTTGCTCGCACTAGCCTAGGATGGACCGCAGTTCGATCCCCCAGCATCCAATGTGGTCCCTCAAGCCATGAGTGATTTCTGAGCACATAGCCAGGAGTAACCTCTAAGCATCACTGGTGTGGCTGAAAAACAAAAAAACAATAAAACAAAACAAAACAAAAAAGTCAAACCTAAATACCTAAACCAAAGTCAATGACAATATACTCAAGAAACCCAAATTACAACAAGCTATATACAAAAGGGACCTCAGACCAGGGGGGAACTAAGGGTGGAGATATGGGTGTGACTCAAAAAAATAAAAGAAATAAAAGTAAGTGCTCTGTCTGGGAGAAGAGAGAATATTTCTGGCCCAAAGGTACGTATTTTTATTTTAGGTTAGGTTGGCAACTTTCCTCTGCTATATGAAAGTTTTTTTCCCTGTATTTTTCATCTTACAAAGAAAATTAAATTTCTCTCTCTCTCTCTCTCTCTCTCTCTCTCTCTCTCTTTTGCCTTTTTCTCTTTCTTTCTTTTTGATGCTTTGCAGTGCTCAGAGCTTACTTCCAATCCTATGATCACTCCTAGCAGTTATTAAGAAACTATGTGGAGGGGCCGGAGAGATAGCATGGAGGTAAGGCGTTTGCCTTTCATGCAGAAGGTTATTGGTTCAAATTCTGCAATCCCATATGGTCCCCCAAGCCTGCCAGGAGCACTTTCTGAACATAGAGCCAGGAGTAACCCCTGAGCATTGCGTGACCCAAAAACCAAACCAAACCAAACCAAACCAAACAAACAAACAAAACTATTTGTACTTGGGATTGAAGTAAATCAACCACTTGCAAGACAAGTGACTTAATCCTTGAGCTATCTCGAACAATAAATTCTATTTTTTAACAATCATATTTTTGCATATATGCTTGACTATGCTCTTTCTTACTTGGCAGGCTTGGGGAACAATATGGGATGCTGGGTTGAACTTGGGTTGGCCTGATGCTGGGTTGGCCGTGTGCAAGGCAAACATTCTACCTACTGTACTATCTCTTCTGCCATATTGGCTTCATTTTGATCATCTGTTTGGAGGAAGACTTTCTGAAGAATGAAGGTTTAAATATTTTTTTCTGATTCTATTTTGGTGGAACATATGAGGAGAATGGAACTCCTATTCATACAGATTAATCATATCCTCTACCACTGAGCAGGAACAGAACCAGGTTACAGAAAGTGTCTATATGGAACTTTACACTGATTATACCAATCCTTAGCAACTATATTAGCAACTATTATATATGTTAGATAATCTTAGAAATGATGTAGCTAGTGTTTACCTATAAAAACTCATATATGGTCCTAGATGGTTGACCCATTTTGGTGCTAGCTAGCTAGAGTTTGAATGCATTCAATAAAACTTGGCTTTCTTGGGGCCAGAGTGATAGTCCACTGGGTAGGGCATTTGCCTGGCATGCATGTGAATTCATTTGATCCCTGGTTTCCTGAGCACAGAGCCAGGAATAGCCCCTGAGCATCACTAGGTGTGACTTCAAAACAAAAACAAAACAAAACAAACACCTAAACCTTGATTCTCCTAAACTCTTAAGTGCTTGCACATGTTTCTTTGTTAGATTTCTTTAATACTGGCTCACAGGTTCCCGTAACCTGGGATTTTCCTAAGTGTTGGGAGAGTGAAAGGTTTCTCTATTCATGTTAATAAGATGGCATTATGGAAACTCTAAAGGTTGGGGGCACTTGGTTCCTGGTTGCCAGGGGAGCCAACCTTGTAATTAAATGGTCAGAACTTTCAACCTACCCCTACCCCCCATAACTGGAAAGGGAGAGGGCTCAAGGCTGAATCAATTGCCAATGCTCAATGAGCTCATCAATCATGGCTAAGTGATGAAGAGTTCAGAGGTTTCTTCCTTTGTTAGAACTAAAATTAATCTGCTATGTCAGAGCAGACAAACCAAATTGGAATTTTGATCTTAGAAGGAAGACTATTGCTAAGAAGTAGGTTGCCTTTCCTTGTCCATAGGAAACTAACTATTCTGGAGGAAATCTCAAAGTTAATGTACATAGCAGCTCTCACAGTGTAGATGGGAGGCACAACTATACTATACTATGAACATATATTTATGTATATACTATGATATGTAGACTAGAATATGTATACTACAGATGTTTATTTTTAAAATTACAGATTGGATTTGCACATGGGAATTTCCACCCAATATCTCTTCTTAATCTTTAGAAGAAATATATGGAAAGCAGCTACTAATACTTCATAATGAAACAAGACTTCTTATTTTGTTTTTGTTTTTGTTTTGGGGCCACACCCTGTGATGCTCAGGGGTTACTCCTGGCTATGTGCTCAGAAATCGCTCCTGGCTTGGGGGACCACATGGAACGCCGGGGGGTCTAACCACAGTCTGTCCTGGGTCAGCTGTGTAAGGCAAAAGCCCTACCCACTGCACCACCGCTCCGGCCCCAAGACTTCTTATTTTAATGACTTACAACAATATACACTTGTTCTTGCACATGAATCAGCAAGCCCCAATCATTATTGGCTTCATTCTATGGACTGGCCTCAACTTGACTCAGGTCTGCTCCTCATATTTTTTATTCTGAAGAGGCAGCAGCAACATGGATATTCTATCCTGATGGAAGGTTACAGGAATGCCAAAATGCAGGGTAGGGAAACTCGAAAAATTTCTTAAGTCCTCTGTGAACACTGCAGGCTATTATTTTAGTAAGAGCAAAGAGCACAGAGTCAAGTGGAATACTCCATGGAATGGAAGGTGTAACTGCCCTCTTTTTTGAAAGGGTGCATACCCAGGTGCACTCAGGGGATACTCCTGACTCTGAGCTCAGAAATTGCTCTTGGCAGGCTCTGAGGACCATATGGGATGCCAGGGATTAAACCCGGGTCTGTCCCGGGTCGGCCTTGTACAAGGCAAATGCTCTACCACTGTGCTATCACTCTGGCCCCAATAACTTCCCTCAAGTTCCCAACAAAGGTTGTTGTGGGAGGAGGGGACAGGGCTCATACCCAGCAATGCTCAGGACCTACTCCTGCCTCCATGCTCAGAGCTTCCTGGAAGGGTTTGGGGGATTGATTATATATGATGCTGGAAATCTAACTGCAATCTGGACTGTAAAAGGTAAGCCCCCTGCCCAATGTATTGTGTTTTGGCACCTCTTGTATATGGGACAAAGGGCAGGGTCTTTGTGGCCTTTTCTCATCTGGCTAGTTGGACATCCACAGGACTAGAATAGCCTGAGGTTCTCCTGGAGGGCTTGCAGAGAGACATGGATCCTTTACTTCCTCTCATAAAGGCCCTTTTGCAAATCCTTGCATCCAGGACCTGCAGTTATGGGCATGGTGACGGTGGGGGTCTGTCCCTGTGATCAGTGCGGCCACCCTAAAAGTGAAGTTCAGTTTTCCAAGTAACCACATCTCTGCCTTCAAGCTTAACCATATTTGTTGTGTATGTAAATATTTTAGGGGATTATTATGTTACTGACCCTAACCTGATTGGTGATTGTGCCCTACCCTAGGGTGTGACCTGGCATTCTTCCCCCACCCTAGGGTGGTACCTGATTCTGCTTCCACCATTGGGTGGTATCTGATCCCACCATTGGGTGGTACCTGATTCTGGGGGGATAAAAAACAAGGGTCTGTGGAAGGCAGGGGGCTTTTTGCTGGAACTGAGGCTGTCTTTGGACTTCAGTCTTGTCTACTGAATAAAGCTAATATTTCCACAAGCCTGACTGTCAGCGAGCTGTTTACCCACCGTTTCACCTCAGAACCGTCGGCTAGACAGGGTGGCAGACATGTGCTCCGAGCTGGAAGAGAAAGGCCTCATCCTCCATCCCTCCATCAGTCAACCTCTTCAGGGGCTGACTTGCAACACATATTTAAGTTTTACTGTAACTTTAAAGAAGCTATGGGTTCTGAACTATCAAGTTTTGATTGCCTTTTTTTATATATAATTTTTTATTTAAGCACCATGATTACAAGCACGTTTGTAGTTGGGTTTCAGTCATAAACAGAATACCCCCCTTCATCAGTGCAAGATTCCCACCACCAATGCCCCCCTCTTCCCCCATTCCTGACTGTTTTCGAGACAGGCATTCTACTTCTCTCATTCTTTAACATTGTCATGCTAGTAGTTAGTGTAGTTATTTCCCTAACATTTTTCACCACTCTTTGTGTTGAGCTTCAAATTGTGAGCCGGTCCTTCTGTCCCTTCCAGCTCTTAACTCTATTGTCTCTGGGCCTTATTACAGTAATGTCTTTCATTTTTCTTTTTTTTCTTTTTATTTTTTTGGGTTTTGGGCCACACCCAGCGGTGCTCAGGGGTTACTCCTGGCTGTCTGCTCAGAAATAGCTCCTGGCAGGCATGGGGGACCATATGGGACACCGGGATTTGAACCAACCACCTTTGGTCCTGGATCGGCTGCTTGCAAGGCAAACGCCGCTGTGCTATCTCTCCGAGCCCTTTTTGTTTCTTTTTTTTTGGGGGGGGTCTTTCATTTTTCTTAAAACCCATAAATGGGGGAGAGTCGGAGGAAAAAAAAACATAAGTGAGTGAGACTATTCTGTGTCTATCTCTCTTCCTCTGACTTATTACACTCAACATAATAGATTCCATGTACATCTACGTATAGGAAAATTTCATGACTTCATCCCTCCTGACTGTGGCATAATATTTCATTGTGTACCACAATTTCTTTAGTCATTCATTTGTTGAAGGGCATCTTGGTTGTTTCCAGTGTTTTGTGTTCCTAGGGTATATCCCTCGGAGTGGAATAGCTGAATCATATGAGAGTTCAATTTTCAGTTTTTTGAGGAATCTCCATATTGTTTTCCATAAAGGCTGGTCTAGATAACATTTCCACCAGCAGTGAATAAGAGTTCCTTTCTCGGGGCCCGGAGAGATAGCACAGCGGCGTTTGCCTTGCAAGCAGCCAATCCTGGACCAAAGGTGGTTGGTTCAAATCCCGGTGTCCCATATGGTCCCCCGTGCCTGCCAGGAGCTATTTCTGAGCAGATAGCCAGGAGTAACCCCTGAGCACTGCTGGGTGTGGCCCAAAACCCAAAAAAAAAAAAAAAAAAAAAAAGAGTTCCTTTCTCACCACATCCCTTTCAGCACTGATTGTTCTTGTTCTTTGTGATGTGTGCCAGTCTCTGTGGTGTGTGATGGTACCTCATTGTAGTTTTGATATGCATCTCCCTGATGATTAGTGATGTGGAGCATTTTTTCATGTGTCCTTTGGCCATGGTTGTCTTTTCTTAGAAGGGGGGTTTTATAGTGGGTGTGCTATAGTGTCCTGGACAGATCCAGGGCTCTTGCCTAGCAGGCTGAGCCCTTTCCCCAGTTCTCTCCCAAACTAAGTTTATTTAGTTTTGGGCTTTTTCTTTTGTGTAGGGTTGGGGATAAATAGAATCCAGATTGTTACATACAAAGTTTCTGCCATTGAGCCACGCCACCCCCCAGGGATTTCTTTTCTACTTTTGTATTTTAGTATTGTAATAATAAATGTTTCATTTGTACAGACATTATTTCTAATCTAGTAAATAAGATCAATAAAGGTCATAATCTTTCCTAGTTCTACCCATAAAAATTTCTAAATTTTTATTTACACTTTGAATTACAGTATAATCCTACAGAATCATTCTAGCCCTTCTCTTCTTTCTATTTGTCATTACCTTTAGCAGCACAAAGAAATACCATTATTACCAGTATGCTTATTTGTTCAATAAGCCGAAGAGTGAGAAATCCCCCATAACCAGAAGTTTCTTCCTGTTTCTGTGCTCAGGGAACCTTAAGCAGATGCCAGATTCAAACAAGGATCAGCACCATTCAAGACAAATGCCTTAACTTATATATTACATCTCCTGCTGCAGCCTGCTTGGTCTGATTCTCACCAGCCATAGGACCTCTCTGAGTCAGTAAGTACTTTGATCTTGGTCATGTCAACCATACTACCTGTTCCATGCCAGAGCCTTGATCAGATCAATGATTCCCATCTTGATAACTGTGCCAGCTGTGTTACCTATCCAACATGAGCCTGCTGCCAACATAGTTGCCCTGTGAAGAGCAGGGAAAGTTTATTCTGACACTAAAGCAACATACTTGTGATCCCCCATGGAGGGGTCTTTCATTCTGCTTCTTGCCAACAGTTGATCTAATTCAAAGCAATCTCTACTGATAGTGCTTCTAGCAGAGGTAGAAAGTTGCTCATGATTTTTAGAGCAGAAGAATAGAATTGTTGGGACTGGAGAGGTAGTCTAGCCAGTAAGGCATTTATCTTGCATGCACTGGACCAGGTTCACCTTCTAGCATCCCATCAGGTCCCTCTGGGCATTGCCAAGAGTAACTCCTGAGTGCAAAGTCAGAAGTAAACGCTGAGTATCACCGGATATGGCCCCAAAACTAATAATAATAATAATAACAACAACAATAACAACAACAACAACAAAATAGAATTGCGGCTTTATTTGAAATTTTGAAACACTGAAAGGCGACAAAGTGGATAGAATAGACCCAGATTTGATCAGTCACATCCCATATGGTCCCCCATACACTATCAGGAGTAATTACTGAGTGCAGAGCCAGGAATAACCCCTGAACATGGCCAAGTGGGTCACAAGAAGAAGAAGAAGAAGAAGAAGAAGAAGAAGAAGAAGAAGAAGAAGAAGAAGAAGAAGAAGAAGAAGAAGAGGAGGAGGAGGAGGAGGAGGAGGAGGAGGAGAGAAGAAGAGGAGGAGAAGAAGAGGAGGAGGAGAAGAAGAAGAAGAGAAGAAGAAGAGGAGGAGGAGGAGAAGAGGAGGAGGAGGAGGAGGAGAAGAGGAGGAGGAGGAGAAGAAGAAGAAGAAGAAAAAGAAGAAGAAGAAGAAGAAGAAGAAGAAGAAGAAGAAGAAGAAGAAGAAGAAGAAGAAGAAGAAGAAGAAGAAGAAGAAGAAGAAGAAGAAGAAGAAGAAGAAAGCATTTTTCCCCTTTGGGATAAGGGGGCTGTGTAGGGTGCTCAGGGGCTATTCCTGGCTCTCTGCTCTGGAGTGACACCTGGTGTCACTGTCCTTTTATCTGGCCCAAGGCTTTTATCTTGAGTGAACAATTTTTCATTTCTAGCTAGCCAGACAGCTCTGGAAGAAAGAAATACCAGCACTGACTTCCACACAGAGATAAAGCCTCATCAGTGGGTGAGGAATCAAGCATCAACCCTTTCCCCATCCTTCCCATCCCCATACACCCTCCCTGCTCCCCAGAAAAAAAATATTGTCTTCCTGTTAGAGGAGCTCAAAGTTAGAATCTACCTAGGGAGTCCTCGGTCACTCTGGCTTTCAGGCTTCCTCACACTAGGTGGCAGCCAAATCCCTCTTCTTATCACTTAGGTCATGTTTTCTTGCTTTAGCAATGCTGAATGCTTTGAGAATTTCTAATGCAATTGTGACTTCTACATGCCTTCTTGCAAATGCTGCCTTTTGTCACTCTGCTTATTGAACGTGCCTGTTTCAAGCACAGAAATGTTTTTTTGTTCACATTACCAACCTGTTGAGCCAGAATTCCCATCTATAAAGGAACCTGGGGCCAGAGTGATTGTACAGCAGGTAGAGAACTTGCTTTCAGTGCTACCCACCTGGTTCCATCTTCATTACCCACAATATGGTCTCCAGAGCATCACCTGGAGTGATCCCTGAGTACTGCCTGGTTTGGCTTCCAAACAAAACAAGGAACCAAACTTGCACTGTACACTGGGGTGGCCCATACCCCAACTCTGAGCCCCTAACTGCTCTTTTACTTTAGCCTTGGTCTTCTCTAAGGAACAAATTTCCTTTACTTTTTAAATATTTCTGCTGTTCTCTCTCTCTGTCTCTGTCTCTCTGTCTCTCTCTGTCTCTCTCTGTCTCTGTCTCTCTGTCTCTCTCTCTCTCTATCTCTCTCTCTCTCTCTCTCTCACACACACACACACACAGTAGTATAGTAGGTAGGGTACTTGCCTTGCATGCAGCAGACCCAGGTTAGATCTCCAGCATCCCATACGGTCTCTGAGTGCAGATTATGGAGTAAACCTGGAGCACTGTATGTGTGTCCTAAAAACAAAGAAAAAATTTAAGTTTAAGAAAGAAAGTAAGGGGCCAGAGAGATAGCATGGAGGTAAGGCATTTGCCTCGCATGCAGAAGGTTGGTGGTTCGAATCCCAGCATCCCATATGGTCCCCTGAGCCTGCCAGGAGTGATTTCTGAGCATAGAGTCAGGAGTAACCTCTGAGCGCTGCTGGGTGTGACCCAAAAACCAAAAAAAAAAAAAAAAAAAAAAAAAGTAAATGATAAACCACTCTATATTGTCATTAACAAATACAGAACATTGCACTAATACATGGTGATAATACACATAGTTGGAGCCAAGAACCTGAGAGTTGAAGAAGGGGTAGAGTGGGATGGTTTAGGAATGAATCAGTTCCTTGTTTGTTTGTTTTGGGGCCATACCTGGTAGTGGTCAGGTATTACTCCTGGATCTAGGCTCAGAAATTACTTTTAGTAGGCACAGAGGACCATATGGGATTCGGGGATTGAACCCAGGTGGCTGTGCATGCAATGCAAATATCCTTACCCGCTATACTATCATTCTGGCCCCAAGAATGAATCATGTTTTTTTTTTCCCCAAGCAACTTTATTGAAACTGTATGATAGGATGAAGTTATTGCTTCATATATATTTGGTTTGGGGACCACACCCCGTAGTGTTCAGGGCTTACTCCTGACTCTGTGGTCAAAGTTCATGCTGGTAATACTCAGGGAACCATATGTTGTACCTGTGCTGGTTGATCAAATACAAGACAAGTAAGTACCTTAACTACTGTACTGTTTCTCCAGCCTTGGGGTTGCATTTTTCTTTAAGAGAATGCATTTAGGGCCCGGAGAGATAGCACAGCGGCATTTGCCTTGCAAGCAGCCGATCTAGGACCAAAGGTGGTTGGTTCGAATCCCGGTGTCCCATATGGTCCCCCGTGCCTGCCAGGAGCTATTTCTGAGAAGACAGCCAGAAGTAACCCCTGAGCACCGCCGGGTGTGGCCCAAAAACCAAAAAACCAAAAAAAAAAAAAAAAAGAGAGAGAATGCATTTAATAATATTTCAAAAATAATAGGTATCTCTAATGTTTTCTTTCTTTCTTTTTCTTTGTTTTTTTGGGGGGGGGCCACATCCGTTTGATGCTCAGGGGTTACTCCTGGCTAAGTGCTCAGAAATTGCCCCTGTTTGGGGGGACCATATGGGACGCCAGGGGATTGAATCGAGGTCCTTCCTTGGCTAGCGCTTGCAAGGCAGACACCTTACCTCTAGCGCCACCTCACCAACCCCTGTTTACTTTCTAAGAACAAAGAATTCTTGTGGTTTAAGGACAACTGTGCTATTAAACTCTTTCACCTACTATGTGAAAAAATTATTTTTAGGGTTTTTATTGGGGGGGGGATTATTTTGTTTTGAAAGAAATTACACCAAGTGGTGCTTGGAGACTGTGAAGATTGAACCAGGGCTTCTGCTTACAAAGCATACATTCACTTTAGCTCTCTGAGTTTTCTCCCTAGGCTCCCCCTCCCCTCCCCTTTAGTCTTCTATTTGCACTTTTTTTGGGGGGGGTTGCTTGTTTGGGTTTGGGAACATGCAGCTGTTCTTGGGGCTTACTCCTGGCTCTGCATTCAGGGGTCACTTCTGACCTGCTTTGGACTTGGGAGATCATATCTGTGACACAAGACAATGCATATTTTTATGAAAGTAGAAATGTATGAAGTATTCTGTATCTATAATTTTCTGTAGAAATAAAGTTCAATATGCTTATTTAAACATGGTTAGCATTTTTTTTTTTTTGGTTTTTTGGGCCACACCCGGTGACGCTCAGGGGTTACTCCTGGCTATGCACTCAGAAGTCGCTCCTGGCTTGGGGGACCATATGGGATGCCGGGGGATCGAACCGCGGTCCGTCCTAGGCCAGCGCAGGCAAGGCAGGCACCTTACCTCCAGCGCCACCGCCCGGCCCCATGGTTAGCATTTTTAGCTAGAAATGAATTGAGAAGATAACTCAAAAGGCTGAAGTGCTGCTTCATATGTAGGAGAGGACTTCCCACATTAGAGCCTGCACAGGGCAAAGTCTTACCTCAAATCAAAGTAAGCCCAAAACATTAAATGGTGTAAAAAATAAAGATGTAGGGCCAGAGCGATTGCACAGCAGGTAGGGCATTTGCCTTGTATGTGCTCAACCTCTGGATTTGACCCCTGGCATCCACATGGTCCCCCAAGCCTGCCAGGAGTAATTTCTGAGCACAGAGCCAGGAGTAACTCCTGAGTGCCGCTAGATATGGTCCCAACACCCCCAAAGGAAAATAAATGTGTAAAATTTATCTGAGTACAGGCTAGAATGTTTTGGGGGAAATAAACATCAAAACTTAAAGCAATATTTGTTGTTATTTATTTATTTGGGGCCACACCTTGCTGTGTTCAGGGCTTATTCCTGACTCTGCTCAAGGGTTACTGCAGGCATGGCTCTGAAGATCACACATGGTGCTAATCTTGGGTTCACAGCATACAAGGCAAGTGCCTTACCTACTGTACTATCTTTCTAGCCCAAGTATTTGTATTAATGCTCCAATCTAATCACCAATTTTTTCTTTACATTTTTATTTGGGGTTATTTGAACACATCCCATGGTTCTCTTATTGCTGGGTCTGTGCTCAGAGATCATTTTTGGTAGAGCTCAGGAAACTGTGTGTGGTGCCAGGGATTAAATTCAGGTTGACTTGTGCAAATTAAGCACCTACCTGCTGTAATATCTTTCTGTTCTAATTACCAATCTTATTTATCTTGTTCCTAAACATACAGATTAAAAACTAGTAAGTTTTGTGTGTCACCTTCAGACCTGACCTCACCATGCCTTTCCTGAAAGAGCAAGTGGACAGCAAGCAACACTGCCTTAAATTCAACCTATTAGTAATTTCCCTTCACTCCAGTGCTTCAGGAACACTCTGGATATCATACACAGACTTTGCTCAATTTATGAAGGATTTGTTCTCTAGCGAAGTAATCAGACCCAAGGGAGGAGGGTTCTTACATGTCTTATTTATTGTCCAACTGAACAGAAATTACAGGTAACCTGGAAATCCATTACTTGAGATTGGTATTGGATACGGAGGGCTAAGGCCCTAACCTGTGGGATCTGATACTGTTTTTATGAGGGCAGTCTCAGAGCTGAGTGCAACCAGTTGGTGTCACAAAGAATTGTGTGGTGTGTGACTGTGTGACTGGCAGAAAATCCCACACATATGAGGGCCAGAAGTGGAGAAGTTCAGTGTTGTATGTGAGGAGACGCACAGGAGCAAAAACACTGGAAAACAGACCTTTTGGGGGGACTGAAGAGTTAGTTCAATGGACTAAGACCATGTTTTGTATGCAGGATGCCTGGGTTTGTATACGGGATATAGGACTGCTGAGTACCACCAAAGCTACTCTTGAGCACAGAACCTGGAGAAGCCTGAGAGTGCTACTCCAGATGTGTCCCCATAGATTAAATTAAACAGACAGACAGACAGACACACACACACACATACACACACACACACACACATTAAACTTGTCCTTTTGAAAACCAGCAATTTCATGCTTAAATGCTTTTATCTTCTGCTTTTTAACAGGAAGCCAAGTACAAGTTTGTAAAAAAAAAAGGTGCTTTATAAAAAATAAAAAAAATAGCCACACCAGAGATGCTCAGGGATTACTCCTGGCTCTGCTACCAAGAATTATTCCTGGGGGGCCAGAGAGATAGCATGGAGGTAAGGCATTTGCTTTCATGCAGAAGGACTGTTGTTCAAATCCCAGCATCCTATATGGTCCCCTGAGCCTGCCAGGGGCGATTTCTGAGCATTGAGCCAGGAGTAACCCCTGAGCGCTGGCCAGATGTGATCCAAAAATCAAAAAAAAAAAAAAAAAGAAAAAGAAAAGTAAAGAATTATTCCTGGGAACCGAATGGTGGCTTAAGTGGTAAGGCATTTGCCTTGCATATGCTAAACTAGGATGGACCTCGGTTCGATCCCCCAGCGTCCCATATGGTCCCTCAAGCCAGGAATGATTTCTGAGCCCAAAGCCAGGAGTAACTGGGCATGGTCCCAAAAAGGCAAAAAGAGAGAGAGAGAGAGAGAGAGAGAGAGAGAGAGAGGAGAGAGAGAGAGAGAAGAAAGAGAGAAGAGAGAAGAGAGAGGAGATAGAGAGGGGAGAGAGAGAGAGAGAGAGAGAGAGAGAGAGAGGAGAGAGAGAGAGAGAATTATTCCTAGTAGTGCTTGGGGGAACATATGGGCTGCCGGGGTCAGCCACATGCAAGTTAGTAAGTGCCCTACCCCATGTACTATCTCTCCAATCCAAGAGGAGCTTTCAAGATCTTTCCATATGTGGGATATAAATAAACATAGTAAGGTAACAGCAAGTAGCCAAAGTTATCAGAACTGGAGATCTTGGGACCAGAGAAACAGAACAGCAGTAGGGCATTTTGCCTTGCATGTTGCCAACCTAGGAGATGGTGGTTCGAATCCCGGCATCCCATATGGTCCCCCAAGCCTGCCAGGAGCGATTTCTAGAGCAAAGAGTAACCCCTGAGCACCACCAGGTATAACCCTAACCACCCTATCCCCCCACCAAAAAAAAAGAACTGGAGATCTTGTCTATAACACTGAGCTTACATGGGAGGGTGTGGATAAGAGGGGCCCTTGAGGACACTGGTGGACACTAGTGGAGGGAGAGCTCTCAAGTGATGGGTATGATGTTGAAATGGTCAGGCCATTAAAAGCATTATCAACAGTATTGTATATCCCAGTAACTTAATAAAAATGGTTAAATTTTTTTTGTAAAAATGAGTTTTTCACCTAAGAAAACACATCTTCTGGGGCCGGGAAGGTGGCGCTAGAGGTAAGGTGTCTGCCTTACAAGCGCTAGCCAAGGAACGGACCGAGGTTCGATCCCCCCGCGTCCCATATGGACTCCCCAAGCCAGGGGCGATTTCTGAGCACATAGCCAGGAGTAACCCCTGAGCGTCAAACGGGTGTGGCCCAAAAACCAAAAAAAAAAAAAAAAAAAGAAAACACATCTTCTAAATAATCTTTTTAATGGGGGTCCAGTTAAATTCAGATCAATTTCAGGTGATGGTCCCTGTAAGTTGAGGGAATCTATGTTTCAATAAAACCAGAGTATCTCAAACCAAAGGTCACTACCTTTATTTTGCTTTAATTGGCCAAATAAGAGATTACTTTATACCTCATTTTCCCTCTCTTCCTCATGGGAGAGAAGGAAGAGTAACGAGATAGGAAGGGGCAGGAAGCAAGAAAAAGGAGAAAAGAACGAATGAGAGAGCCCTTTGGGAAATTTTTCTACATTGGGCCCTACATCCCATAAAGCTGCCATGTAACTATTTATCCTTCTCATGGGAAGCATATGGGATTAACAGACTGTGACAATGGTCTTTTATTTTTCCATAATATTTTAACTTCTATCTGTTAAAAGGCGTTTGAGGCTAAAGAAAGCAACTTAAAGAAAGTAATTTGTATTATAAAATTTTTATTTGATATCACACTTGATCTTTCTCTTTTGAGTTCAGTGGTTTCATGGAGGAGACACATGAGTGAGGAAATTCAGACCTTTCATTACGGAACATTTCAAACACAGCAGAGAGAATGGGATAACAAGTCTCTGGGCTCCTATCACCTGGTTTGAACAAGGATCAACATTTTCTTGCTCTTGTTTGCACTCTGTCTCTGCCCATTGCTCTTTTCTTTTGATAAAATATCTTTTTTTTGTTTGTTTTATTTTGTTTTTTTTTGGGGGGGGTCACACCCAGCAGAGCCCAGGGGTTACGCCTGGCTCTACGCTCAGAAATTACTCCTGGCAGGCTTGGGGGACCACATGGGATGCCGGGATTAGAACCACCGTCCTTCTGCATACAAGGCAAATGCCTTACTTCCATGCTATCTCTCCGGCCCCATGATAGAGTATCTTAAAACAATCTGCTGCTAACTAATAACTTACAAATTCTTCAGAAAAATCTCTAACATTTACAGACTGATTTTTTTGTTTGTTTTTGTTTTTGTTTATGGGCCACACCCGGCATTGCTCAGGGGTTACTCCTGGCTGTCTGCTCAGAAATAGCTCCTGGCAGGCACAGGGGACCATATGGGACACCGGGATTCGAACCAACCACCTTTGGTCCTGGATCGGCTGCTTGCAAGGCAAACGCCACTGTGCTATCTCTCCAGGCCCCCTACGGACTGATTTTTTAAACAATTCAAAAGTATGTTTATTATCATAGACAACAAAATCTACAGCTTTCTGATTATTATCTTATAATTAGTCCATATTCAGCTTGCCCCAAATGTTTCAAAATATCCTCATGGAGGAGAAGGAAGAGAAGGAGAATAGAAAAGGGAAGGAAGCAAGAAAAAGGAGGAAAAAAAGGATGCAGTGTGAGAGAGCCCTTTGGGAAAATGTTCTACATTGTCCAACAAACTGTTTCAACAATAATCTTTCCAACAAATGGTTCCTCCTTCTTCCTTCTGCACTTTCAGAGCATCTGCCCTGAATATGTCTACACTTGAGCTGGCTTCAAGTGAGGAAACCTGCCCTTGATACCTCCTGGAGTGCTGCTGATTCAGTAGGCCCTTGTTCCCCTAATTGTCTTGCAGTCTTATAACATTCATGCCTGGTTCTAAGTGTTTCCTGACCTCAGTTCCCTTTGTTTTCAAGCTCTCCATTCAGAGGGGCCCCCTCCTTTGAGAGGGAGCACATTCCCATTTGGTTTCTCTGAGTTTTCTTGTCCACTGTTGAGTATATAGATCACAGGTTTGCAGCTTAATGTTCTCACTGACTCAGTCCAGTGTCTATGGGACCTTTGGTCCCCTTGTGTTAAAAACATTCTTTGTATGCTTTTTCCTTGTCTATCCAAGTCATCTATAATGGATGCTGAGGCTATGCCTCCTGGGCCTCCACAGCTACCGAGACTAAAATTGTCTTGGTTGGGGGAGGGTCCTTGCCTAGAATGAATTACCTCTGGTGACTGGTTGACAGTAGAATCTATGAACCCCACTCCAACTGGAGGCAATGGGCCATCCCACAGGGAAGATATGTGCCTTACAATAGAGGTTAGGAGGCCACACACACACACACACCCTCGCCTCATCTACAGCTCTCTCTGGCTCAAAGCAAACTTCCTGAGCTTTCCCAAATAGAAGAGGCAAATACATAAACTCAGCGACCACCTGTTAAGGAACCACTCATGCCCACCTCATTTCATTGAAAGCCCATCTTGGATTCTCTTTACAGGGACATCTTCCCAGAAATGCTGGGGACCATCAAAGTTACAGCTAACAGAGCTTGAAAGGCCATAGGGACCCAAGGAATGAACCTGGGCCCTATGAATGTCAGAAATGCATTTCATGTTTATGTTTCTAAATATTAAGACTAAACCTAACCCTCAGTCTCTAAACAGGATAAGAGTTGTGACAAGAGGTTCAAATGCGGGGCTGGCATGATAGCGCAGCCATAGGGCATTTGCCTTGCACATGGCTGAGCCAGGACGGACCTGGGTTCGATCCCCAGTGTCTCATATGGTCCCCAAAGCCAAGAGCAATTTCTGAGCGCCTATCCAGGAGTAACCCCTGAGCACCACTGAGTGTGGCCCAAAAACCAAAAACCAAAAAAAAAAAAAAAAAAAAAAGAGATTCAAATGTGCCCGTGATTTGAGCAGGAAAGTACCACAGGGACAGAGCTGTGTCTGTTGGCATGACTGCCCTTGGCACCCATTGTTTTGGACCTGCTTTCAGGCTTATTTCTCTCATAAGCTGGCAGCCACCCTTTGCTAGGTGGCTGGAGAGCTCAGCATCTTTCAAGCAGAGGACAGGAAGAGAATTTGGAATTGGTAAGGTTTCTCAATAGCTTTTGTGGGTGGTGGGGTGGTGGTGGTGTTGACTCCTTTGAGAATTTTTTGCATGTTTTGGTTTTGGGACCATACTTGGTGACACTCAGGAGTCACTCCCGCAGTGCTTAGGGGACCATATGGGATGCTAGGGAATTGAACCAGGGTCAGCCATATGCATGGCAAGTTCCCTATCCGCTGTACTATCCCTCTAGCCCCAAATAAATTAAGATCCTTTTGATTAGATTCTATATCTGGGTGAGATTTCAGTCTGCATCCTGATGTGTAATAAATATCAAATAAATGCACGTCTCTTGTTTGTAGAGAGGCAATATCCCTGTTCTAAATTTTGGCAGACTCTGGAGGGGTAAGCTATGGGGAAATTGTTGTACCCATTGTCAATTTTTTTGCCACACCCAGTGACCCTCAGGGGTTACTCCTGCTATACGCTCAGAAATCGCTCCTGGCTTGGGGGACCATGGTCTGTCCTAGGTTAGCACATGCAAAGCAGATGCCCTATTATCCCATTGTAAAATTTCTTTTCCTTCCTTCCTTCCTTCCTTCCTTCCTTCCTTCCTTCCTTCCTTCCTTCCTTCCTTCCTTCCTTCCTTCCTTCCTTCCTTCCTTCCTTCCTTCTTTCTTTCCTTTATTTATTTTTTTTTTTTTTGGCTTTTGGGTCACACCCAGCAGTGCTCAGGAGTTACTACTCCTGGCTCTATGCTCAGAAATCGCTCCTGACAGGCTCAGTGGGACCATATGCCCTACCTTTATGCTATCTCTCCAGCCCATAATGGGTTCTTTTTAACAAATACAAACACCAAAGAATCAAGCAATGCTGCCTGCATTGGAAGCAATCCTGGATCACAAGTCCACACATTTCTTTACAACTGATGCAGTGATGGTAGAACCTTTCATTCACCTTTATTGTTTGCTATGACCCGTGTATTATCTTCGAAATAAAGAAAGACACCATCTTTTCACCATATGACTTCTGTTGTTGAATTACCACTGCTGAATGTATCTTTTTCCTGAGCTTGGGTTTGCTTTTCTTGACCGTGGCCATCACCTTGTCACCTACAGTGGCTGCAGGAAGTCTGTTCAGTCAGCCCGTGATCCCCTTCACAGAAATTATGTACAGGTTTTTGGCTCCTGTATTATCCACACAGTTGATTACAGCTCCTATAGGCAGAGTCAAGGTAATCCAAAATTTAGCATCAAAGGACCCACCAACCCTTCACTTTGAAATCTTGAAGACCTGAAAGGAACAGAAAGCTTATTTCACTTTTAGACAACACTTTTGAGGTCATATAAATGGCAGTGCCTTTTAGATGGCCCTTATTTGTTTGTTTTGTTGGCACACACACACACACAGCTATGCTCAGGATGTATTTCTGGCTCTGTTCTCAGGGATCATTCTTGGCAGGAGTTGAAGGACCAGAGAGGAAGCTGGAGGTTGAACCCAGGTCTGTCACATGCAAGGCAAATTCCTAACATTCCATACTAGCTCTCTGACCCCAATAGCCAACCATTTAATAGGAGACTGGCTCTTTATTTTCTCAGAAAAGAAAAACAAAAACAAAATAACTTGTTATCATAGTAATGCCCTTTATTTCTTGTTTTCATTCTATTTTTTTTGGTGGGTATGGAACAGCTTAATAAAAGTGATGTAAAATGAATGTTTTTGTCCATAAACTGGGAGACAAAGTTGGATCCAAGGGCACAATATCTTATTGGAAATTAGTAGGGAGGAAGAGAAGATACTAGCAAGAATGAGGAAAGTACCTCCTGATGTGAGGGACTGTCTCTGAGGGAAAATCATCATATTCTAAATTAATATTTATTTTATCATTTATTTATTTAATTTTTAATTTATATTGTTTGATTTATAAATTATTTATTAAATTGATATTTAATGAGGCCAAAGAGAGATACAGTAGATAGGTATTTGCCTTGCACACAGCTGACCCAATTTGAGTCACCACATATGATGTTTTTTTGTTTTGTTTTGTTTTTATTGATTGTTTTTTGGGGCCACATCCAGTGGTGCTCAGGGGTCACTCCTGGCTCTGCACTCAGAAATTGCCCCTGGCAGGCTTGGGGATAATATGGGATGCCAGGAATTAAACTGGGTCCCTCCTGGGTGGGCCACATGCAAGGCAAATTACATAGTGCTGTGCTATCTTTCTGGCCCTATGTGGTAAGTTTTTCACACAATGGGCTGTTGTCAAAAACCAAAAACTCAAAAATGAAAGAAAAGTAATGAAGAAGTACCAAAAGTCACAGGGTCTCCACATTTGATCAGGAAGCTGATTGAATACCAAGATGTAAGACAACAGCGTTTAGAGATGATACCATGAAATTCCAAAAAGCAAAAGAAGCAAAGGAGAAATATCTGGTAAAGAGTTCATATATTTGGAAAGAGACCAGGTGTGCCTAGGACTAGGCACATTGTCTGCTGTAGCAAGTCAGCCCCTGAAGAGGTTGACTGATGGTGGTATGGAGGATGAGGCCTTTCTCTTCCAGCTCGGAGCACGCATCTGCCACCCTGTCTTGCCGACGGTTCTGAGGTGAAACGGCGGGTAAACAGCTCGCAGACAGTCAGGCTCGTGGAAATATTCGCTTTATTCGGTGGACAAGACTGAAGTCCAAAGACTCAGCTTCAGTTCCAGCCAAAAAGCCCTGGCCTTCCACAGACTCTTGTTTTTATCCACCAGAATCAGGTACCACCCAATGGTGGGATCAGATAACAACCAATGGTGGAAGCAGAATCAGGTACTACTCTAGGGTGGGGGCAGAATGCCAGGTCACACCCTAGGGTAGGGCACAATCACCAATCAGTTTAGGGTGAGTAACATAGTAATCCCCTAAAATATTTACATACACAACAGTCTGCAGCACCGGTGGTGATTCTCTCTTAGGTTAGGTTAGGTGAGGGACTAGGATGAAACCATCTGAGGTAACATCATCACTACCAGCAAGGATGACATTTGCCCTAGAGGTGTTAGCTGATTGGTGGACCAGGGGATACAGAGGGGCTTTGCCTGAGGAAACAAGTGCACAATTTCCTGGGGTCTGTTGTTTACCAGGGACATTCCAGGCTATGAGGTCAAATATGGTACCTACCTGGTATACCCAGGTATCCCATAACCAGGATACCTATGATACCTAGGGATGGTAGTCAGGGTTCATGAACTCTAATAGTTGTTTGCTTTGCTAAGCCCACAGAGTTTCCCAGAAAACCGGGGATGGACTTAATTGGTACTTATTTATTTATTTGTAGCTAATCACCTTAAGCACACACCCTGTTTTAACACCCAGAGTACACACCCTGCTTTCTCTAATTTCCTTTCTCTGTCTTCCCCAAACACAGAAACACACACTGTTTTAATCCCCTCTCACATCCTACCTGATTGGCTGATAGAGTCACACCTTATTCTCCACCTTATTTTCCCCTAATATAACTATCCTTTTCCCACCTACAAACTGAGTTACTGTCCTGAAGTGGCTGGTGGATGCTTCTTAGTGAGTGCTCTACTTGCCTGAGATCTGACCTTACCAGCGACTTCTACATCTTAGGATCGATCTGACCTTACCAGCTTTATTTACATTCATTCACTTGGGTTTAAGAAAATGACAACAGTGGGATTTTGTTTAGGGGGGTGCATATTCTGTGGTGCCTTAAGAACTACATGCAACTTTTTGTTTTTGAGTTGGAGTCACTCCTTGTGGACCTCAGAGGATCATGTGCTGTAGAAAATCGAACTGGGCTCTGTGCAGGCAGAGTGTGCATTCAGATCATGGAGCTTGCCCTCTTGCCCAGCTGTCTTGCCCTGCATACATACCTGCATCTCTCATCTCTCTCTCTCTCTCTCTCTCTCTCTCTCTCTCTCTCTCTCTCTCTCTCTCATTCTCTATTGGTTTTTGGGTCACACTCCTGGCTCTGTACTAAGAAATCGCTTCTGGCAGGCAAGGGAGATCATGTGGGATTCCGGGATTCAAACCACCTTCTGACCTGGATCGGCTGCGAGCAAGGAAAATGCCCTACCGCTGTGCTATCTCTCCAGCCCCTGACCTGCATTTCTTATATTTAAAAGGCTTTTCCCTCCAGTGTGAGTTACACTGGGAAAGGCCTAAGGATATAGCAAACCATTTTCCAAATTCTATAGTCATAGAATATAGAAATGTCATAGAAATTTTATAGAAATCCTGTATTCATAGAATTTCTCTCCAGTGTAAGATTCTGTTCAATCACAGGTGAAGAACAGGTACTATTTCCCATCTATATAACATTAAAAAGACTTCTATCCATGGAGCTGGAGCGATAGCACAGTGGTATGGCGTTTGCCTTGTATGCGGCTGACCTGGGACAATCTGGGTTCAATCCCTGCATCCATATGATACCCCGATCCTGCCCGGAGCAATTTCTGAGTGCAGAGCCAGGAGTAACCTCTGAGTGCAGCCAGTTGTGATCTAACCCCCACACACACACCAAAAGACTTCTATTCAGGGCCAGAGCGATATAGTACAGTGGTAGGATTCTTGTCTTTCACATGGCCCACCTGGGTTTGATCCCCAATATCCCATATGTTCCCCTGAACCCAACAGGAGGATTCCTGAGCACAAAGCCCCCAAACAAAAACAAAACAAAACAAAACAAATTTTATCCAGTATAAGTTCTGTGATGTCAATAAAGTTGAATAATCCCCCCAAATAGATTGAATAACCATCGAAACCTTCCTGAAATTTGTCCAAAAATTTTTTTTGTGTTTAGGGCCATATCCAGTGGTGCTCAGGGGCTGCTCCTGACTTGGTACTTGGGGCTCCCCCCCCCCCCCCCCCCCGCCAGCAGTGCTCAAGGCACCATATGGAACTGGGTATGAAACCCACACCTTCTGCATGCAAGTCATGCACTCAAGGCCTTTGAATGACCTCTCCAGCCCCAGATTTTATTTTATTGGGAGCGTACTCCCAGTGCTTGGGAGGCCTGGGTGGGGGGGGTGGTCATAACTGGTGATACTCAGTCAACTGAGCCAGAGAGATAAATGCTTGGATCCTGCAGTATTGAGAACCAGTAGGGGCATACTCAGTAGCGTTGAGTGGAGGAGGAACAATTGGATCTGGGGTCCTGCACCCTGACTTCTTTGTTATCTCCTCAGTCCCTGAAAAAGGTCAGATTTCTAAAGGCTTCTCCCTAGTGGTGAGTTTTGTGCTTCAAATGCAATAGGACAATTCAAAAGCCTTTCCTTCCTGCTCCCAAGTGTTCTCAAATGCTTGGTAAGTCCTGAGGAATGAAAGTGCTCTTCCACCTCTATGCTTACTTCTCCACCAGGGCTCCTTCCCAGTGTTGTTTATATGCAAACATTGAATGTCGGAGCCCTAAGGCCTACCCTACACACTATCATGATCTTTCTAAGGGGTTTGTAGGATTTATTCCAGTGTGAATTTGGTTGTGAATGTGAAGGAAGGAGAAATTTCTAGAGAACGTTTTATGTTTCTCACAATTAAAGGGCTCTCTTTCAGAATGTGTTTGTAGGAAGAGTGATTTATTAGATTTAAAGAAGTTTCCAAGTAATTATTCTTGCTTCAGCTGGAGAAAGTTTTCTTCTTGCTTTTCATCTATCTGATCTTTCCCAGAAGGGGGCCCTCCAGTGTCTCCACCTGAATTCAGGCGTAAATATTCTCTGAGACCTTTGAGATATTGCTCTCTATCACGGACATCCCACTAGTTCTGCCTTTCTCCTGTCTAAAATCCCATTAGTGGGTCAGAGCAATGGCGTGGAGTGATAAGTGTCTGCCTTGCTGGTGCTAACCTAGGACGAACAATTCCCCGGCGTCTCATATGGTCCCCTAAATCAGGAGCAATTTCTGAGTGCATAGCCAGGAGTAACCCCTGAGTGTCACCGGGTGTGCCCCCAAAAAACAAAACAACAACAAAAAAATTCCATTACTAGTTTTCTTTCCACATCAAATGGTTGAAGTTCTGAATCCCCATTCTTTTGTGTTTGTTTCAGGGTGAGATCCTACTGTGGCCAGAGTGGTGCTTTACTCCTGGTGGTGCTTGGTGTGTGTGTGTGGAGGGGATCCTGTGGTATCCATTGAGCCCATTCTTGAAGGCCTTTCCTCTCCACTACCTCAAGCCTCTTTATTCCAGCCTACTATTTCATCCTACTGGCCTTAAACATCTAATCCCCCTCCTGTGTTGGGTTCTGGTTCTGCTCCAGCAGGGTGCCTCAGCATAGGTTTCTTGGAGAGGCAATCCATTCCTCCTGGCAATGCTCACAGCTATATCCTGGAAGGTCTGGAGTACAATTTTTCAAACTGTGAACCATTATCCTCTCAGCATCTGTTATTTCATCCACACACAAGATCACATGGTCCATGAGAACCAGAGGTTAGGCCTGAACAACTCATAAAGAGCAGGTTTTCCTTCTGGAGATGAGTGTCAACAGAACTTTTGGGAGCCTTGAACCCAGAGTCCGTGAATAAGAACCCCTTCACATATCCTGAAGTTTTTTTTCCTGGTCCTACCCAGGTGGGGCCCTGGCCTACATGAATTTCAGACTTCTTGCCAATCACAGTATTTGTTCCTTGAACCTCCAGAACAAAAATCTTCCTCTACTACCCATTTTCCACGTGGGGGCGCTCTTACATCTTTCCACGGGCAGAAATGAAATCTGAAGGATTTGCTCCTCATTCTATGTCTCTTGTTTTGCTTTGGGTTTTTACCAGAAATGATCTTGAGTTTTCACAGATGCTCTATATAATTGCAAAGTTTTCAACCCAATTTTATCAAATATGATTGCTTAGGTTGATGGAGTTCCTAATTTTAAACTAATTTTATGTTCAGAGTTAGGCTTAGATGGTTAATAGTTGTTATTGTTATTGTGAATGGAATCCTATTTCCTATTACATGTTCTAATTGGTTATTGCTGGTATATATGAGAGCTATTGATTTTTATATGTTGATCTTGTATGTGGTCACCTTGCAGAATTTTCTTATTAGCTCTAATAGTTTGTCGATTGATTTTCTTGGCAAGCAATAATGTCATCTGCAAATAATCACAATTTGCCTCTTCTTTTCTAATGTCTATTTCTCTCATGACTTTCCTCCTCCTCTTGAGTTAGAGACAACATCTGTGCCATTTTAGATTGTGTCCTCATTCTGATTTTATTCTTTACTCTATATTTTATCATTTACTTAACATTTTATTCTTTTTGCTAGTTTGTTTGTTTGTTTGTTTTGTTTTTGGGTCACACCCAGCAGCGCTTAGGGGTCACTCCTGGCTCTGTGCTCAGAAATCACCCCTGACAGGCTTGGGAGACCACATGGGATGCTGGGATTTGAACTGTCGTTCATCCTGTGTTGGTTGCGTGCAAGGCAAGCACCTTACCGCTGTGCTATGGCTCTGGCCCCAACATTTTATTCCTTATTCTTTAGTTCTGTGTTTATTCTTTCACTAGTAAGTATGGTACTGGATATAGTTTTATTTTTCTAGTAGAAAACTGCTCTTTTCCTAGTTTTCTAGGAGACTTTTTTTTTCTTCTATGATGTTAATGGGTGTTGAATTTATTAGTATTTAAGAAATTTAATTTATCAATATAAAAAGATAAATTGCCATGTATTTTAATGCATAACCACCTTAGCCATGCCAGGATAAATCTTCTTTGAACTTGATGAATTATTCTTTTAACCCAGTGCTAGATTTAATTTATTAGCATTTTATTTAGAATTGTTCTTAAGTGGGATCATGTATTTCATTTTCTCTTGCTGTCCTTGTCTGCTTTCATTTCAGGAAATGCCAGACAGTTAAATGTGTTGGATGACTTTTCATCTTTTTTTCTTTTTTCTCTTTGATTAATGACAATTTTATAATTTACTCTTAAAAACTGACCCCTCCTAAAAAAAACCCTACCAATTCTATTGAAGAATAGCAACATCTTAATCGAGAAATACTGTAAAATGTATTTATTCATTAAATACAATTAAGTTTTCTAAAATATAACGTAGAAGCATCAAGCATGCATATTTAATTTTGGTACCATGAATCCAGGATAAAAGATGTTTGCTCTATGCATGAGAGAGCAGTACAAATTATCACAGTAATTGTTAGCACCATCTTTACATTTTCTTTTAACAAGTTTGATGATTTATTGTCAATCTTTTCTTTCTTGGGGGGGCCATACCCAGTGGTAGTCAGGGCTTTCTTTTGGCTCTGTACTCAGGGGTTTTGCACTCAGGGATTACTTCTTGTGAAAGTAATTGAAATGTCTGTGGGTCCCTTTAAAAATGGATGAATAAGGGGCCGGAGAGATAGCACACTGTAGGGCATTTGCCCTTGCATGCAGCCAATCCAGGACAGATAATGGTTAGAATCCACATTCCATATGGTCCCACGTGCCTGCCAGGAGTAACCCCTGAGTGCCGCCGGGTGTGACCCCAAAACATAAAACTATAAAACAAAAAAACAAAAATGGATGAATAAGGCTGAATGGCCCATCTATCGGGAAAGTTAATTTTTCAGTTGGAGACTGCAAAGTAGATGGTCACACCAGACACCTTTGCCCATGAAAACCAGTGAAGACCCTACTTTATGGAAAAAGGCAATGTTTACGGGGTTGGGGTGCTAAGAGTGGAGGTGCTTGGGTTGCTGAGAACTGAACCAACCCTTTACCATGAAATTTTCTTAATTCTCCGTGAAGGAAGCAGATTCCCTTTCTTGTTCATGACTTACAGAAGCCACACAATATGTCTCAGGGGGAAGTTGATGGGCCTGGATTTAGTTTGATAAAGGGTGACAGATTTTCTGTTTTGTTTCATTTTTTGGGCCACACCCGGTGACGCTCAGGGGTTACTCCTGGCTCTGCCCTTAGAAATATCTCCTGGCGAGGACTTCTTCTGCGGACTCCTTGTCAGTCTGTTAGCGGGAGATCTCCACCGCCGATCCCTCGCCTTCTCCCGTCCCAGGAAACCCGACAACTCCTAATCATGCGTGAGTGCATCTCCATCCATGTTGGCCAGGCTGGTGTCCAGATCGGAAATGCCTGCTGGGAGCTCTACTGCTTAGAACATGACATCCAGCCTGATGGCCAGATGCCTAGTGACAAGACCATAGGGGGAGGAGATGACTCCTTCAATACCTTCTTCAGTGAAACGGGAGCTGGCAAACATGTGCCCAGGGCTGTGTTTGTAGACCTGGAACCCACAGTCATTGATGAAATTCGCACTGGCACCTACCGCCAGCTCTTCCACCCAGAGCAGCTCATCACAGGCAAGGAAGATGCTGCCAATAACTATGCCCGTGGGCACTACACTATAGGCAAGGAGATCATTGACCTTGTCTTGGACCGAATTCGTAAACTGGCTGACCAGTGCACAGGGCTTCAGGGCTTCTTGGTGTTCCACAGCTTTGGCGGGGGAACCGGTTCTGGGTTTACTTCCCTGCTGATGGAACGTCTTTCTGTCGATTATGGCAAGAAGTCCAAGCTCGAGTTCTCCATATACCCAGCCCCCCAGGTTTCCACTGCTGTGGTTGAGCCCTACAACTCCATTCTCACTACCCACACCACTCTGGAGCACTCTGATTGCTCCTTCATGGTGGACAATGAGGCCATCTATGACATATGTTGTAGAAACCTTGATATAGAGCGCCCGACCTACACTCACCTGAACCGCCTTATTAGCCAGATTGTGTCCTCCATCACGGCTTCTCTCCGATTTGATGGGGCCCTGAATGTCGATCTGACAGAATTCCAGACCAACCTGGTGCCCTATCCCCGAATTCATTTCCCTCTGGCCACATATGCCCCTGTCATCTCTGCTGAGAAAGCCTACCATGAACAGCTTTCTGTTGCAGAGATCACCAATGCATGCTTTGAGCCAGCCAACCAGATGGTGAAGTGCGACCCTCGCCATGGTAAATACATGGCTTGTTGCCTGTTATACCGTGGTGATGTGGTCCCCAAAGATGTCAACGCTGCCATTGCCACCATCAAGACCAAGCGCAGCATCCAGTTTGTGGATTGGTGTCCCACTGGCTTCGAAGTTGGAATTAATTACCAGCCTCCCACTGTGGTTCCTGGGGGGGACCTGGCCAAAGTACAGCGAGCTGTTTGCTTGCTGAGCAACACCACAGCCATTGCTGAGGCCTGGTCTCGCCTCAACCACAAGTTTGATCTGATGTATGCCAAGCGTGCCTTTGTTCACTGGTATGTGGGTGAAGGCATGGAGGAGGGAGAGTTCTCTGAGGCTCATGAGGACATGGCTGCCCTTGAGAAGGATTACAAAGAGGTTGGAGCAGATAGTGCTGATGGGGAGGAGGAGGAGGATGAAGAATATTAATCTGCCTTCTAGTTTTATATTCCTGTTGTTTTGGATTGTCTTTTGTTGTCCACTGATTCTAAACTATTAATAAAAGTGGTTTTCAGTGTTAAAAAAAAAAAAAAGAAATATCTCCTGGCAGGCTCAGGAACCATATGGGACGCCGAGATTCGAACCACTGTCTGTCCTGGATCAGCTGCATGCAAGGCAAACTGCTGTGCTATCGCTCCAGCCCTAGGTTTGTTGTTATTTTTTTTTTATAGGCTGCAAAATTGGCTCAAGGGGCTGAGCTCCTTGTCTGGTCTTCTGAGCAAAGTAACTCATTGAGTATTTTCTGGTCTGGTCCAAAGACAAAAATAAAACCAAAAAAAAAAAAAAATCAAACCCACCAAAAACTTTTTTTGATTTTGTTTGTTTGTTTGTTTGTTTTTGTTTTTGGCTCTGTACTCAGAAATCGTTCCTGGAAGGCGTGGGAGACATACAGGATGCTGGGATTCAAACCACCTTCTGTTCTGGATTGGCTGCGTGCAAGGAAAATGCCCTACCGCTGTGCTATCTCTCCAGCCCCTGACCTGCATTTTTTTTTGTTTTGTTTTTTTGGTTTTTGGGTCACACCCGGCGGTGCTCAGGGGCTACTCCTGGCTGTCTGCTCAGAAATAGCTCCTGGCAGGCATGGGGACCATATGGGACACCAGGATTCGAACCAACCACCTTTGGTCCTGGATCGGCTGCTTGCAAGGCAAATGCTGCTGTGCTATCTCTCCGGACCCCCTGACCTGCATTTCTTACATTAAAAGGCTTTTCCCTCTAGTGTGAGTCACACGGGAAGGCCTAAGGATAGAGAAAATCATTTTCCAAATTCTATAGTCATAGAATATAGAAATGTCATAGAAATTTTATAAAAATCCCGTATTTATAGAATTTCTCTCCAGTGTAAGATTCTGTTCAATCACAGGTGAAAAACAGGTACTATTTCCCCTCTATATAACATTAATAAGACGCTGAGTAGCGCTCAGAGGCTACTCCTGGCTCTATGCTCAGAAATTGCTCCTGGCAGGCTGGGGGACCATATGGGATACTGAAATTCAAACCACCATTCTTCTGCATGCAAGGCAAACACCTTGCCTCTATTTTATCTCTCTGGCCCCATTGATTTTTCATTTTTGCTTTACACTATCTAAGAAGAAAATATATGAGGAAGAAGAATAGACACTTCACTTCTATTCACAGGATTTTTTTTTTTTTTTTTTTTTGGTTTTTGGGTCACACCCAGCAGCGCTCTGGAATTACTCTGGCTCAATGCTCAGAAATTGCTCCTGGCAGGCTTGCGGGGCCATATGGTTTGCCAGGATTTGAACCACAGTCCTTCTGCATGCAAGGCAAATGCCCTACCTCCGGTTATCTCTCTGGCCCCTCAGCAGGATCTTTCTTAGCGCTAGTAAATTTGGGGGGGGTGTCACTCAGGACTTACTCCTGGCTCTACATTCAGACATCGCTCCTGGCAGGCTCAGAGGACCATATGGGATGCCAGGATTCGAACCACTGGCCTTCTGTATGCAAGGCAAATGCCCTACCTACATGCTATCTCTCTGGTCCCAACACTAGTAACTTTTTTTGTTTTGTTTTGTTTTGTTTTGTTTTTTGGGCCACACCCGTTTGATGCTCAGGAGTTACTCCTGGCTATGCGCTCAGAAATCACCCCTGGCTTGGGGGGACCATATGGGATGCAGGGGGATCGAACCATGGTCCGTCCTACGCTAGCGCTTGCAAGGCAGACACCTTACCTCTAGCGCCACCTTCCCGGCCCCACTAGTAACTTTTTGTATCATCCATAACTATAGCCACAAATGGGAAGGAAATTTCAGCATCTCTTTCTATTTTTTTTTGGAGGGGGTCACACCCAGCAGCGCTCAGGGGTTACTCCTGGCTGTATGCTCAGAAATAGCCCCTGGCAGGCACAAGTGTCCATATGGGATGCCGGGATTCGAAGCACCGACCTTCTGCATGCAAGGCAAATGTCTTACCTCCATGTATCTCTCCAGCCCTATCTATTTCTGTTTTTATTTAAAAATTTTTAGCATCTATTCTCTAACTCTTTCTGTAAGCACCAGAGCCTTGAGAGTAGTGTCTTTGCCATACCCTACATCACCCTGGAGTCAGACCTCCAGGCAGACCAGCACATCCATGTGTCTTCTTTCAGCCTGGGCAGTAATGCAAATTCTTGGTCTCCCATAGACTCCCTCACTCCCAGGGTCCTGCTTTTCCTCCCTGATCTGTCTCTCAGTTCCACCTTACCTCCCACTCTCTGCCAGAACTGACCAGGATATTTGGCCTTTCTTATTTTCTTTTGGTTTCTGGCCTCACTTGCATCAGGGCTTAGTCCTAGCTGTGTTCAGAGATCACTTCTGGCAGTGTCTGGAGGAGCACATGGACCACCAGAGAACAAAAGTGGGTAAGCCATGTCAAGGCAAACACCTCTCTGTATTATCTCTGTGGCCTCCCCTTTCCTATTTTTCTTTTTCTTTTTGTTTTGGGCCACACCCGGCTGCACTCAGGAGTTATTCCTGGCTCTGTGCTCAGAAATCACTCCTGGCAGGCTCGGGGAACCATATGGGATTCTGGGGATCAAGCCTGAGTCCGTTGGGTCAGCTGCATGCAAAGCAAATTCCCTACTGCTGTGCTATCACTTCGCCCTTCCCTCCCCATTTTTCTTAAGTAGTTTATATAATCTGAAAATTATGTATTCTTCAAAGACGTACTTTATTAGGCTACGGTGTTGTGCTCTTTTCATATGTTGAATTGAGAAAAATTTTCAACTTCTTATGTGTTCTAAAGTTGACTGGAACAAATGAGAAATAATCTGTTCCTTGAAGGTCAGCTAGAACTAACCTATTTATAATGTACAGCCTGTTACCTTTTACAATTGTTGCTCATTAATAATAATTTTAGTTTTTCTAAGGTTATTGCTCAAATTAGGCCTCCAATTCTTAGAATAATTTTAGCTACTCTTTTTTTTTTTTAACTAGAAAAATGATCAAAGCAAGAGTTTGAAACAGAGTTTGCTATAGGGAAGAACAAAGGGGCTCCAGGGTCCAGGGACCTTTTTATGACTGCCCGAAGGAGGTTCTGGAGGGGCATCAAGGCCTGTTCTGGGTGCATGAAGATTCCTGCTGGTGTGCATTGGTGCAGCTTCTCAGGGGCTGTGGTGGTCTTGATTTCCCTATCTTCTGGTCTCTGTGTGGAGGGGCATGCAATCCAACTCTGGCCGCTGGGAAGTTGGGGTTGACACTGGGCAGTTTCACATTGTCCTGTTTCCTTTCCTGATCAGAGCCATCACCAGGCCTCTCTTTGACCTTTTTTGTTTGTTTTGGTTTTTAGGCCATACCTGGTGGTGCTCAGGGGTTTCACCTGGCTCTGTGCTCAGGAATTACTCCTGGTGGTGCTTGGGGGACCTTATGGGATTCTAGGGATCGAATCTGGGTGGCCCATGTACAAGGCAAGTGCTATCGCTTCGGCTCTGTCTTTGACATTATTTATTTATTTATTTATTTATTTATTTATTTATTTATTTA
Organism: Suncus etruscus; assembly: GCF_024139225.1. Classification (NCBI taxonomy): domain Eukaryota; kingdom Metazoa; phylum Chordata; class Mammalia; order Eulipotyphla; family Soricidae; genus Suncus; species Suncus etruscus. Next base: position 33,592,912 of record NC_064853.1, on the reverse strand, counting down.
TTTATTTATTTATTTGTTATTTGGTTTTGGGGCCATACCCAGCAGTGCTCAGGGATTACTCCTGGCTCACACTCAGAAATCATTCCTGGCAGGCTCAGGGGACCATATGGGATGCCAGGAATTGAACTCAGGTCCATCCCAGGTCAGCCGTGTCCAAGGCAAAATGCCTTATCACTGTGCTATCGCTCTGGCCCTATGTTTTGACCTTGTTAACCAAGTTCTGTGTCCACTTGAAAAAGTGGAAAATTTTTCCTGGTTACTAAGAAACTGTTCTTTTCTTGTTTTGGGGGGTGCATCAAATGGTGCTCAGGGGTCACTCCCATTGGTGTTTGAGCAACCATTTGATGATGGAAATGAAACCCAGGGCCTCACAAAAGCCACACAATGTTCAACTACTGAACCACATGCCAGGCTCTTGGAAATTTTCTTTTTGGAAGAGGTTAGGGTATACTGATGGTGTTGGGGCCTACTTCTGATTCTGTGTTTGAGGGCTACTCCTGGAAGTGCCCAGGGGGACCATGTGGGGCTGGGAATCAAATCTGGGCCTCCTGCACACAAAGCCTGTGCTCAGCCAACATGTTGAGTTCGCTCTCCAAGTCCTGGACATCTATTGCCTAATTTACTGGAACCAGACCAGGCCAGAATATGATGCTCCAGATCTCCACCACTCCCAGACTGACGAACTCCCCTCTCTCATAGCATCCACACCCTTGCAAACAGGGGGCCTCATAATGAGAAAGCTCCAAGGATGAGGAGAACCTAGACACCCTTAAGGGCTACACAGTCATGAGGAAAAGGGGGAGCATGGGCGAAAAGGAAGAGCTGATGGCAGGTACTGAGGCTCTCAGACTATTTCTGGCCCCAAACAGGCTGGGGACAAGGGGGCTCTGGTGACCTGTTATAATTTGGGTTCCATGTCCACAACCAGTCAGATCCTGATTCTTCTTGTTTCTCCCCTGCAGCCTTCTGTCCAATCTTCAGTCCAGCCCTCACACCTTCCAACTCAGAAGAAAGGAAAAAACGCATTTACTGTTGGTTTTGTAGCCCAGGCCAGAAGCAGCTTTTCCAGGCATTTGCATGGGTCTTTTCAGCATGCGGGTATCTTTGGAAGCCATGCTGGTTCCTACAGAGACTAGTGTCTGTGGGTCAGATCCCACATGGGTCACATAACTGAATGTGGCAACCAACATTTTGCAATAGTAAAAGGTTTATGAAGGAAATAATGACCAAATACGAATTCAAAATTAACACATCATGGACTGGAAGTGCACCCAGTCATGGCTGTGTGCACCCCTGTTGTAGGGGGAAGAGGTATGGATGAGAGGGGTTTAAAAAGCCCTGCCATGGAGGACCAGCTGGGGACACTGCAGCTGCAGAGCAACTTGGATAGTTGCTCAATAGGCTGTCCCTGTGGAGGAAGTGTGGTGTTTACTGGAAAGCTGAGAAAAATAGCCATCTCTCACACCTCTTCCTAATCCTTGGATTTAAGAGATAAGAAATTTAGACCAATCCTTCCTGGGGGTCTCTTGTTGATTGTAGTTAAGGTGCTAAAAGCCAGTAGGAGTCAAAACAGAAAGACATGTTATTTCCCTCAGGTAATGCTCACATTCTTCGCTCTGGCCCTGTATCATCTGATCTGTTTTCCATTCTTCCCTTCCTCATCCAGCACCCATGACTCTGGTCCTTTTTCTTCATGTCCCTTCAACTTAAAGAGTGCTCTCTTGTCTAGGGATTCTGCCTGTGTGGTTTCTGTGCGAAACATTCTCTACTCAGAAGCACCTTCTTATTCCTCTAAGCCTCTGCTCAGAGGCTGAAGCTCCTGAGAGATACCTTTCCAAACAGCACTATGTAAAATCATCCTCCATTGGATTATCCGATTGTATTGTTTATACATCTCTTGGCACCATAAAAATTCACAGTAGGCTGGGCCAGAGCGGTGGTGCAAGCGGTAAGACATCTGCCTTGCATGTGCTAACCTTGGTTAAACCATGGTTCCATCCTCCGGCGTCCCATATGGTTTCCCAAGCCTGCCAGGAGCGATTTCTGAGCGCATAGTCAGGAGTAACCCCTAAGTGTCACAGATGTGGCCGAAAAAAACAAAAAAAAAATTTACAGTAGGCTTTATATTACACATAAATATTAAATATTAGATATGACTATTAAATATATTATTTATTGCTTATATATGCTCATATATGCTTATATATGTTTATTTATTCTTTGGCTACATAGCTCCCACCAGGAGATAACTATATGACATCACATGCTAGAGCCCAGATTAATGCTAGACTTAGAACAATGCCTCATGGGCCCGGAGAGATAGCACAGAGGTGTTTGCCTTGCAAGCAGCTGATCCAGGACCAAAGGTGGTTGGTTCGAATCCCGGTGTCCCATATGGTCCCCCGTGCCTGCCAGGAGCTATTTCTGAGCAGACAGCCAGGAGTAACCCCTGAGCACTGCCGGGTGTGACCCAAAAACCAAAAAAAAAAAAAGAACAATGCCTCACAGCAATAGGGTGGTTTCCTTGCATGCAGCCGACCCAGGAACGAAGGGGGTTCGATTCCTAGTATCCCATATGGTCCCCCAAGCCTACCAGGAGCAAGTTTGGAGTGCAGTCAGGAGTAATCCCTGAGCGTTGCCGGTGTGACCCCGCCCCCCAAAAAAAGAACAATGCCTTACCATCCCATGCTTCCACTGAACTGAGTCTTTCAAGGGTGCTATCTATACCCAACTCATTGGTTACATGTAGTGTTAAGTGTTTGAGGAAGAGGTTTGGGCTGATCTCCCACTGCTCTATTTATTGGTTCTTTTTCTTTGTTCTTTGTTCTTTGTTCTGTTTTGTTTTTGGGTCACACCCGGCAGCACTCAGGGATTACTCCTGGCTCTATGCTCAGAAATCACTCCTGGCAGGCTCAGGGGACCATATGGGATGCCGGGATTCTAACCACCGACTTTCTGCAAGCAAGGCAAACACCTTATCTCCATGCTATCTCTCCAGCACTTCTTTGTTCTTTTTTTTTTTTTGTCTTTGTTTTTTTTTTTTGGGGGGGGCACACCCAGCGGTGCTCAGGGGCTACTCCTGACTCTATGCTCAGAAATTGCTTCTGGCAGGCTCAAGGGACCATGTAGGATGCTGGGAATAGAACCCAGGTCCATTCCTGGTCAGCTGCACGCAAGCCAAATGCCCTAACGATGTGCTATATTCCTCTGCCCCTCTATTTACTGGTTCTTAGGGCTTTTACTCTGGACAATTTCTCAGCAAGTTGTTAAGAGCTCAGAGGATGCCTCCAGGAACAAGGCCTCAGAAATACAGCAGAGTTTTTAACTTTCTGACTCAGTTCCTCAACACTTTGGGGGTCTAGCTAGGCTGTGGCTACAGCTGCAGCAGCCTTGCATGCTCCAAGCCAGAATACTCCATAGCCTTTATGGTCCACTAGTGTGGCTATCAGTCTTCAGTCCTCACTTATGTCTTACCCAAAGGTGCTTGAGCGACCATGTAGTGTGGGATCAGTCCCCACACTTGGACATATAAGGAAAGTGCTCAAGCCCTCTTTGAGCTATCTATTGTTCCACCTCCCACCATGCTCAGTGCCCACTGTCCCTCATGTTTGCAGGTTGGCTTCTCCTGTCCTATCTGACTGACCTCAGGGCCCCTGTTGAAGAAGTGACATTCCAGAAAGGTCAGCAAGTTTCTTCCCTTGAAAGTTACTTCTAACTCTCCCCACTTGGCTTGTGCTCTAACTTCTATAACCCACACCAGTGCAGTTGCTTCTCAGATGAGTGAAGGCAGAAGATTGAGTTCTAGGTAGGCCCCCAACCACAGAACCTTTTACAGGCATGTAAATAAGGGCCAGACTTCACTCCTTCCTAGAAGTCACCCTGGAGTTGTCTAATTTATCTCTTAGCTTCCAGCCCCTAGTCCAGTGTTTCATGGTTCATACTTAGCATTTAGGAACACTTAGCAATTTACGATCACTAACTTCTTTAATGAGAGAGATAAAAAAAATATATACCAGCAATATGATTACATTTTACAGCTACTTATAAGCATTCAAATAGCTATTTAAACAGCTACCATGATCAAGTTCACTTTACAAAGGAGAGCTGGCAGGGATGTAGTTAGTTCAGGGGCAGGGTGTGAAAAAATCCTGGGTTAGAGAAATGTAGAATTAGTTACAAAACTCTGCGTTCTCTTTTCATGGCCTGAAGTGCAACGGGCAGGCAACACAGAGGGGAAAAAAAGATGCCAGACAGCTGGCAGCCTACATCTGCCCGCCAGGCTGCTGGGAACCAAAGGCCACGACAGGTTGCATAGGCCCCGACGTTTTTGCACTGGTTTGCCAACCGGCTCCATTTCTGCTCAGCACAGACCGGAAGTGTTCCTGCCGGCAGTATTTCTACAGCGCACGGCCGGAAGTGCCTCTCTCCGCGGGTTTTCGGGGATCGGGGAGCTGCCGCGACGGCCGCAGCGGTGCAGGGGTGGGGGCAGGAGCGGTGCAATCCGGGCGCGGGGCAGGGCGACTTGGGAGACCCGGAGGCTTGACGCCGAGGGACCCCCAGCTTGGACCCGGGCCGTCTCCCAGTGTGCGGCCCGCCTCCGCCCCCGCCCCCGCCCCGGCCGTCCGTCCCGTGTGGCTCCGCCCCCTGCCCCGGGTCCGGGCCCGCTTAGGCTCTGACCTTTGACCTGGAGGTGGGGGGGATTCCTGTGTCTGCGGGGCACGATGACTACGGGCGCAGATGTGCGGGATATCCTGGAACTCGGGGGTCCAGAGGGAGATGCAGCCTCCGGGACCATCAGCAAGAAGGACATCATCAACTCGGACAAGGTAGCAGAGCTTGAAGTGTGGACTGGGACTTGCTGGGTGAGCCAAGACAGAGCCAGGGGGACACCCCCGGAAATGTGGGGCTTCAAAAGGCATGCCACTCTTAGGAGACCAGGGGATGTAGCTTCCTCGGGGGAAAGCAGCATCAGGTTGTGGCTTTGTGAAATGACAGCCATGCCTTCTAGGCTGGCTAGGGGTGCCTGTGCAGAGTCGTGGGTGGGTGGGGGGAACCTCCCTAGTCGGTCTTTACCTGTTGGGTTGGAACCAGCTTGTGTTCCTGTACCTGGAGGTTCCAGGCACCGAGGTGTGGAGTTTTGGGGAAGGAGGGACAGATAGTACAGGTGTTTTTATGCCTTGCATACTGATGATTTGGGTTCTATTCCTTGCATTGCATATGAGTCCCCCCAGCATAGAGCCTGGAGTAGAGCCAAGGGTGATCTTTAAGCATTACCAGGAAAAAAAAAATTAGGGAAGGATTCTAGGCAGCTGCTTAGGAGATTTGGTTTTCCTCAGAAAAAATCCAAGAAGTCCTCAGAGACGCTGACTTTCAAGAGGCCTGAGGGCATGCACCGGGAGGTGTATGCTCTGCTCTACTCTGACAAGAAGTAAGTGGGAGCATCCCTATGCATGGGCACTAAGCCTGTCCCCTACCCCCCAGCATTCTGGAATTTCCTCTGCCTGCATCTTTCTGCAGCCCAGAAAGCGCCATAGTAGTAGGCGGGAGGGTCTGCTCCCATCTCTGCTCCAGATCACCCTGGCCTTCTAGTAACTCCACCATCCTGACTCACTCTCACCTATCCCAACCCTGCTGTTAGGGATGCACCTCCACTGTTGCCCAGTGACACAGGCCAAGGTTACCGCACTGTGAAGGCCAAGTTGGGCTCCAAGAAGGTGCGGCCGTGGAAGTGGATGCCGTTCACGAACCCAGCGCGCAAGGATGGAGCTATGTTCTTCCACTGGCGCCGTGCTGCGGAGGAGGGCAAGGACTACCCCTTCGCCAGGTTCAATAAGGTGAGCCTGACCACTGGTCCTCGGCTGCTCCTTTGCCACCGATCCCCAGTGTTTGGGTGTCTAGTGAGCTGCTAAGTGCCTTTGCAGGCTGGACCTCTGGGGTGTTTTCTACCGCTCTTTGAGGTGGGTTTTATGGCATTAGGAGTTTGGAACAGTGCTTACTCTGTTCTCTGTCCACTTGTTCCTGTAGGCATCTCCTTTACCATATGACTATAGTAGTCACCCTCGGCAAGCCAGTTGCCTCCGCATCATAATGTCCATCTAGAGTAGCGGTTCACGTACAGCCAGTCATTAACCTCCCATCTCCCAGGTTACCCTGCTATTAATTTGGATCAGAACTCCTTTTTTGGGTGGGGGATACATCCGGCGGTGATCTTGGTTTATTCTATTCTTGGCTCTGCACTGAGACATCACTCTTGTCAGACTTGATGGACTGTATTGGGAGTGCATGGCAAGCATTTTACCCACCATCCTTTCTCTTCAGCCTCTAGAACTCCTGATCTTCCCTCTACTCTCCATTTTAAACCTGTCCCCCATTTCAGTGAAGGTAACTATAGAAATACATATTAATTATTGAGTCCTGGATAGTTGTGGATGATAGTGAGATGGAAGAATGGTGAGGCCTTTCTCTGCTGACCCGGGCCAACCACCTGCAACCTCTTCCTGCCGGTGGGTCTTCATGTTCAGGATGGCGTCGAAGAAATGGTCCACAGCAAGACAGGTTTTAGGAGACATGAAGCTTTATTAATAATAGACCCTAGCTACCTAGGCTAACCTTTTAAGCAGCCTATTTCAGCCACCCAGCATCTCAACGGGTTTCAGTTTCCTACATCTCCATCCTGCCTATCTCTCCTGCTGCTTCTCCCTGAATCTCTCTCAATTCCCTTTATACCCCTGAGGTAATCCTTTTGTTACCTTCCAAAGACCCTTCCCAGAAATGGGCTGGTCTTACCATCAGGTAAGATTACACCAGAAGATGGGAAATGGGGTGACAGGTAATCACCACTCATCCAGTTACCCAAGTCTGAAAGCGAAGGGGCCTCCCTGACTTAGTTCTCCCTTTATTTCAGCTAACAGCAGGACCTAAGATAGAGGAAGCAATCATGTGTAAGCAAGGGGAAGAAACAGTGTTCCTTCTGACAGTAAAGTAGAGTCGGATGGAAGATGGGGAAGGGGGAGATCAGGTGGACTTAGGGTGAGCAGGAAGTGCTCTCTGAGCTCAGAGCTTCTCTCCTCCTGAAACCCCTCTAGGATTTCATAACAAACCGTATCTGAGTGGCGGCCGTAATTACTGTCTGTGCCAGCATCCTAGTTCCAACTCAGTCATCTGTGGTTGAGTCTCTTGCTCACATGGAAAAGGACCTGAGCCAGAACTCACTAGCTGCCACTTTCCAGGTCATCTTTTAGCTGCTGCCAGTATGCCCTGTAGACCATCAGTCAGGAGCAGTCTAGACTTGAAGTCTGAAAGCACAAGAAGCCCTGACCTAGAACTCTAAGCCCCAGTTTCTTTCCCGTTCACTCACTGTATCCCATGGTACCTAGATACCTCCCCCTGGATGGCTCCCAGGCTTGTGTGGGAGAGTCCTATGGTACTGCAGTTCTTTCTGTTTCCATCTCACTACCATAGCTCAATTTCATAGTAAAAGCGACAATGGCTGAAGATAATTAGACTGAGCAGCAGGAGGTGTTAGGATGGAAGCTGGGGTGAGGTATAAGTGCTTTCATCCTGTATTTGGTAACTAGTGCTTTGAGCCACTATAGGCATCAAGGACACAGTAACTGACATGCGACAGGAACCAAGAATTTCTCCTTGTTGGGAACAAAGAGGGTGGCACCAGCAGTGGGAGTCTTGGCTGCTTCGTGCCCTGGGGAAGCTCTTGGGTAGATCTGAGCTGACACTACAGGATGTCGCTGGCAGCATTGGGGACAGGAACTGACTTTTCAGGCAGATAGGTGGCAGGAGCAAAGGCGTGAACACATGCTTGTTTTCATGTGCTGGAATTTCTGGCTGTGGTGAGTGGCCCACGGGCTCAGAAGTTGAGGTTTGGCCCTGATGTCTTTGGGTCTAGTGACCAGATAGGATCAGGTTTCATTAACAATTCCAATGGCTGTCTTGTTGGGGATGGGGATAAGGAATTGACACTGACCTTCTCCTAGGGCCTCCTACAGGGACAGCTTGTGTGCACCAGACCCTTGAGTACCTGGGACAGCGTGGACATCTGGCCTCACATCTGCCAGTTAAACCACTTAGTCTCTCCTTTCTTTGCCTCCACTCTGGCTTCCAGTTTGTCCCCACTTTCTTCCTTGGTCTGTGGCTACTCTTCTCACCCTACATCATCCTCCCTGCCACCTGGGTGGTCTTTGTGGAGAGACGTGATCTAGCCTCCAGGATTCTCATCTACGAGATGGCTCAGGGCTGCATTGGCAGGGCCTGCCAGGTTTCAGTGACCTCCCATGTCCTTTTTCCTGTTGAATCTCCTCTTGGCTCACGCACTGCTGCTGTGCATGGTCTTCACCTGTTCAGGCCTCACCTGCCTGCCCAGAAGCCATCACACTCCACTCAAGGTGCTGTCAATGGGCTGAGCACTGCCTGATAGGGCACTGCCCCTGGCTGTATGGAGGCCCCCCCTATCTCCTCCATACCATTTCGCTGTTGCTGCTGCACTGTCAGGATATTGTGTATGTGCCGAGGTCTTGCACATACATGACTGCAGTACTGGGTGATGACATGCTTGCAGTGCCGGGCAGCATTGTGGCATTGCAGATGGGAAGTGAATTTGGTGATGTTGGCAGAGTGAGGATCAGGATGGTGGGGCATTTGCCTTGCATCTGGCTGGCCTGGGTTTGATCCTAAGTACCATATATGGTTTCTCAGAACACTTTGAGGAGGAAGCCTGAAAGTTGACCCCAAACCAATCTCCCCCACCAAAGAAAAAAACAAATTGCCAGACTCTAAGCCTCACTCCTGCAGCAGGTACTCTGTCACTCAGCTCTGGGCCTCCAGTTCCTCTGGTTTTCAAGATTTATGGGGAAAAGTGCCATTTTTTTTTTTTTTTTTTTTTTTTTTTTTTTTTTTTGGTTTTTGGGCCACACCCTGTGACGCTCAGGGGTTACTCCTGGCTATGCGCTCAGAAGTTGCTCCTGGCTTCTTGGGGGACCATATGGGGGGCCGGGGGATCGAACCGCGGTCCGTCCTAGGCTGGCGCAGGCAAGGCAGGCACCTTACCTCCAGCGCCACCGCCCGGCCCCGAAAAGTGCCATTTTTAATGGTGCTCAGGGGCCCAGGGTTGTACCCAACAGTGTTCAGGGGCTAGGCAGTACTGGGGATCAAACTCAGGGCCTTGTACATAGTAGGCATGTTTTCTATCACTTGGTATCTTTTTCGTAGCCCAGTTCATGAATTTTGTACTGCATTGTACAGGGAGGACACTAAGTGGGGACAACTGAACATTCTTCTAGAGATAATGCCTAAGAGCAACATTTTTCAGCCACTGTGCCGAAGCACACCAGTGTGCCATGAGATAGTGTCTGTTATGTTGTGGGCAAAATGCCAATTTCATCTGTAAAATGCGACTTCGGCTCACAAATAGACCAATCATTATAAAATACTTTATAAAATAATTTGTGTTTTTTGAGTCCTATTCAAGAGAATTACTTTATATATAATCAATATAGTAATATAGTCACAGAGTTAAATTCTTTTTTGGGGGGGTCACACCCGGCTGTGCTCAGAGGTTACTCCTGGCTCTATGCTCAGAAATCGCTCCTGGCAGGCTCAGAGGACCATAGGGATGCCAGGCTTGAACCACCGTCCTTCTGCATGCTAGCCAAACTCCCTACCTCCATGCTATCTCTCTGCCCCAAGAGTTAAATTTTTTTGAACATTTTCTTTCTTTTTTTTTGGTTTTTGGGCCACACCTGTTTGACGCTCAGGGATTACTCCTGGCTATGCGTTCAGAAATCGCCCCTGGCTTGGGGGGACCATATGGGACGCTGGGGGATCAAACTGCGGTCTGTCCTACGCTAGCGCTTGCAAGGCAGACACCTTACCTTTAGCACCACCTTCCCGGCCCCTGAACATTTTCTAATGGTGTTGTGCCTCATGATTTTTTTTTTTTTCATGAAAAAAGTGTGCCTTTGCACAAAAAGGTTGAAAAACACTGCCTAAGAGAACAAGGACCAGATGATTCCTAGAAGGAAGTGTTAGAGGGAAGACAGTCATGTGGAAACAGAGGCCTTTCTGAAGAGCTTGGAATGTTCCAGAAAGTGCTGACCTCCTGACTGGCACTCATGGTCTTAGAGGGACACTTTTGCAGAGAGGCTAGATTACTCCCAGGGTGTTCTGACTCAGAGAAGTTGGGGTGATCTGGCTGCACCCTGTGAGATACACAAAGCAGACAATGCTTGGAGAATTTGTGAATTACCTAGATCCTGTATCTTAGAACAATAAGGACTAATTAGGCAATATGATCAAAGGCATATTCTACAACAGGGGTCACATTATTTGAAGGTTGTTCTTTTGAAACTTCCAACTCCTCAGACTGATATAGTAAAGTGATTTTTTAAATTTTTTTTTGTTTGTTTTTTGGGTCATACCCGGCATCACTCAGGGGTTTCTTATGGCTCTACGCTCAGAAATTGCTCCTGGCAGACTTGGGGGACCATATGGGATGCTGAGATTTGAACCACTGGCCTGCTGCATGTAAGGCAAATGCCTTACCTCTATGCTCTCTCCGGCTCCAAGTGAAATTTTTTTTTTTTTTTTGGTTTTTGGGCCACACCCGGTAATGCTCAGGGGTTACTCCTGGCTATACGCTCAGAAGTCACTCCTGGCGTGGGGGACCATATGGAATGCCTGGGATCGAACCACAGTCCGTCCTAGGCTATCACTGGCAAGGCAGACACCTTACCTCTAGTGCCACTGCGCCAGCCCCATGATTTTTTTTGTATAAGGATAAATTTGTCGGTTTCATCTTCTTAGCGTCAACAGCATATGATTTCTGTATAGAGGCCTTGAGTTCCCAACTTTCTCAACGTGGGCCAATGGTAACAGTTTTCCTTGAGGGGGCCAGAGTGATAATATAGTGGGTAGAGCGTTTGTATTACATGAGTGTGGCCCAGGTTCAATTCTTGGCATCCTATATGATTCCCTAAGCACTGCCAGGATTCCTGAATTCAGAGCCAGGAATAACCTCTGAGTATCACCGGGTGTGGCCCCCAAATCTCAGAACAAAGAAACCTAAAAAGAAACAGTTTGCCATGAACACTGGCCCACATCGGCTTCTGAGTAGGCTGCTCTGTCCCAGAGCTGACCTGATGCAGTGAATGGAGGAGGGAGAGGAGTGGGTGCATAGGACTGTGGCCTAGGCTGGGATGTGGCAGTAGAGACAGATGCTGGTGTCAAGCCTGGGAGCAGAGATGCCCCCTGGGTGGTGAGGACATTGGCTGAGCTCTGGATAGGGGAATATGATGAGGCCAGCGCTGCATTTGCTGTGTTTGAGGTGTAAGTGGAGCCTCCAATGGGGACATGTACAAGAGGAAGCTGGAAGTAAAAGCCTTGGGAGCAGGTTCAGGCCAGTCTTTTTTGGGGGGTATGGGAGAGGGTCCCATACTAGTTCTCAGTGACGGTTCCCGTATTAGTGCTCTGGGGTCTAGTGTGGTGCCGGGATGGAGCCTGCGCTCCAGTCTGTTAACTGCTCTACCACCACCCTTATTTCCCCCAACAAGGTCTTGATGGAGAACAGAGACCTTTCTTGGTCCAGCTGATCATGGACTTATTTCTAGGTTCTCTCAGATTCTGGATTTGGGGCCATACCTGGTGTTTAGGGATTAGTCCTGGCTCTGTGCTCCGGGAACTGTCAGCAGTTCCACAGATCATACCTGGGTCATTTGTCAGCAGTTCCACAGATCAAACCTGGGTCATTTGCCAACGAGACAAGGGACCTACTCGCTGTACTGTCTCTCCAACCCCAGGACGTCTCTTGACCAACCCTATCCCTGAGGGAGATCCGGGATACTGGGCACTGCCAGCCACGTGTAGTGGGGTTTGAGTTTCAGCTGCCTTTTCTGTAGAAGTGTGTGTCCAGTAGGGGTTGCAAGTCTCACCATCACCACTGGGTGGCAGGAGCACCCCAGTAAAGTGCTCCATGGATTGGGAAATCTTGGGGCTCTCTCTAAACTTAGCCATCCGCCCTCCTCCAGAGCTGACCCTTCAGACCCCCCAGAGGTGCTTACCTGTGCACCCCTCACCTTTACCGAGGGATGAAGCAGGTGCAGGTGTTCTGTTCGTGCTGCAGTTGCTCCAGGAGGGAGCCCGAGGCAGCCACCTTCCCTCTCTGTGACAACCCCTCTTCCAAGACAGGTTCCTTTTTTTTTTTTTCTTCTTCAGTTTTGGGCCTGCACTCAGGAGTGTGGTGGCTACTCCCAGCTCTGTGCTTGTGGTCACTCCTTATGGTGCTTAGGGGCAAGAACCTGGGCCTTCCACATGCTGAGCCTGCACACTGGCCCTTTGAGTACCCATGATGTCCTTGTGTGCCACAGACTGTGCAGGTGCCCGTGTACTCAGAGCAGGAATACCAGCTCTACCTCCATGACGACGCCTGGACTAAGGCGGAGACCGACCACCTCTTTGACCTCAGCCAACGCTTTGATCTTCGCTTTGTGGTCATCCATGACCGCTATGACCACCAGCAGTTCAAGGTGAGCTGTGGCCCTGCTCATGTGTGCCCACCCGGGCCTGCTAGTCCTGTCCCTGTCCCTGAGTAGGGCCCTGCTCTGTCCTGTCTTGCAGAAGCGGTCTGTGGAGGACCTGAAGGAGCGCTACTACCATATCTGTGCCAAGCTTGCTAATGTGCGGGCTGTGCCTGGCACCGAGCTCAAGATACCTGTGTTTGATGCGGGGCATGAGCGGCGCCGGAAGGAACAGCTGGAACGTCTCTACAACCGAACTCCAGAACAGGTCAGCCCATGCCCCCCAGATGCCCTTACAGGTTGTCAGCCCATTCCTCAGCCCTATTCCTCCCATCTCAGCCCCCCTCCCTTCTCAGGAGCTCATATCTCCAGACAGTCCAGCACCCCTCTTCCCCAGGCCCACCCCCTTTTCTCAGCCCTCCCCGGCCTTTCTCTTACAGGTGGCCGAGGAGGAGTACCTGCTTCAGGAGCTGCGGAAGATTGAGGCCCGCAAGAAGGAGCGTGAGAAGCGCAGTCAGGACCTGCAGAAGCTCATCACGGCGGCCGATACCACGGCCGAGCAGCGGCGCACTGAGCGCAAGGCACCCAAGAAGAAGCTCCCCCAGAAAAAGGAGGCTGAGAAGCCGGTGTGGAGGCTGTGCCCACCCAGCCCAGGGGGCAGGGCTGGGGTTCGGGGATCAGGGTTTGACCCTTCCCGTGACACTTGGGTCCTCTTTTCTCCTTCAGGCCGTCCCTGAGACTGCGGGCATCAAGTTTCCAGATTTCAAGTCTGCAGGTGTCACACTGCGGAGCCAGCGGGTACGTGAGTCATCTCCGAGTCTGGGTGCCAGGCTCTCTGCACCTTTACTACTATAGGGGCCGGGGCTGGAGCTAAGGAGAGGCTGGGCCACAATGGCTTCACTGCCAAAGGAACTCTTGGAGGACAGGGCAGGCTTAGGTCTCAGCAGCATCATTTCCCACTCATTGGCTGACCTTTTTGGCTCAGGCTGCCCCCAGGGTTCCCGTCCCTCCTGCTCCCACGGTCTTCTGTCCCCCTCGTCCTCAGCCGCCCATGAAGGGCAGGGCCTAAACACCTGCCTGGGTCATTGCAGATGAAACTGCCAAGTTCTGTGGGGCAGAAGAAGATCAAGGCTCTGGAGCAGATGCTATTGGAGCTGGGTGTGGGTAAGTGGTAGTGCTGAGCCCACCCAGGCTGTGGGTGAGGGCTGGGAAGAGGGGGCAGCTACTGTCCCAGCCTTCTCTGCACCCCAACACTACCTATGCCTCACCTACAGATCTGAACCCAACGCCCACGGAGGAATTGGTGCAGATGTTCAATGAGCTGCGGAGTGATCTGGTGCTGCTGTATGAGCTCAAGCAGGCCTGTACCAACTGCGAGTATGAGCTGCAGATGCTGCGGCACCGGCACGAGGCCCTGGCCAGAGCAGGCGTGCTGGGGGGCCCTGCCACACCTGCCCTGGGGCTTGCCCCAACTTCTACTGAATCGGCTGTGCCTGAACCAGGTCTTGGCACTGACACCACCAAGGACACCATCATTGACGTGGTGGGCGCACCCCTCACTCCTAATTCGGTAAGGGCTGGGATGGGGACGAGCCTGAGAAGGGTGTGTGTATGTGCAGTCCTCTGGGGCTCTGTGCTGAGGGGAGGAGGGCAGTTAGGATTGTCACGTTGAGGTGAGGCACAGGCATTGCTGATGGCAGGCTGCAAGGCCCTGACCCAGTCCCAATCTGTCTCCACAGAGGAAGCGACGGGAATCAGCTTCCAGCTCCTCTTCTGTGAAGAAAGCCAAGAAGTCGTGAGGGGCAGTGTGGAGGGCTGCTGTGTAAATAGAAGCGCTGAGCTGCACCGGCTATTTCCTTTATTGCGACGGCCCTGCTGGGGTGGGTGGGGTGGCCGTGGAGCTCGTCTGTTGAGGTTTCTAAGGAAGCTCCAGATGACTGGCTTCTGCCAGCATCCTGGACACCTACACACGCGTGCGCTTGTGCCTATATGGTGGGTTCACACAGCATCCTGGGCCCTGGCAGTCCCTAGCGCTCCATGTCCTGGCCGTGATCCGACTCAAGAGCACCCAACCCCATACAGTCTGCACACACTCACACCTCATTCCCCAACTTTATTCAGTGGCACGTTCACAGCAGGGTGGGGGTACACACAAGTGGGGCCTGATCTGTCCTGGAGCCCTGGGGGCGCCACACACCATGCAGTATGGATGGGAAGGGGCACAGGGGGCTGGGCTGGCCCCACAGAAGCCTGTGTACCAGGGAGGAGGCGGTGAGGGCCTGGGTCCCCCAAGCCCAGGCCCACAGCAAGAGGGGCTGACACTGGGCTGGGGGTTTGGGGAGGGGAAATGAAATATCTGTTCCAGAGGGGCCACATAGCCAAGCCCTTACCCCAGGCACAAGCCCCCAGGGCAGTCTGGGGGCCACTCTGGACTCGGAGCTGTGCCACTCTCCTTGATCCCTCCGAGAGGGAGAGGAGGGCGCTGGCCGGGCCAAGCAGCGACCCTGTCTTGCCCCGTCCTGTCCTCGGCCAATCAGAACGGCTTCGATGTCTGCTTGAAGATGAAGCCTCGATAGGCAAGTGTCTTCATGATGTTGGCAATGTTCTTGCAGTCGTCTGGAGGGAGAGAAGATGGTTAGGGGCCCAGTCCTTCCCAACAGTCATAGGAAAAGAAGACAGGGGTCCCAACCTTCCCCACAGTTGTCTGGAGGTAAAGAAGATGGCTAGGGGTCCAGTCCTTCCTCACTGTGCGTGCCTACAATTTACGTAGGAAACTAGGTCAGACCCGACGGCAGGCTCTGGACAGAGGGTCCTGTCCCTGGGGGCTGTATCTGGGTTCCAGGTCAGGGTGGACACTGGGGCTGGCAGGAAACCTGGTCTCAGTTCCTCTCAGTCCCATAATTCATGCTGGAAATTGGCCAGCATGTCCCGCCCCGGCCCCAGCGGTGATGTATGGGCGCCGTCGCAGTAAGAAAAAGGCAGAGTAAATGTGTAATTTCTCCCTTGACGGCCCCCGGCCGCCGGGCGATCCTTCTTGTTGCCGCCGCGTGGGGACGGCCCGTCCGCCACACTCCGTCTTCCCGCCACCCGCCTTGATGTCTCCATTTCATTACTGTGCGGCCATTCATCACGCCCATGGCCAGGGTGACTTTGCCAGCACTTTGTGTGTGGATGTGGCCCAGGATGTAATCACTGGTGACAAGGCACAAACCTTGGCACTTCCAGGCCAAGGCCCCACGGTCCAGCCTTGTGTGCTGAGAGCAACTCGCCTGTGTACCTGTGCTGGCCTTTGCCACTTAGATGATGGGTAAGGCCCAGCTGCTGCCTCCTGTAAACACCAGTGGGCCCTCAGCCTACCCCATCACCCCCATTCTCCCTCAGGACTCTCAGAGTTACAGTGTAACCTGTGTCAGTTGGGAGAGTGGGCAGGGCAGGGCAGGTGCCAGTGTTGGCTTTACTGTTCTAGCATAGTCCTGGAGGAGGTGCAGCTGCCCACTGGGGGGCTAGGAGAGGAGATGGTCCCCAGGTCTGGGTTTTGCTTTTCTGTGTCTCACGCTTCAGCCACTACCAGTGTTCATGGAATCAATGTGATGGGATTACTGCAGTGCTGTACATAGATGTCCTAGTTGAGGGTGCATGTGTTTTTGTGGGTGTGAGAGACTGAAGGTCAGGATGGGGTCAGGTTATCTGTACTTGTCAAGGCCACCTTCTCCTTCCACTAGGCCCTGTAATCCCACCTGTGCAGGACCTCAGGCCAGGTAAGGGGAGCAAGTGGTCCCTTGCGAGGTAGTGCTTACCGCCTGGCCTCAGCTTAACAGGAATAGACCCCAGGGGATGTGGGCAGGAAGAGGTGACCCGGGTCCCCGACATGGAGTCTCAGGACACTGGAAGGGCCAATGAGAGGCAGAACAGTGGGAAGACAGATGGGCGGGGAGTGGCGGCCATGGCAACTCCAGACGTGACCCATCCCCGTGGTTTATGGGCCGGACACGCACCCCGCTCAGCTGAGACCCCATCATTTGTCTCCCTTAGTGCTGCTGGTGTGAGGGGATAGGGGGTGGAGGGACGATGCAGCAGGAGGAGCCCAGCAAGTGACAGCAAGGGGCAGGGGGCAGGAGGGCCTGGGAGCTGGGACAGGGCCTTCCAGGAACTATGCTGAGATCATTTTCTTTCCAAGTCTGTCTGGCAGGACCCTCCAATCCTTTCAGTCCTCTGCACTCGGGGGACTGTGGCCACTGTGCATATTGAGAATAAGTCCCCTCGTTATCTGCAATTACCCAGTGGCCACACACCTCATTTCTTCCAGCAGAAAAGAAAATTAGTTTTCTATTGACTTCATCTGGCTCCTCCCTCATTGCTGGACAGATCACTCAATCTGCTTCCCAGGGCCCAAGCAAATGTGTCTGGCCCCTCCCCGTGGGCCACAGTACTGACTCCCATCCTTGCCTGATCCCAAGCTGGGACAGGACCCTGCACTCCATCTGGGTCCTTGGCTTGTCCCCATCCTCCACCCACTCTGGATGCCTTCACATTTAATTCCAGCCACCCAGCCAAATGCCCCTCCCTGGAGCACCAAGCCTGAGGCACTCTGGAACTTCCTGCACCAACTGCTTCATCTCTGCATCCTCCAGTGAACAGCACCTCAAAACTGCCCAAACAAGAACCCTGCCTCTTGCTTCCCCAATCCAATCAAATAGGAGGCTGCAGATGGAATCTCATTCTCAACTAGGTGCTGCCCTTCATCCTGACAGCTGCACAGCCAGTTCACACCCTGTAACCCCTTGCTCTGCCAACAGCGTTTGCTCTTGTCCTGATCCGACTCCAAGCCAGGTGATTTTCAGCAGCCTCACTCACACCTCCTTTCCTCTTTCATCACCTCCTTGCCTGCTGCAAGCAACACTACAGTCTGGAGGTCTACTTGCCTTCGACATTGCCTCAATTATCCAGGACACATTTTCTGTTTACTGAAAATGACAAAGTGGGTCTGGGGCAGAGAAACATCTCTAATCTTGACTTGCCCTCCAGCAATATGTCCTGTGGAACCTGTGGAACTACAGGCGCTCCAGTGCTGTCCCAAACACAGGGCTGTAGGGCACTTATTAAGAGGCCAAGGAGGAAGATGAGGGCTTCATCAGGGGCAGTGCAGTGACAGGTCAGTCTAAGGCTGCAGTGTCAGGTTAGAAATGGGAAGACGTGGGGCTAGAGCAAGCAGGGCTTCTGTCTTGCACATGGTCTACCTGGGTTCAATCCCCAGTATCACATATGGTTCCCGAGTCTGTCAGGAGTAAGCCCAAGAACCACCAGATGTGGCCCAGAAAAAAACAATACAAGAAGCAAGAAGATGGGCAAAACAGTAAGGTCCAGAGTCCTTAGCTGGAAGCTAAGTAGACGGGTGAGACCTGCTGTGGAGGCCATGAGGAGGTCATCTCATCTCCAATTCCAGAAGACTAATTCCTTTTCATGTTACTGTGACAGCATAAGCTTCTTCTTTGACAGGTTTGTGTGTGTGTGCGTGCATGTGTGTATGTGTAATTTCCATGGGGGGGGGGACACACCTAGTGGCATGCAGGGCTTACTTCTGGCTCTGTGCTCAGGGATCACTCCCTCCAGGGCTCTGGGGACGATATATACAAACTGGAGTCAAACTCATGTTGGCCACATTTTACCCTCTATCTCTCTAGCCCTATTTTTGTTTCCTATGTTTGTGGTACTGAAGACCATACCTAGCGCCTCACACAGGCAAGGCAGGAACTCTATTGCTGAGCCACACTCCTGGTCCACATGCAGACATGAACTTTGGGAATATTTTTATATTGTCAAGGCTACATGAAGGGGGAATGGGGGTTTGTAATTGGTACATACCAAAAAGTGATCAGGCTGAGAGGGTCTGCACAGGGAGACTGAGATTGCTTGGGGCAGGGACCAAGACCTATTGAACCAGAGACCAGGATGCAGCGTCCAGGCTAGGGTCACCTTTAGGAGGGAGGGCCCCAGGGCTGCAGCCACCCTTACACCCTGCCCTCTAGGCTCAGTGAAAACAGGGCAGTGTGGGAAATGAACCTCATTCCATCTCAGGATGGATTGTGGGAGAAGCGAGGAACAGTCAACAAGTTGGGGTGAAAGTAGAAGGTAAGCTCAGCACAGGGGGCTCACTTCCAAAGATGGATGTGGGGTGTCCAAAAAGCAGAATTCAATTCATCCTGTGGTGGGATAGGCACTGGATGAAGGGGAGGCAAGAGAAAGTGACAAGGGCAGCAATGACCAACCAGAGGAACCTCTGTAGATTCCTGGCCAAGGAATATAGGTATGACTCTGCTGGTAACGAGGGCAGCATCTTAGGGGCATAGGCCAGGTTCAGCTATTTTGAGTGTGAGTAATGGTTGCAGGGGACTAGAGGAGCAGCACTGATAGCAGGACCCTGAGAGCAAAGCACAAGGCACCCAGAGGCACAGGAGGTGGAGGAAATGGCTTGGAGAGGGTGGTCAGGAAGTGGGAAAGGGCTGAGGCCAGGACCTCAGTGCCACTGAGTTGAAGCTGAGGCCAACAGGGAGAGCAGGTCAGTGTGCGGTTCTGCTGGAAAGGCACCAGAGCCCTTCATTTACGACTTGAGGAATGATGGGCACCCCTCAGTGAGTTCAGGTTTGGGGGCCGGGCGGTGGCGCTGGAGGTAAGGTGCCTGCCTTGCCTGCGCTAGCCTAGGACGGACCGCGGTTCGATCCCCCGGTGTCCCATATGGTCCCCCAAGAAGCCAGGAGCAACTTCTGAGCGCATAGCCAGGAGTAACCCCTGAGCGTCCCAGGGTGTGGCCCAAAAACCAAAAAAAAAAAAAAAAAAAAAAGAAAGGAGTTCAGGTTTGGGGTGGGCCTGCGCCCATGTCACAGGGTAGCAAGGGCAGGGTGGAGAGAGTGGTGGGGGTTAGAGAGGCGACTTATCCACTTGTCCCAGGACTTTCTGGGGACCGTTGATGTCTCAAAGCCTGGGCTCAGGGGCCTGCTGGACCGGAAATGCCTGACTAGCTGGATTCCCAGGCCCAGGTCCCATCTGCATCCTGGGAACCATCTGCACCAGAATTTAACTGTTATCCTCTATTTCCATTGCCTAAACTGACTCTGCCTCAGCTACAACCCTGGGTCAGGGCAGGGCTTGGAAATCAGAGAAAGGATATGAAAGACAGACAGAGACATGGCTCTGAATTTTTTTTTTTTTTTGGTTTTTGGGCCACACCCGTTTGAAGCTCAGGGGTTACTCCTGGCTATGTGCTCAGAAATCGCTCCTGGCTTGGGGGGACCATATGGGACGCCGGGGGATCGAACCGCGGTCCGTCCTTTGCTAGCGCCACCTTCCCGGCCCATGGCTCTGAATTTCACTGGTCTGCTTTTTGGGCACAACCTGGAAATTCGGGGGGGGGGGGGGACAGGTGGTGATGGGGGTCAAACTCAGAGCTCCCAGACGCAAAGAATGTGTCCAGCCTCTTGGGTCATCTCCCTAGCCCCCACCCAGGCAGTGGATTTCGAATGAGCCACCAGAGGTTCTCTGTGGAACCTTAGGTTCTGTATTCAAGTTCCCGTTCTATTACCTAATTGGTGTAAACTTAAGCTACTGTTCTATTTAAAATCTGTATTAGTTTTTTCTCTAAAATGGGAATAATCATAATAGCAATGATCTCTCCCAAAGGGTTGCTTAAAAATGAAATGATTTTGTAATTGGAAAGTGCTTAAAACAGTGCCTGAGTGAGTCACTGTCAGAGCACTGCTACTCCTGGAGCCAGAGTCCCGTGTCCCTGGCCTCTGCTCTTTGTCCCAGGCACTGACCCTCTCCCTGCAGACACAGCTCCCCCAGCTCCCTTTTCCTGGCTCTGCCCAGGGCCCTCCCAGCCTCAACTCCAAAGTGACCCCTTCTCTCAGTCCCCCTCCGCCCCTCCGCCCCGAGGTGCCTGGGGTGCCATAGGCTGATGGTGAAGGATGACGGTGGCTGCACAATAAGGGAAAAGGCAATTTCATCTTGATTAGCAGCCGATTTCTCTCTCCGTAATAAGAGCGCTCCAAATAATTAGCGTGTTTTACGTAATAATGAAATTACAGAAATGCAGTCCACTTATTCAAACAACTCACCATTACCATATTTTTAAATATTAGACTTAATTAGAGTTTATCACTTTAGAGAAGTATGCGGACCGAAGATGTTTTTAAAAAAATCCTCATAAAGTGTTTATTAAGCGCTGGTAAAGCTGGGATAATGATGTGTTTGGAAATTAAGGCAATCAAACACTTACCGCCGCTCCTGGAGGCCGGGCATGGAAATGAGGCCATTACACGCCCATTACCCGCCAGCTCACAGCCACTTTGGGGGGTGGGGAGACGATGCGCCTGGCTGAGAGGGCACGGTGCCCGAAAACGGAACATGGTGTCAGTGGCCCCCAAGGTCTGACCAGGAAGCACTGTAGATCATGTCTCATGTCCCTGTCCCTGGCACTGGTCCCCACCAGCCCAGGCTGGGCTGGGCCTCAGGCCTGCCAGGTCATGTTTATGCCCTTTAGATTCCAGTGCATATGTGAGAAGGGCTGTTGCTGGGCAGCCATGGAGATGGACTGAGGGGAGGTCAAGGCAGACACTCCCCAGAGTGGGGCCACCCAACAAGGGGCAGCCAGGTTGGGTCAGGGGGGTTGTGCGGGGACCAAACCCAATAGCACACCTGGGACCAGATCTGGAGCTGGGGAGGCCGGCAAGCAGGGTGGCGGGAGAGGGGCCCATGGCTCCAGGCCCCATTTATCCCGGTGAATAACTAATTCCAGAATTTATAGTGCTGGGTTTTTGTTCTGTGGCCATTTATATCATCGAGGGGAGGAAATGAAGAGGCAGCGCGGACGCCACATCTTTCTGTGTTATTGCTTGTCTGCCATTTGCAAATCATTATTAATTGTGGGCCCCAGTGGCGGGCTGGGCGGGGGCCGCGCTGGGTACATCCACATAGCTCTTCATCAAGGACCCCAGCCGCTGCCCCAGAGAGCCAATTACCCCGCCCTGATTGGGATCAGATAAAGAGGGAATTTTTACAAATTAGGGAATAAATAGAATTTCCACACAGGGCGCGGGCAGGACCTGAGAGGCGGTAATGAAAAACCATCCGTCACCATCAGCGCGGCCTGGGCACGAAGCCCCAGCACCCCCGCCCCGATGCTCATGGACCTGGACGGCGGGTGTGCGGCCACCCCGAGGCCCCCTGAGGCCCAGAAGTAGCAAGAGGCATTCACGGGAGAAGTACAATGTACCCCCTGTGCGGAAGCGGCTGATGCCCCTGATCACTGTCCCACATGCTACAGGCCCACCACTCAGGGTCCCATAGGTAGGAGACCTGGGTGGGGCTCAGGAAGATGATGCAGGGGAGAATGGGGCAAGGGGCATGTATGCGCCCCATAGCTCTGGCAGCCCAGGGCAGTGCCCTGGCCCGGCCCACTCACTCTGGGCTCCCATTAGCGCTCCTCCCCCTGGATCATTAAATATGTATATCTTATTACACGCCTTGTTAGAGTATCGAGCTCTATTGACTGATGATAAATCCCGAGCCTCGTCTTGGCCATAAATTTATCTGGAGATGATGAAGACTCAATAATCTAGTCAGGCAGATAATATCATCGGGCCTTAAAAAAGATCATTACATTATATGTCAGAATTAAAAGTGAAATACGCCGTAGTAACAGGGCGGCTGCTCTGGCCCTTACAACAGGGGTCGGCCTCCCCCTGCCCGTTCTCAGTTCCGGCCCAATCAGGGAGAGGCCCACAAGACACAGCTGCCTCCTGGTTTATGCCGGTCTGCTGGAGGTCCAGCCACAAGGCCAGGCCAGGGTCAGAGTGTGCCAACAGCCACCCTGCCTATCCCACGAGGGCCTCTGGAGGCACCGAATTGCCTTCTGGGGATTCTTGAGTTGCTCTAGTGGGAAAGTGAGAGCCTCACTTCCTGCAGAATGGCTTGATCAACTGGAAATATTTCTTCTCAAGTGGGTACCAGGATAGTGGGACGGGCCTGAATGGGGGCAAAGCTGCTGCCTGCTGCTGAGCTGGCTTCCTGGAGACCGGCCAGTTGCAGTTTCTCCATCTGCCCTTCGAGCTGCCAGCCTCCTCATTCCCTATCTTTTTTTTGAGGGCCACGCCCGGCTGTGCTTAAGGGTTACTCCTGGCTCTGTGCTCAGACATTGCTCTTGGCAGGCTTGGGGGACCATATGGTATGCTGGGGATCGAATCCAGGTCTGTCCTTGGCCGGCCAAATGCAAGGCGAATGCCCTACTGCTGTGCTATAGCTCTGGCCCCAGCCTACTTATTCTTGCTCTCTAGATGGAAGATGATCTCTGGCAGCACCTTCCAGTCACACCCTCTACCTCCCATCTTCCTCTGAATGTCCCTGCTATGATAGCAAGCTGCACCTCTACAACCTCTCCCTGTGCCTGCATATAAACCCCCTCGACTGCTGCTTGGTTCTCCAATAGCAACTCCCCTCCTCCTTTATGTGGCTGTGAACATTTTTCCATCTGTGGGGATTCCTGCTGTCCCCTAGCCAGTCCCTGGTTTCTGGGGAGCTTGAGGGAAATGTCTTCACGTTTGAGAGAGTCACTGTGCTGGTGGCCATCAGGCTGTATATCTGGGGGGAGCTGCAGGAACATGTGAAAGATAGAGGAAAACAATGGAGACCACGAGCCTGGGGCCACACTGCTGAGGTACTGAATGGGCCAGACCTATGAAGCCCCCATCAAAATTTTGTGAGATGGACCAGAATGATAGCACTGCAGGCAGAGCATTAGCCTAGTACGTGGCTGAACCAGATTAGCTACCTGGCATCCGATATGGTCCCACAAGCCTGCCAGGAGTGATTTCTTTTTTTCAAAACTTTGATTGATTGGTTTTTGGGCCACACCCAGAGGTGCTTAGGGGTCACTCCTGGCTCTGCACTCAGAAATCACCCCTGGCAGGCTGGGGGACCATATGGGATGCCGGGAATCTAACTGAGTCCCTCCCAGGTTGGCCACATGCAAGGCAAACGCCCTACCGCTGTGCTATCTTTCCGGCCCGGCCAGGAGAGATTTCTGAGTGCAGAGTCAGGAGTAACCACTGAGTGTTACAAGTGTGGTCAATAAAACAAACAAAACTGAGATGTCAAATCCCAATTATTTAAAATGGTTTTGCTTTGTTTAAGGGCTACTTGGTGGTGCTGGGATTGGGGGAGCAGGGCTGAGGTTGGAACGGGAATTTCGTGCTTGTGAGGCATGGATTCTCCAGTCCTTTGAGATCCCTCCCTGGTCTCACTTAAGATCTCGTTTTTAAAATACATATATTTAATGTGGCCAGAGCAATAGTATAATGGGCAGGGCACTAACCCTGCATAGGGCTGACCTGAGTTTGATCCCTAGCACCACATATGAACCTTTAAGCCCTGAGAGAAGTGATCCCTAAGCACAAAGCAAGGAGAAAGCCGTGATCATGGCCGTAAGGCCCCAAAACAAAAACAAGTGACAAAAATGGTCTCTGTGGGAACAGAGAGACAGTACAGAGGATAAGGCACTTAACCACTGACCCCCATCTGAATTCACAGCACCATACAGTCAGTCCTCTGAGCACCACCAGTCACTCCTGGTACTGAACTAGAAACAGCCTCTGAGCACTGCCAATTGTGGTCCCAAAGCCAACCCCCCACCCCCATCACCACCCAGGAGATATTTTAGGTAGGGGTTTCTCTCATGGCTGCAAGCATGGTGACCAACAGTGATTATACAAGCAGGGAAGATGAAGTCAGAGTGGCCTATGATGGGAACAGGCCAGAAAAAGGGCCGTGAGGCTCCAAGAGTTTAGCCTGTGTTGGTGGTCTGTGCTCTTTGTGCTGCTCTCCTCAAACATCCAGCCAGACTGCTCCTTAAGGGCTGTGCTCACCACAGTCTACCAGTCAAGTCTACACAGGTGACTGTCAGACCTCACAAAAGTGCATGAGAGAGGGAAGAACCTACAGCTTCCCAAGGGATTTTTAGGGACATTCCCACTTTAGAGCCACTCTTCGATAGCATTGATACAGTCATGAAATGCTGGATCAGTGATGCAGCGCTCCAGGAGCCATCAGGGCCACCCTCGAAGTGATGGGGGGGGGGGGCATGACACATATGATGTTAGGGATACACTCCAGTCCTTGAGTGATGATTACACCCATGATTACAATCTAACTTGACTAAAAGCCCCATCTATCCAGAAATCATCAGACTCAGGCTACTTCTTTCTTACTCAGCACATTGCTTCTAAGTTCCAGAAAATGGAAACAGCCCGACATGGTTGCTAGAGCTCCAACCATAACATACACATTTTAAGAAAGAGGAAGAGCAAAGCAGCAATAACAACAATGAGCGGTCCCACACATCACTTTCTTTTTTTGCAGTGGGGAGAGGGGCACACCTAGCTGTATCCAGGGCTTACTAATGCCTCTGCGTTCAGGCAATCACTCCTGGTGGGGTTTGGGGGACCATTTGGGGCTTTGGGAGTTGGCTGAGTGCAAGGCAAGTGCCCTACCTGCTATACTATTATTTCAGCCCCCACTTATCTTTATACTTGTTTTATCTTGGGGTCTCCCAAACAGAACTGAGGGGTTGGGGTTTCTCTTGGCAATTCTTGGCCAAGTAGACCAACAGTTGAATGTTGGGTTTGAGGATGTGGTGTTCCTTGGATCCTGTGGCACTAAGGATCACCCTGGCAGTTCGGGGGGGCGGGGGGGGGGGGAGATACTAGGGCTGTACCTGACAGCTCAGGTAGCGGGCCTATGTGTGGATGGCACTGAAGTTGGAGGAATGAATAGCAAACACTGTAACCTCTACCTCAGCTCCCTGGTCCCACTGCTTTTCCTTTCAGCTCACTGGCTAAAACTCAGACACCCCCATCTTAGCTGTAAGGGAGGGTTTGAATAGGTGGTCATAAGTGGGCACTCTTCAGCCCCTCTTCAACATCTCTTCAGCAGGGGCAGAGGGAAACTGTAGCACCTACCCAGCAGCTCCTGTGCTGACAGCCCTGTACCATGGAGCCTAGAGGATCTTTCTTGCTCACACCCTCAATTTTCTCTTGCTCCTTTTCCTTCCCTTGCCCTTACTTGGGGGAAAAAAACCAACTCCACCTTTTCTACACTGCATATCCTGGGGACAACTAATGGAGCAAACCTCACAACTCAGTAAAGCCTCCATCAAAGGACCTTCAGCAGTTGCACCAGACGCCTGCAGTGCTGCTCATCCAAATCCTATTGGATGCTGCTTTTCCTTCTGCACAACTACTTCTTCTGTCCCAACAGTCCACAGCTCCATCCCCCCATCCCCACTAAATCCCCTGTACAATAGAAGGCACACTCTGGCCTCAGTCACTGGTCACAGATGGGACCTGTACCCCACGCACACACCCTCTTTACTAGGGTTCTCTGATCTCATTCCAATTTTGATTTCAACTGTCCCTTGACTTAAGCAGAAAAACATGTAAAATCTTTGCCCTTTATTTTTTTGTTTGTTTTAGTTTTAGGGCCACACCTGGGGATATGCTCAAGGGAGCCTATGTGATGCTGGGTATCAAATCTAGCTTGGCCACAAGTGAGGCAAGCACTGACTGCTATCGCTTAAGCCCACCCCCATTTTTGTTTTCTTTGGGGAGTGTTTAGGGATTATTCCCAGCTCTGTGTTCAGCACCCCAACTCCTGGCAGGGCTTAGGGACTGTATAGGGTGCTGAGAATCTAACCTCAGTCAGCCACATGCAAGGTAAAGAGACCTACCTGTTGTACATTGCTCCAGTTCCTAAATCTTTGCCCTCTTTAAAAAACACCTACTGGGGGCCGGAGAGGTGGCACTAGAGGTAAGGTGTCTGCCTTGCAAGCGCTAGCCAAGGACCTCGGTTCGATCCCCCGGCGTCCCATATGGTTCCCCCAGAGGCAATTTCTGAGCGCTTAGCCAGGAGTAACCCCTGAGCATCAAACGGGTGTGGCCCCCAAAAAACAAAACAAAACAAAAAACACCTACTGACTTGCTTTCCAAGCATGTTCTTGCTTGAACAGATAGATGATCTTGCGTGCTTGTCTCTGTCTCTTATCTGTGTGGGCTTGCTCTTTAGGCCTGTGTTCTCTCTCTCACACATCTTTCTAAGTTTCATTCAATAAAAACCTGAATCAGAGTGATAACATGCAACCAACCCAGGTTCAATCCCTGGCATCCCACATATGGTCCCTCGAGCCTGACAGGAGTACCGCCAGGACAAGTCCAAAAGCAAACCCAACAAAAAATAATAACCTTGCTTCACTTAAAAGAAAAACACTAAAATACCCTCCCCTCTTTCCCTTTGGCCAGCTCCCTTTCTGTTTCACAGCCAGAACTTAGTCATTAAACTCATCCCCAGCCTGCACCCCTTTCTTTGGCTTCAATGATCTTTTCTCTCCCATCTTCCGCCACCCCTAAGATGTGGGAGCCGCTCAGCTCTTGCTGGTGCTCTCCCTGTGTTCTCTCCCTGCAGTGGGGCGTTCGCTCTGTGTTTCCCAGTGCCTTTGAACCTGTCTTCATAATCCCAACTTCACCAGGGGCCCTCTCCCCCCCCTCCATATGACAGCACTAATCCTCACATTACCCAAGCCACAAATCTGGTGCCCTCACACTGCCAAAAACCCTCCAATGAATTATGGGGGAAGCCCAGAAAGCCCCTGAATCAGAGAGTTGGTGGCTGGCTCTGCCCACACTGCATGGAGCCCTGGACAAGTCCAGCAACAGGGGACAGGCAATGCATAGAAGTAGTAGTACACATAAGAGGTTGGCTCAGAGCGGACACTGGTCTGACCAGAGCCACTGCTATACCTGTGTAGCATCTATAGCTGCCTCTCTCTCCTGCTCACCCTGGGCCATGAAACTTGGGCTCTTTTGCCAGTGAGCTTGGAAAACTCCTCCTCTTAGCTGTGGAGCACCTCTCTACAGGGGACTTCAGTTTGCTGTCATTTTTTGGGGTGCTTTCTGTGTTTGTTTGCCTGTGTTTGTTAGGGAACCCTCTGTTTCATGCACCCATGCCCCCTTATTGGGACTGCTCCCATCAGCCCTTCTGAAGAATACCTTCCAAGGTTCCAGGGGTGACCCAGACGTTAGAGTTGCGTCACTGGACATGGAGGGGGCAAAGATAGGACTGGATGGGATGGAGAGAGGATTGTAGGAGGCCCCCTTCTATAATCAGGAACCTGAAAACCAGTGAAATCCTTGCACCCCACTTCCAGGGTCCCCCGGAAGTCAGCTCCATTGTATGCACCTCCCCCACCCCCAGGTATCTTGGTTTCTTCAGCCGTGCCAGCAAGTGGGGCCTGTGCACTCAATGGTTCAGTCAGCCTGACCTGGAAGCCAAGGCAATGGGGGTAGAAGTGGTGTTGCCTCCTGCCCTCCATCCTCACTGGGGATGCCCTGGGGAAGGGCCTAGCTCAGCTTGGGGAATCTGGGGGGGGGGGGCACCCACCCCAAGGCCAGTCCCACCTGGTAAATATTTCATCCTCAAGCTGCTCAGCTAATCCCTATTAATTTCAATGCGACCGCCTTGCCTGGCTCAGCTCCCAATGCATTATTTATCCCCTTTGTTTGTTTGTCGCTAACAGGTGGGCCCCAGCGGAGGCGCTGACTGGGGACAAGCCCACTCTATCACAGTGTGGCCGTGAATTAATCATGAGGACTAATGGGAACCACCTCGGCTCTGGGCACTTCCCTAGCTGCCCCCCGCTGCCCTGGCACCCAATTTTCAAGACAGCTCTCTAGTCAGCTCTTCTGAACTCAGGGCAGAACAATACATTGTCCCTCTGTACCCTCTGGTCCCACGAGGCAGGTCCTGCGTCAAGTGCCACTGGGGGGAGGGGCAGTGGAGGTACAGGCTGACAGAATGAAACATGCAGAAGGTTCTGCCCTCATGGCACTTCCAAGCTGGGGGGAATATTAAACCTTATTTGCACACAGCTCCCACATGGGGGACGTGTAAGGGATGCCCAGGAGAGGGGATCTCCAGAGAAGCACTAGGGAGTCATCCTGAATACTCATCCCCACACACAAACATGTGCACCATGCTGCTGGGCCTGGCCAGAGGACTGTGGCCAGAGAGGAGGGTCGCCATGGAAAACCCTCAGCTGTCCAGTTCAAGACATGGCAGTGAGCATGTGGTCTGAGGGCTAGGAGTGGGGCTGTGTGAGCCTCTCAGCACCCTAAGGTTTAGGGGTACCTGTGGCAGGCTGCAGGGGACAGGTGCAGGCCTGGGAACAGACCAGCTTCAGCCACAGTGTCCCCCCTACCTCAGCGAATGTCTTACAAGTCAAAGCTCCTCCGGGAGCAGAAACAAACCCTGACATATGACTTGAGGCTCAAACCCACATCTCACTTCTCAAAGTGGTGACTTCCACCTGCTGATTTTAAAGAGGGAAAACCAGAGGCCCTGGTTACTGCTGCTTGAGAGAACAGCTCCACGCATTAAGAGAATGAACCTGGCTAGACCCATTGCATGCTCAGATGCAGCTTCTGGGGCGTCTCCAGAGGCGTAACCTGAGAGCCTGCTAAGAGTAACTGGGAGGGCTCAAGAACCAAGTGCTGTTGTGCCAGGGCCAGGCCTCACTGCGCACATGGTCAGGGTTTGTAATTCTATTCAAAGTGGCCACTTTGAAAATCCATATGTCTCCAGGCTCCCCGTACATCATGGTGTCAAGTCCCGGAGCAGAGGCATCCATCAGCGGCTCCTGGAGCCCTGGTCCGTGTGCCCACCCGCCCCGCCCTACCCTGTGCCTGGCAGCACCTGGCCCAATATTTGCCCACGGGGGCTACCTCGAACACAGGAACCGGGCCCAGCCCTGCCCACCTGGCCCATCCTCTGCCCTCTTGTCCCCCTGTGCTCAGAGCCAGGCAGCCAGCACGGAGGCAGCCTCGATAACTCGCTAACGTGCTGCCCATGCTGTTCTTAAAAATTTATGACTGTGCAACATGAAAAATCCGGCAGCGGAGCCGTCATTAGCGGCGCTCCCTTTCTCCCCACCAGAGCCGCCCTCGTAAATTGAGATTTATGGCTGCGGCAGGCGGGGCGGGGGCGTGTGCAGGCGGCGAGGTTGCGGGGGAGTCCGGGCAGCAGTGGCAGGGCCAGGGGCTCCCCCAGGCGGCAGCTCCGTTTATCACAGTCGGCATGAACCGCCAGAGAGGAAAGGCGGGTCCAGGGTTCCTGAACAGCCGGGCCTTTAATGAAGGGGTACAGGAGGTGGGCCCGTGACCATGGCCGGCTCCAAGGGTCCGGCACCCAGGCTAGGCCCTTAAGGGGGAGATCTCCCGAAGTGTGTACATGGAGCAAAATGGGATCTGGCATCATGCTCGCTGGACCCTCAGTAGAAGCATCTAGGCTGGATGGTGTCTGGGGTCCCTTAGGTGACAACTGAAGGGTGAGAGCTGGGAGGTGGGAAACCCTCTAGGCACTGCCCAGTCCCTGACTTTCTAAGAGGAGTTAGGGGAGAGGCCTTAAAGGTGGGCACACAGCCCCCACCTGATCCCACAGCGTCACCCTGCTGAGGCCATCCCAGGTCCCAAGACCCTGTTCCCCACTGTAACTCACAGGCCTTCCCTAGTGCCTCCCCACAGCCTCCTCCCTTGCTCACTTAGCCCTGTCAGCCAGGCCATTATGAAATTGGGGTTTCATTTACAGACTAATTAAACATTACAGCTTGTTCACAATTACAACGCGGGGATGAGGGAGTAACTAATTACGGAAGAAATGAGCTAACATTTATCTCTGCTCCTACCGTCCTCTCCCCACGGCCCCCCCAATCTGGCTGCTTCCCACTTGCTGGTCAGTAGCAGCTCTCCAGGCTCCAGTCCTAGGACAGGGTTGAGCAGTAAGCTTCAGGCACCCAACCCAGCAGCTCCCTGGCTCTGTGCGGGGTCCGTGTAGGGTTCATGCAGGGGCTACACGCAGTGTGTGTGTGTGGGGGGAGGCGTGGGAATGACATCTAGCCAGTGGAGAGCACACCTCATCTGGTGTGTGAAGGAAGCCCCATTACTGTACATTTCCTGGGGTGAGATTTGGAGTGACTGCTGTAGAGGACAATGTGTGTGATGGCTGATGAACCCCGCCCCAGAAATGCTGAGCCTAGCAGCAAGTGGCTACAGGTGATGGTCCAGGCAGGTCAGTGGGGTCTCCATTCGGCCCCTCAGGTGCCCTTGCCCTTAGGTTCAGCTCACCCATGAGCTGGCTGGCCTTGGCCTTAGGCCAAATGGCCCCTGGGGCCTGGCGCACCTCCTGGGAGCTTGGGGTGCCCCCTGTGGGCAGGAATCCTGGGGCCTGGCTGGCCTGGTGCAGTTTAATAATAGTAACGGGAGTGTAAGCGTTTCCATCCTTCCTGCCTTTGGGCAGAAGAAGAAAGGAAAGAGGAGGGAGAGGAGGGAGTGGAGGGAGCCGGCTGAAGGGAGGCTTTGAGGCCTCAGAACTCACATCAAACGGCCGGATCTGGGCCTAATTGTCTGACCCCTGGCCCTGCCTTCAATCAGCTCTGCGGCTCCCCGCCCGCCCCTCGCCTAACTAGCAGCCATGTTCTCCTCATTAGGACAAGCTCCCCTTGCACATGTGTCCCTGGACATGTCCTCAGCACTCCCAGCCTTGCCCGCTGGGAGGGTCCAGCAGGGAACCTATTTCAGAGGGGTCCCCAGGAAAGCCAACCCCTCGGTCCCCACTGGCTGGCCTGGCCTGCACTGCCCTGGCTCACATCCAGGGCTGCTGGGGGCTGGATGCCACGTGCCCAACTTGGTATGTTCTATCCTCATGTGTCCTTTTTAGTTTTTTCCTGCAGCCAGACAGCTCTGGAGAGCAGGACATGTTTGAATCCTGTCCCTCTTGGGTCTGATTAAGGTCAGGGTCTGTGTCCTAAGGCACAATGGTGGGAAAGTGGTTTGCTTCCAGGCTCTCCTACCTTCTCCCCACTGCCACTACCTGCATCTGGCCTCAGTTTCCTCACCTGCAGCAGATGTGACAGCCAGTCTCCCCAAGGATTTAGGGAATTCAAAAAGAGAGGACCGGAGCAATAGCACAGAGGTAGGGTGTTTGCCTTTGCACAGGGCAGATCCAGGACAGACCTGGTTCGATCCTTGGCGTCCCATATGGTCCCTAAGCCAGGAGTGATTTTTGAGCGGTATAGCCAGGAGTAACCCGAGTGTCACTGGGTGTGCCCCCCCCCAAAAAAAAACAGAAAAAACCCCCACAAAAACGGAGAAGAGAGTAATCTTTAGTACAAGGTACTGCACTTAGCAACGAGCAGATGTGGAAGAAAACAGGATAGGGACATGAAGAAGACAAAACATTCTCTGCAGGCCTTGCATGGCCAGCAAGGGTGGGCCCTGGATAATTGTGTCAAGAAAGGAAGGAATTTCAAGAAAGGGGCTGGAACAGCTCCTAGGCACACCTAGGCTGGAGTCAAAATTGGGGTCCCACTACAGTCTGGGTCAGAGGGATAAGGGGTTGAGCAGGCTGGCACGTGGGTTTGGGTATAAACTGTGGTTGTCTGGGAATTCATTCTTGAGGGGGTGATAGCTTGGGGAAGGGCTGGCCCGGTCTGGGCCCTGACATTGTCTCTCACCTTAAACCAATGGTAATGACTTGCAAATATTGATGAAAACGCAAACTATAGAGATTGTGTTTTTCGGGGAGTGAAGGTGGGGAGAGGGGATAAGGAGGAAAATAAACTGAAATGAAGTCCGGTTATCTCCCATCTGTGGCTGCTCTTAATCCCCCCAGCCCAAAGGAATCCAATGCAGTCCCTTATCGGCCCTGTCAATCACCCCATCAGCACCTGGTGCTTGGCGGGCACTGCACGCTTCAGACATACTCAGCACATGCTCCACACGCTCACGCCAATTCTTGCTCCAACACTTGTGCCCGCCCCCCCATCCCATTACTCCTCTGAGTTGAGCAGCCAGCACGCAGGTCCTGCCAGATGGATGCAATTTGCATAATATCAGCAGTGGAGGCTGCAGGATCACCAGGGGTCAGGGCGCTGACATCCCGCACAGTCTATCTGCAAGTGCTAATTTGGCCGGCATTGATCTGTCTTTCTGATTTCTTTGTCATTTATGTCTGAGATGGTTTGACAGGAGATACAGAGAGACAAGGGGAGGCCAGGCCGAGCCCCAGGCTAGGAAGGTGGGAAACAAAGATTGTACTTCCCAGAGCATCACCCATGCTGAGTCCTTCCAGACAAATGCCAGAAACCTTCCTCTCTATCCATGCTTGCCCACTCCGTGGCCTCCCTGTATTCCTGAAGACTAGAGCTTAGGTCTGCTGAGGCTCAGTTTCTCCGCTGACCCAACTCATGGCAGGATGGGGAGGAACATGACCCTTGGAGCACTCCCCAGCAGGCAGAGGAGGCCCAGAAGTTAGCCCTTGTCATGGCCACCATCCCAATCAGTCTTCCTGGATTACACCAGAAAAAAAAACCAAACAGGAGCTGGGGAGGGGGGAGCAGAAATTGCTGCAATACTGGTCTCTGTGGATCCTCTCCTCCCAAAACCCAAGATGGCCAAAGCCAGGGCGGGGCTTTCTTGCTGCTCTGATGCCAGAAAGCTGCACCTGCTCAGATCTCCTTGGTCGAGATCCTGCTTGGCCTTACACTACAAGGCTGTGGTCTCTGCCATGAAGGCAGGGTCACGGTGGTTTTCACTTTTCCATGAAGAAAGGGCGCAGCATGGAAGCACAAGGTCACTGTCACAGGGCAGGGGGACTTGGACCAGGCCAGGGCAGACACCCCTTCCTGGGCTACTGCAGCCATCCAGGCTCCACCTCCTCCCTCTTCTGGGTGTCCACAGTGGCAGGGGCAGGCCAGGGCCAGGCAGATCAGAGGTTGTCCCCCGCTGGGTGGGGGATGTCAGCATTTGGTCTGTGCTAATCCCAGGCCTGAGGTCTTCAGAAGGGCCGGGGAAACTTCAAGGAGGGGAAGGCAAAGCTGTACTGCAGACGAGCTCATTAGCCAGCACCCCCACCCCCCCACAAGGAGGCGGGCGGGCGGCCCAGGGAGCGTGGCAGCAGCAGCAGCGGCAGAGAAAAGGCTGTCACCATCCTTTCTTCCTTTTGGTACAAGCGTCTCCTGAAGCCGATGATTCTCCCGCAGTGACACCTCTCACGGGCACTAATGAGATCCGTGTCACAGAGCTAATGCGCTCTGACTGGACTCCTGATAGACACCCCACTCCTTCAGGGGAGACCACAAGCCAGGTCTGCCCCACCCACCACCTGCCAGCCCAGTTCTTGTACCAAACGGTGCTGGGCCACAGACTACTGAGTGAGGGCCCAATGGTGCCAGGCGGCCCTGGCTTCCCAAAGACCCCAGCTGGCCTCACACAGGTAGATGGTTATTGGCACAGAAGTGCAGATTAAAGTCTGACAGGAGGTGAAAGAAAGGAAGAAGCTGAGGCTCTGCCCTCACAGAGGTCACACAGGTAGGGCCGGGCCTGGTTGTCTCCCCCAGTGCCTCTTCCCTGGGCCCCAGGGTGTCTCCCATCTGCTGCATGCTCCCCTAGAGAGTTCTGGCATGACTACAAGGCAGTAACCTGGGAGGGGGACTTACATGGTGGAGTACCCTTTAGGCCACTGAGGAGCACATGGTGGGGATGGGGGCACTGCTTTCCTTATCTTCTCTATGGGCACCACAAAATCCTGAAAGGTATTTATAGTCAGCAAGGGGAGCTGGCTCTGGCTCTCAGGTAGGTCACTTCTTGGGCACAACTGGGCCTGACTCCCAGGACCGCTGTGGGAAATGGGTCGACTTGGAAAGGGCCATCTGCTGGCGGACTCATCTGCTGACCTCTGTGGAGCAGGTTTTGACAAAGGAGTGGCACCACAGCCCAGAGACACCTCTGTTACTCCTCCATGCCTGCCATTGGACTCCTGCAGAGACACGTCCCTCACTTAACAGGTGGTTGGGCCCAGTTGCAGCCATCTCTTTTTTGGCCCAGAGCCTCACTACCTTCATCCCCCTCAGTCCTAGGACCAAGGTGCCCCAGGACTGGGCATACAAGACATTGAGTCTGTCCTCAACCAACACAGCCTTCCTTGATGCTGGGCCCATCTCCCTGTGGAGTGAACCCCCAACTCTGCCCTGTGCCTCCCCTGTGGCCGACCCTCCTGTAAACTCTCATCTAGGTCCTTTCTGTCCAAACTCAGGCTGTTCTGAACTGACTAGGCTACTCCTCAGCCTGACCCCTTCCCACAGTACAGGCCCCATGCTCCTGGTATCCCACCCCAGTCAGCACCTCTTGGTGTAAGAACCTCAGAAAAGGTCAAGGGAGTCCTGAGGCCAAGGGCCATGAATGATGTGTCTACAGAGCCAATGAACCTGGCAGGTCCTGAAGGCAGTAAGCTGTGGGGGCCACAGAATCCATGCCTAGCACCACTATGCCCATGCCTCCACACCACTTTCCACTCCAGGTTGGCAGCTCCTCATACAGTTAATTAGCATCATGTCACTAAGTTCCAGCCTGAGTGGCCAGTGACAGGAGCTGACCCCTGACCCAGGACTGGGAAGCAGTCCACATCAAACTCTTCCAGCACGACCCTTTTAGCACACACAGTAACTCGGGGCACCGCCAGCTGAAGCTCATTAAAGCTGTCTCTTAGGCGCGAGGGCCATTAACCTCGATGCTCACCACCAGCCTCCCCTCCTGCCTCTCGCAGCCCAATGAATGCCCTGCACCCTCCCCCTTCCCCATCACCCTCACCCACAGCTCTCACACCAGCGAGCAGGGGGCGCCTTCTTCCTTCAGATCCAAAGACCCTGGGCCAGCCACCCCATACCCCAAGGTGGCCCTGGTATGGGAGAGGGGGAGTGCACGGTGCCAGGCCCATAGCCATTACCCTGTGACTCCACCAAATCTGCCAAGAGCCCCCAGAGACTCTTGTCTCTTGACTGTGGGGGAAAGCCAGCACTTCCTGTAGGACGGAAACCCCTTTCTAATGCAGAGAGCCCCTCCAAGGTCTCTCCCACAATGACTGGAGGACACAGACATGAAGCATTAGCCTTCCCCTCACAAACCCCATGCTGGCATTCCAGCTGCGGCAGCTGCCTTCACCAGGTCCCCATTTGAGCTCCACCCAAAACCTTCTCAGACAGGGTCTGTGCAGCAACTGTTGCCTGCTCCTCAACACTTCACCCCAAAGCTAGAGCCCGCTCCTCTCTCTCACACTTCTGGTTCTACCCCAACTCTGATATCCCACTCCAGTCACACCTAATCTGTGACACCTAATTGTGTCCACACATGTAGCCTCACACCCGTTACATGGTTTGTCCCAAAGCCCAACAAACTCCTATGCACCCTCCAGTAGCCCCCATCAAGTCTGGCCTAATGGTTCCTTCTCTAGGAGTGGGGCCTCCCCTAGGTGGTATGAAACAGTTCTAGGGGGAGGAGGGGAAGTTACTACAGGGGCCCTCAATGCCTCAGGCAGTTGACACTAGAACCCCATGTAGAGGTCTGAAAGGAAAGGTAGGATGCCACCTTGGCAACTGAGGAAGGGGATTGTCTCTGGGGGAGTATCTGTCAGCACAGCGCCCCCAGGGTGGTCCATCCCTTCCTGGTGTAGCTCTCTGGAGGCAGGAACTCTGTCTGACAGGCCCAACATCCTCTAGCACTGAGATGAACTGAGCCCCTCAGGCGCACTCTACTGTCACTCTCCTCCCATTCCCTCAGAGGCACATGTAGGTCATGTCAGGCCCCATGTCACACGGGGGTGGGGGGTGAGGGGGGAGGACAGCTACCTCCCTGCTCGAAACAAAGCCAGGCCTGTCAAGTACCTTGCTTGAGAGAATTTGTATGCACATATGTATGTACACACACACACACACACACACACACACACACACACACACACACAAGACACATGCAAAAAAGAACAGACATGGTTTCTGAAGGATACACAGGCTGACCGTTGCTTCTGCACACTGACAAATGCCTTGGGGGTAATGTACACAGGTATATTGTTACACACACATTCCTCACCCAGATCCACAACACTCACTTTTAGACAGACACTCAGAGACACGCAGCTGGTGTTTCTTGCTCTCACACACTGATGGATCAGAAGCAAGCAGAACCGCCAATGCCAGGAACACCAGTTATGCCGAGCATGAGTCTTTCTGAGGGAGCACCCCCCACCCTGTACCCCAAGTGGCCTCTCACAAGCCAGTCATGCTCAATGGAGGCTGCTAGGGCGTCAATACCCTGTGGACGGAGCCATCGGTCAGAAGGACCTGGACTAATTAAAAGCTGGTGAGGTTTAAATAATTCATCTCCTTAACTCCCATTGATCGCCCAGTTTAGTAGCCAAGACTTGAAACCATATTAAACAGCCTCCTCCAGCTCCACGAGGGTGGGACAGCTGACATGTGCCCACCCTCTGATGATGTTACCCACCAAGGAGGCAGTGGTGAAGGCTCAGGGCAGAGGTGATGTCGTGGGTCCAGGCTTTGGCCAGAGGATGAGGATGGCCTGAATCCCAGGTGACCTGTGATCCACCCAAAGCCCAGGTCTCAGCCTCCTTCTAAGCACTGCTTGAGAGATCCTTAAAGGTCTGGCTCTGCTGGCCCCATACCCCTATCTTCCTCCCAGACTACCTTCCCAACACCCCCAGCTATGGAAAGCACACTGGGGGCACCGGAGGAACCACAGGACCACTCTGTGTACCAGGGTTGGGGACATGCGGGCAGGGGCGCCGGGGAGGACTAACCAATGCCGCTGTGGGGCCGGCCTATGTGCTGCAAGCTGAGGCCCTTGTTCATGTCTAGGAGTCCGTTCTTGGGCCAGCAGCCCATGGCGAAGCTGTACGCCTGGAAGACAGGATGCAAGTGGTTAACAGAGCCCGAGCCCCTGAATTCACAGCCAACCCACCCAGCCACCCAAATCTTCCACCAAGGGCTACTTCTCATCAAGTCACTTCCTCAGAGTCCCCTCAGTGTGACCCTTCCACCACACCTACACTCAAGGTGCTTCCCTCCTCCAGACTCCCTTTCCCCTGGTACCTTTTCATCAGAGCTGACCCCCAACCCCACCAGGTGTCACAGGGCTCCTATCCCTCACTAGATTTCCCATTTCCTGAGACCTCCTCCTTATTGGTTCTCCTTCACTATGCACCCCTCCTTAAGGTCTCCTCCTTCTCCACAGAGCCCAATGCCAGCAGCTGCAGAAACAGTGTTGGAGTGACCCAGAGACCAACAGACCCAAACTTGACACCACAGAAGAGGTGTGGAAGACAGAAGAGTGCAGCCAGCA
The DNA here is from genome assembly GCF_024139225.1 of Suncus etruscus. Taxonomy (NCBI): domain Eukaryota; kingdom Metazoa; phylum Chordata; class Mammalia; order Eulipotyphla; family Soricidae; genus Suncus; species Suncus etruscus. Next base: position 33,555,105 of record NC_064853.1, on the reverse strand, counting down.
CCTGCCTATGAGCTGGAGGCAGAGTGGTAAAGGGGCTCAGTCAAGGCCACCTGATCACTGAAGCAGCAGTAAGGGGAGCACTGAAGAGTACATGAGAGTGTAAGTGTGTGTGTGAGGGTATGAGTGAGTGAGTGAGTACATGGGTGAGAGTGTCTGTGGGGGAGTGAGTGTATATGTCAAAGTATGTGTGAGACAGAGAAAATGTGTGTGTGGGGGAGCAAATCTCTGCTGAAGGTCAAGTGCTCACTTATGCATATTCAAAGCAGCCACCCATCGATCTGTACTTAATTGTTTTCCTGGGGTTGGGGAAGGAAGTGCTGGGGGCATCGATCTGTTCCCACCCCAGCATTCCATTGCCTTTATCCCCTACTCGCGCCACCTAGCCGCCACAAACCTCCAAGAGGGACAGGGAAGTCAGGACAGGGACATCACCCTCTCTAGTTTCTCTTACAGCACCCTACAGGTGTAGGGTCCTAAATGAGAAACTGAGGCCCAGCAAGGAGATACAGGAGTCAGAGCACACTAGGTATTACCAGGCAGTCCAATCAGGACTTGCCATTGTTCGGCTGGCTAACCCAGTCTGGCTTCCTACCAGGGGTGTCAGGTGGCCAGCTGACATTCCCCACTGAGAAGGCCACAGCACCGAGCTGCCTTTCTGCTGGTGGTGGCAGACTGTGTAGGCAGTGACGAGTAGAAATGAGTGCCCAGCAGAGGATGGTGACTACATTGATGGAGAGTAAGTGACTGCTGGCCCTGGTCAGGTGAGTAGTGCAGGGCAGTCCAGGACAGGGTGGAAAGACAGGAGGCTGGACACAGAGTGGACACAGGACTTGTGATGCCCTTCCTTCACAGGCAGCAGGAGGCTGGCAACCAGTGAGCATTCCTCCACCTGAGCATTTCTCCACCTGGGCATTCCAGAGTCACTCACCTCCACAACAGAGCTGCAGCCCAACTTCCCAGCTAGCATCCCTACAGCTGTCCCCCATGCACTAGGGGCTGCATATGAGGCTCAAGGACAGGGGAGAGGACGCTGGCTGCCAGCCAGAGTGGAGGGAAAGCCGCCAGTGGGCGGTCCGCAGCCAGAGGAGCGGCCGCATGAGCGGTCAGGGCCGTGGCTGGAGCGCGGTGGGCCAGAGAGCAGCGGCGGACCGGCTTTCAAGTACTTTAAAATCACTTACAAAGGCCGGATTAAACGATCAGAAATTCCATTTAATAGGACAAATAAAGAAATAACAATCTACTCTATCAGCCTGGAGAAGGCGAGCGGGATGGGTTTTTTTTTCTCCTCTAAAAAAGGAAAAAGGGAAGGAAGGGGGAAAAAAGAAGGATAATGTGTGTTTACTCAAGCAAAGAAAAAAATATTTAAGTGATGTCGGGGAGAAGATTGCAGTAACTAGTGAAGAATAACATCGTCTACTTTGCTGTCAAATCACACCCGAATTTCAGTAATAGATTCTCGGCTGACACTCAATTCAATTCGAAGGTGATCCTGCTTTATCCCAGCCCATCAAATATTAAACACTTGCATTAGCAGGTGCTGCCGCTTTCCCGGCTTAGAGAGGCGGGCGGGCGGGCGGCAGGGCGGCGAGGGCCCCTCTGCACTGCTGGCGGCGAGGGGACGGGCGGCTCAGCGTTATCGGCACGTCATCCCCAGCCTTATCGCTGCTAAGCGGGGCGACCACTTCAGATAACATTAGACGCTTGCCCCGATGCGTCACCGTGATTAGATTATTATTATAATTATGACTCCCAAGATCTCCCCCAGTCAAGGATGTATACGAGGGGAGGGTGGGGAGTGGCCACTGCAAGGAGTGCCAAGCTGGGCCTGGCTGGACCAGGGTGCACGGAGCCCGGGGCAGGTGGCAGCCTGGCCCTCCTGACGGATGCCTTTCAGGAAGGGCAGCCTAGCTTGTCAGCGGAGGCCGAGATGAATCGGTGTCACGCAGCCCGGTTTCATATTCCCAGACAAGGCTCGAGAACCAATTGCTGCTGTGCTGAGGCCCCATCCAGCACTTCCTCGGGGGCCGAGTGGGGGAAGGTGCGGTGCGTGCACATGGGTCTGCCAAGCTCCTAATAAGAGGGATTTAATTTTTACAAATGCTGCTTCCAGCGGGGCCTTCACATACCAGCCCAAGTCCAAAACGATATTAAAAATGGTTAATTAAAACTGCTCTCCTTCAGCCGGGCTCCTCCCTGCTGCAACTGCCAAGGAGCTGGGCGTGTCTCTGCCAGGTCCTGCCACACTGCCCTGTGCAGCTGAACCTTCAGGCCTGGCCTCCAGCCCAGGGCAATACTCCCCCCAGGCACATTTCCAGGGCACAACCGCAAGCTCCCTGAAACTCCTGCTATCTTGGGTACTTCTCTGGCACAGCCAGTGGCCAGACAGCCACCCAGAGAACTCGGGGTCCCCCAGCAATCTGCTACTGCCCATATGTGGTCTGTATCCTCACACCTGCTGCCCCTCTACACCTGTCCCCCTCAGCTCCTCAGAGGCCGTGCTCCCTCCCCAGTCACCCATGCAACCAGTAACACATAAGCAGCCCCAAGCAGACACCCAACACTCTTCAGCTCCCCCTGCCCATCTTTCCAGTCAGTCCCCGCCCAGACCCTCCCTGGGGGGCTCATGCCCTTGTGAACCACCAGAGCCTGCCTAAGCACGGCTCAAACACTCAACAGAGAGGTGTGAGAGCTCAGGATCAGGAGAGGAGGAGCATCAGGAACAAGCTGGACCCTTGCAGCTGGGGCAGCTAGGAAGGCTGCCTGGAGGCTGAGGTCCTGGAGGGCTGTGAAGGCTCGACAACATTCTGGGGAGAAGACGTGGCATAGACAAAGGAGAGTGGCAGACAGGGTGTGCTGGGTCAGAGCACAGTGGGGCCTTGGGTGTGGTTGGGCAGTTAATATGGTCAGAAAGGGAGCTGAATGGAGGTGTTACCTTGGTGAACTCATGGTAAAACCTGCATCAATCAAGGGCCACCTAAGTACCATCCTCTGCCTTTCCCCCACCAAGCCTCATACCCCTGCGCTCATCTCCTGATAGCTTGTGGGGCAGCTGTGGGAATTCCAAAGCTTTCTGACCTTGCTTGGCGTGTGGTGGGAATCTCCTTTAAGGCATTCTCCTTGCCTGGGGCCCCTTGCCACACTGGCTCCAAATTCTTAGGATGCTACTTCTCTGGCGGCATCACTCCCTCACCATCAGGGCTGCCTACCCAGTTGGGGGTTTCCTGATCTGAGGGTGGAGCCAGTTGGAGGGTGAAAGGGGGCGGGGCCTCTCCTGGGGGGCCTTGGATGGGCACAAGAAAGGCCCGGCCCACCAAACCACTGCACCCAGCTCCATGCCAGGCAGCCTCCCCCCACCCTCCCCGGCCACTGTCATTTCCATGCACAGGGAAGCAGGTGCCGAGCTTACTCCCGGCTGGCTCTCCCTCTCATGGCTCTGCCCGCCTTGGCTGCTGCCCCATTAGCTTAGTGGCCAGCCATCTGCGACGGGCCTGCCGCGCAGCCCTGCTGGAGACGCGGCGGGTGGCCCCCTGTGTAACAGGGAGCTTTGCCATTAGCGCCTTTAATATTCTGACACCTCAGCACAGCCTGCTATTACATGCAAACGCTGATCGCCCTGTGAAATTACATTGCTGGGCCCGCGAAATGGAATCGTGTATAATCAGCCTCCTCCATGCACTGTCAGTCCCATCACAAACACGGCGCCCGGCGGCTTACGGGGGCTTAGCAGCTGCGACAAGTGTATTGGGTTTAATAGATGAAGTAGCCCTCATCGGCAGCAGCATCAGATCCTTCAGAGAGCAAAGAAGAGGCATCGACAGCTGCTGGGGGGTCTCGGCCCACCCATTCGCTGTTGACCAAGGTTCTGAGTGGGGTGGACACAGAGTGGGCAGGGCTGCAGTTGGAGCTAGAGCCCAGCCTCAGCTGCTGCCATTCTGTACCTACGAGAAACACCAGCCCGTCCATGCCTGTGCCAGCATACTAGACCAACCCTGCCCTACATGAAGGGAGCAGACAGGCCTTTCACTAGACCTCTGGGGGCCTGTCACCTGTGGGCCAAAAGCCAATTGTTCATTTCCTAAGATGTGAAAGCAAATCAAGTCGCCTGCCATTCCCATAACCATTCAACCAACGAAGCTGGCAAGAGAGGACCAGACTCCTGCCACCTGCCCTGAGCCACCACTCACCAACACTGTGCAGGCACACCCACTGGGACCACAGGGCAGCCCGAGAGTACTGTTGCCAGCAGCCCAGGTCTACAGTAAAGAAGTGTGTGCAGGCTCAGAAGTCCCACCCTAGTGTGTCCCTGTCCTGCCAGTGAGCAATACTGTAACTGAGGGTTGCCTTAGTCTCCTGTGAGAATGAGGGCTGTGATTTGGGAACACCCACCCCCATGGCTGCCTCCTGTGAGGTATAGTCGAAGGTGCAGCTCTCGAATCCAGGTTCAGCTGAGACACTAGTTCCCACGTCACCTGATCTTTTGACAATGTGGCTTTGATCCAAGAGGTGAGAGGCTGTGTGCCCTTTGAAAGAGACTGCTTTTGTGATCATTTCAGCTGCAGAGTTCAGCAGGAGTACTGCTCTGTGCCTTCAAGTCTACTACAGACACAGAAAGGCACCTTGCTCTCCTCATTCCCAGGCACACCTGCCCTGAAGTCCTGAGCTGCACTGGGCGGCCACACTGGAAGACCAAACCAGCCAGAGATCACACAGAGAAGCCAAGAGACTAGGTGGGAATAGAGCTGCCCAGATAGCCACTTGATGCTCTGACCAGGCCTTGTCTGTGCCAGCATCAACTCCTGTCACTGACTCCAAATGAGCAGAGCCTGAACCAGAGCTGAGCCTAGCTGCTTCCTGCCTCAAAAAATAAACAATCCCATAAGACAATGCAACTGAGATCTTTACTTGAAGTCACTAAGTCTGGGGGCGATGAGTTAAGCAGTGCTACTAACTACAGAGCCAATACCCACTTACTTCTGCGTATACTCTGCCAATACCATCAGCTTCCTTCTCAGTGCTGGTGGACTGTTTCTGTTTTCTCTATCCAGGGCTTTATCCAAATCAAACCCCTTGAGTATCAGACTAGTAACCTCACTATCTACAGGAAAGCCTGTCCAAGGCATTTAGCCTTAAAAATGTCTTAAGTCCCTGTGACCCTTGACCTGCTTCCTCTACTATTCCTGTCCTCTAATCCTCAGCCATATGCCAGGCCTTGAAATCACCCTAAACTGGTTGCCCTCTAAATTCTCATGACAGTCCACTTAGAACCCAGCCTATCCTAGCTCTTGTTCTCTCTTTCTCTTTCTCTCCCCCTCTCCTTTCCCCCTCTCCACTTCTCTCCTCCTCCCCCTTCCTCTCCCCCCTCCCTCTCTCCCCCCCTCCCCGGGAAGAGTGCAAGTATAGTGCCTACTCGCCTACCACAGATAATGTAGTATAACTTCTGAGGACATCACAGGGACTATAGCACACTTGGGATGCAATGGTAAACCTTACCCTCTAGTAACTCACTTCAAAATAGTGGTTTTCTTCCCACCCAAGCTAAGTATCACTTGCTTCCATCTCCCAGCCCTCGTCCCCACCCTGTTCTGGACCCAATCCATTTCTTCTTCTTCTTTTCTTTTTAAGCCTACAGCACCCAGTATTCCCAGGTGGTCTCCCATCCAAGTCCAATCCATTTCTTCTTCAAGGAGCTGATACCACCCCTTCCCCGATCCTCAACTCTCCCAACCATTTAGCTAGTTTATCCCAAGAACGGGAAACCTCTCGCTCTGTATGGACTAAGTAATGCCAAAAAAAGCTACTCATGTCTAGAAAGTGTTGTTTCAGATTCACGATTACCCTCTTTCCCCAGCCTGGACCCAGAGCAGGAACTACTGGAGATGGCCTTTCACAGACACAAGACACATCCCTAGCCAACAGCCATGCCTGTGCCCCCACTTTCCTGCACTATTCCAATGGCCCTTCCTGCCATAGGCCAAGCCCAGACCTGGGCTATTGAGCTGTCCATTCCCATCTCCTCATCTGACCTCTGTCTAATGTCGGCCTTCTTTCTTATTCCCTTTCCTCTGTGCTGCTCCTTTTACTAGCAGCTAAACACTCAACTGAATCTCTATAACCTCTATAGAAGCTTCTAAGAGGGCAATAACAGCTCCAAGCCCACCTCAGTAAGGGTTCACTGAGTTTTTCTGTGAAGTGCTTAAACAATACCTTGCTCTGAAAAGTACAGGAACATTAGATTAAAATCTACCATGCCTTCCCAATGCTCAGGCTTCTCCAGGCTGTTGTCCCTGGCATCCTGTCCTCTTCCACCACCCCATACCCTGCCATGTGTTTCCAGCCCTCCCTGTATCAGCTCCTGCACAGGACAGCAACTTCTCCTCCATCTAGAGACAGTGCCAGATTTCTGCAACTGGTTCTCTCTACATCCTACTCAATGAGTGCTCTGTCTTTCTGAGGCTTTGCTCTGCCTTTCCTTAAGTCTCACCTCGAGAAAGCACTCATTTATTTTGTCCCCACTGCCACTCTTCCTGGCTGCTTTCTTTAGCTCCCCGGCCCTGACCTCTCTTAACTTCCAAATCAGTATTTTTTGCCTTTATCTGAGTGTCAAGCATCAGCTGAAAAACCCATTTCGATATCTCTTCTCCAACATTCTCCTTCTCTAGGCTCCTGAATCCTAGAGAAAGCAAGAAAGACTGTGACAGTCTACAGGAAGTGTGGGAACTCCTTCCTTCTACCTACCACATCTGGGGAACATAGCTGATATCTGCCAGGTCTCTCAAGCTATTCCTCCAGCCCCTAGAGAATACCCTCTTTCTCTTCTGCTTTTTTTTTTGTCTTACTGGGCATATAATCAATAAAATCTCAACTCAAAGGTACCTTCCTTGGATTGGAGATGTACCTCAGTGGTAAAGTATGTATCTTGCATGCTTGAAACCTGGGTTCACTTTCTAGCACCAGGAAAGGGGGTAAAATTACATAACTTCTGGGGACAGAGCAATAGTTCAGTGGGTAAGGTACTTGTGTTGCATCAGGCTGACCCAGTTTCTACCCCTGACATCCCATATGGCTTCCCAAACACCACCAGGAGTAGTTCCTCAGTATAAAGCAAGGAGTAACATCTGAGTATCACCATATATACCCACTCTCAATTACATATTTTGCTTTAATCGTCTTCCCTAACTCATCCCTTTTTTGTTTTGGGGGGTGGTTTGGGTCATTCCCATTGAGTCAGGATGTCAGACCCAGCAGTGTTCAGAGGATCCTACATGGTGTTGGAGATTCGAACTAGAGTTAGCCACATTCAAGGTAAGTCTCATATCCTTGTACAATCTCGCCTTCACCCCTCATTAAAACCATAGTTTGAATAGCTACTATTGAGATTTGTTTACAAATCTGTTACCTCCCAATGCTGGTAGAACCCGGGCAGGACCTGTTCCTGCTGTCAATCTTGTGGTCCCCACAGAGAAGGGAGAAAGAGATAGCTCCCTCCAGGAACTTCCCAGAACCAGGGGCTAGTGATCAGTCTCAAAGAAACAGTCTCCTTCAAGAACAGCAAAACTGAGATGGGAAGAAGGGAAGTCTTTCCCTACCTCCCTTCTCATTCCCTGAAGTCTTACCATACTGCAGCTCTATCTATCCTATGACCTGGACCTGGGAGAGGTTTGGCCAGAGATTCTGTAAGCAAATGGCCAGGCACCAGAAGAGCGAACATAAGCCCTCTTACATTGCACCCAGTAGGCCAGCACATTGCAGGGCAGAGGAACTCCTCCCTCTTGGTCCATTAGCAACAGTGGAGCAGGACAGTTTTCCTACCACCCTTCCAGTAGGGTCCTGAGAGATGTCCAGGCAGCCTCCTATTCCCGAGTCGTTGCTTCATGGCTGAATCAGAAGAGACGGGGACACTGAAGTTTCTAGGGTGAGAGCTAAGGTGTTCCTGGGCTATGCTACTTCCCTCTCTGCCCCACCCCCCAAAAAAGTCAGCCTGTTGGGGCTTCACATGCTCCCTGGAAGGCAGCAGGGTGGTCAGAGGCAGCTGCCCAGGGTGAAAGCTCCATTGTGAGTTTTCTTTGTTTTCATTACAATTTCCTCTCCCATGGTTTCTTTTTAGTGGCCCATCCCTCCCCGGGGTGCTGGGGATTGAATGAAACACCACCCCCGGCTCCAATAAGTGTATTTCAATTACATCTGTCACTGCATAACGATATAATGATATATCATGTGATATTAAATCCATGGTAATCATATCAGGGATTTTTTTTAATCGTGCACTAATCGCATTATTACATCTCTATAATTAACAACAGGAGGTATGGAAATTCAGTTAAGGCCGAAGGCTCAATGTACTCCCCCCACGCTACCCCTGCCCTAGTTCCCCCCCATTAGGGCCCGACTAGGAGATGGGGACTAGCAAGATGGGCTGAAGCACCTTCCTACCTCCAGAGCCTCAGCCTTGGGAAGAGCCTGATACATCCAGGGCAGTCAGAGGCCAGAAGAGAACCAGGGTGTGGCCTCAAGGCCACACAAGAAGGACCAAGGATGAGGATCTTCATGGCTTTCCAGACTTGCTACTAGTATAGCCCTGGATCATTCCCATGGGGGGAAGTTATATTTCCTCTTGACAGCAAAGCTCTGAAAGGTGCTTGAGGTGAAGCATAAGGCCATTCACTGCCTCTAGATTCTTGGAACAAAATCCCCCAGGCCTGTGCTGCAACGGTGATGTCGATACCTATTGGTTCTATCACCCTGAAGCTTAACAGGTCGAATTCTGCCCGAGACCACTGCTCTCCAAGTCTCTCTCTCAAGTCTGGCCTTTCATAGACCGAGACAAGTGGGTTTTTGATCACCTCTAGGGTCACTCTCCTGACCCCCTCAAATGTTCCAGGTCCCTGTATCCTCCCACCCAGGTCGATATGGAGAGGGGAGGAGCTCGGGACTGCAGCCTGAACTATGTCGAATGACCCTCTCTCTCCCACCCCCTTCCTGATATTAAGCTGTGAGGGCTAAAACCCCCAGGGGTGTCAGAACCAGTCTGCAAACAGAATTCTGTGTTTCAAGTCCAAAGCTTTGAACCTGGCATGTAACTAGTCCTCAGTGAGGGGCAGGCATTTTGCTAAGTTTGACTCTCAGAAGTTGGACAGGCCTGAAGATAAAAGAGAAAAATCGTGTCCTTTTTCCTAATAAAAAGGAGACACTAATAGCAGTCAGCACTTAGGCAAAGCACTTTAAGTTTCTAAAGTGCTTTTCAAATTAAAATGCAATCCTTTATCAAGCATGCCCCCTCACCACTGTGCACGCACATATACATATTTGCATATGGCACACTCACTTCCACACTCTCCCTGGAAGAAATGAAAAGGACGTGCTCACAACCATCATGGCATACATCCCACTGCCTTGTGGGTTTGCTCATAATCTAGCATCTACCATGTGCCAAGCTCTGTGCAAGCTGGAAACAGTTCAAGCAGACAAGACCATTGTGTTTAAAGAGTATCCAAGCTAGGGGGAGAGGCACATCAACACATGCTATCTCACATAAGTGGTGTGGATGAGAGGCCACGATCGTGCAAGAGCCTCAAGGAAAAAAGCCCTGCCTGGAGGAGACTGGCCAGGAAGGACCAAGATGGCCATCAGTGGCTAGTCACGGTGGGTGGCACCAGGAGAAGTTTAAGGCCTGAAGCTCAGTTCAATGACCTTCACTGAGACAAGAAAATCCTGAGAGCCTATGGTTAGTGTCTGAAGCAGCAGAGTGGATTTGATCACCCACTGAACCATTGGATCCATTGGAAGAGAATTAGAGTCAGGTGAGGGCCTCTGATGTTTGAGCAAAGAAGGGAAGATTGAGAGAGGGGAGAGCGGAACACTAGACCTCCAGAGCTGAGGCCCAAAGAGCGTATTCTCTAGGGTGTGCCCAACACCCTGGTCTTGGTCTACTTCCACCCCATCCAGGGGTGAGAGAACAGAAAGGTACAGGTTTGAAAATCATCCTGACACATTTAGAACAACATTCATGAAGAACACACTGTAAGGCAACCCATATGCATATCATGTGCATCTGCATCTGCAGCTACAGACTGCACTCAGGGCTGAGTCTAGGGAGAAGGTAGATGTTCAAAGAATGACCAGACAGGGCCAGATAGCATAAATGTTAAGGTGTTGGCCTTGCATGCAATCGGCCCAAGTTCAATCCCCAGCATCCCATGTGGCTCCTCCAAGCATTACCAGGAGTAACATATAAGCATTGCCTTGCCAGGTGCGGCCCCAAAACAAACAAACAAAATAAAACCCACCAACTGGACTAATCACTAAGTGACAGTTGTAATAAGTGCCGGAAGAAGCAATACAGGCTGCTGTGCTAGGAAAGGGGAGAATTGATCCTGCTGGGGGAAGGCCTTTAGGCAAACTGCGACTCAGCCTGTGGGAGGAGTCACATCACTGCTGGAGTCCAGGGAACATACAAGTGGTGCCTATGATAAGATGTAGGCCCTGGGGGACCTGTGCAAGGGTCAGCCATTGTCCAATGGTTCGAGAGAGACCCACCAATGCTCACAGCAAGTTCCTTGGCATATCTACTGCATCTTACACCACCATCATTATTATCTTAAACCCTCCCCCCTACTGCAGTTGTGATGAGAATCACATGCACCTGGCTGGGAGGCTTGCTGGGATGACTTATAGGGTTGTGGTGCTCACACACTAAGACACAGTGCTCACCAAAGTCTACACTCTGTTTTGTTTTGGAGCCAAACACGATGATGCTCGGGGGTTTACTCCTGGCTATGTGCTCAGAATCGCTCCTCGCTTGGGGGACCATATGGGATGCCAGGAGGTCTGTCCTGGGTCAGCTGTGTGCAAGGCAAATTCGCTACTGCTGCACTATCACACTGGCCCCAAGGTCTGCACTCTTTTTAGCTGCAGTGTCTGCACATGTTGCTTTTGCTGGGGTTGCTGTGGTGCTGTAATATGCTTGTTAGGGATCACATCTGATACTGGTATATCTTGCCTCCTTTTTGTTTGTCTGTTAATTAAGCCACACTGTGTGGGTTCAATCCTGATGGGTCTCAGAGGACTACATGAGGTGCAGAGGATCAAATCCAGGTCAGACATGTGCAAGGCAAATTTCCTACTCACTATGCTATCACTCAAGGCCTTTTTTTTTTTTTTAATTGTGGTGTTCACCAGGGATCCCAGCCTTTTCTGTGGTGCTTGCACACACACCTGGCTGTGATATAGTCAAAACACATGTGGAACTGGGGATGACAGATGGCAGAGCTGCCCACACCAGAGCTGGACCATGGAGAAGACCAGGGATTTAAACTCACCACTAGTTACTTGCATGGCAGACCCCCCTTAGCAATACTCTCTGCCATCCCTCCCACCTCGATTATGAAGCTCAGTAGCCAGGCCTGGGAAAAGCTAATAGAGAACCAAGACCATTTTCCATCTGGAAGGAGAATAAGAAACCAGATGAGTGAGTAGCTGCTCAGGTCCATCGAAGACTCACATTCACTGCAGGCAGTGGCAGACCCTGGCAACTCCACTCACTCACATGAAGATCTGCCCTAAGGGAACGCATCACTTTTCAGGAAAACAGATGCAGATGCCAATCAGGGGCAGGCATGGTGCTAGAGGATGAGCAAAAAACCGCAGGCAGAGAGAGAGGAGGAAAATGCTCAGCACCCACCACGGGGCTTCTGTTACCACACAAGCAGCAACTGGCAAAGACAGTGCTCCTCACTGGCTGCAGAGGAGGTGGGAATGTGAAGATCTGAGACCAGTCACAGTGGCCCAACAGCTATATTCTTCTGGTGGCAGACATGAAGGTGAGAAGGATGTGACCTAAGTGGGGGTGTCACCTTTCAAGCAGGCAACAGTCCCGGAACAAATCACTTCCAGAAATGGCCACTCTAGTCCCCAGGCCTTTTTGCTTCTTCAGCAAATGAGAGGCTTGATGACTTGGTTTCCAAGGACCCTTCCTGATCTGAAACTCACTAGGTCTGTGGCTTTTCAATCTTCCACAAGTCAGGCTTCCTTCTGTTCTGAGAGCTGCCTATGTGCACTCTTCTACCACCTCCAACACCTGCCCTGTCCACATCCTACATGTCTGTAGGACACCCACTTCAGGAAGTCCCCCTGTCTGTTTCCCCCACACCCCAATTTCTCATCCTTTTCTTCGTGTCTCACCCTGACCACCACAGTTCATACTCTGGTTGTTTGTACCGCACACACTTGGCTAAATTACAGATCACACACAATCTGGTACTCTGACTTGACTGGTCTAGGGGCTGCTTTCTCACCACCCTGGCCAAGGTGTCCCCTCAGGTAAAAGCAGTTCTGCTCTCAGAGGCTCCAGAAGTGGGCCGGAGATCTGGGTCTGTACTCCCTCTACCCACAGTCCTTTGAGAACTCGACAGGCCTCCACTTGAGAAGGGTGCTGAAAGCAATGATGTCTCCCAGTGCGGCGGGAGATATTTGTGTCTGCTTTACCCTTGGCTTTTTGCTCTGGTTCAGGTAGGCGCGGGGTGGGCTGGCTGGCAGATCTGAGAGCGCGGCACGCCCCAGCGGGCAGGGCGCACAGTGCGGAGGAAGGCGCAAGTCAGTCTGGAGTGCTCCCCATTTATCAAGCTCACGCAGGCCGCCAGCCGAGCGAGTCTTTCTATCATTACACCTCTCAAAATCCGATTCATACCACTAATCCTGCCTTCATTCTCCCAGATTAATAACATCTCTTTCAACCTTCACAGTGTGATAAATAGACAAAGAGAGAACAAAAGGAGAGACAGAAGAGAGAGAAAGAGCTGGAGCAAGTCCCCATAATAGAGAGAGCCGAGAAAGAGGAGAGGGGAAAAAGGAGAGAGCGCGAGCGCAGGAGCGGCCAGAGACTGCGAGCTGCTGAGGAGCGGGGAGCTGGTGCTGCGCCCCGCTACGCACTCCGCTCCGTCCCCGAGAGAAAGAAAGGCTCGTTAACAGCTCCTTCCTGCCTGTACTTTTGTTCACGTTCTTTTCTTCTCTTCCAATCCTGCGTTAGGTCAAATTCCAGTGAAAATGAGACTCCTGGCTTCCGGGTCTCCAAACCTTTCTATCGGACTCTGGGAACCAACAAGGCAGCATGCAGGATCTGGGCTGGCCTAGGTTCTGGAAAGGTGGCGCAAACTGTCCTGCCCCTTGATCCTGGCAGTTGTCATCCCAAGGCTTGGAACCAAGCATCATTCCCACTTCCGAGTCTGGTCTCCCAGGTTCAGCTGAGCAGCTCAATGGTGACAGGAGGCATTCTTCAGGCATGCAGAGTCAGAGTGCTGCAGGGAAACAAACCCCAAAGTAGCTCAATGGCCACATCTCCACACTTGGCCCAGATGCTGGCCACACTGTGTTCCCCAAACATTCCCCAGCCTCCTCATAACTTCCTAGTGCTTATCGAGGCCCTTTCAGGAGAATCCATGTCCTCTGGGACCTGGAAGGCCACGCCATCCACATGAACCAGGAGGGACTATCTCAGTCCCTCCCTCTGCCCAGGAATCCCTCTTCCCAAGTAGGAGCTGCCCAGCCACTTCCACTTTTTTTTGGTGTTGCCCAAACCAGCACAAGCAGAAGTCTAGGTCAAGCAGCAGGCAGGCCTGGCTCAGAAAAAGGGTGGTGTGTGGCATCTCAGGAAGCTATGGGGCCCTGGACACATCTCACCTTTGTTACATCCGGGGGGGGGGGTACTGTGTGGTCCTATCTAGTTTTTATAGCTTCAGACTTCAGCATCCCTCTTAGGTAGAGTGAGGAGGGTATCTCATGGTGTAGAAGGCAGGCCTGTCCTGTTCTCCATATCAAGGCTTGTGGGAGGAGCAGGGCAGAGCTGAGGCACAGCTAGGTGTGTGGCTGAACATAAATGCTAGTCAAGCTCTTCCTACCAAAGCATAGCAGCCGCTTCTGGATCAAGATGACTGCTATCTGCTCCCAGTACTGACTCCTGGGGACTCACTGCTTCCAACTCTAATACTAGCCTTGGTGCTGAGGTAGACAAGTTACTTCTTCACGTGGGGAAATTTAGTCAATGTTCTGAGAAGCATTTTCCTGGGGCCACCTGAAAGAGCTAAGTGGACAGTCACATCCCTTTCAGCACTCCACAAGTGTTACTGGCTTGCCCCAGCCCTATACATAAGAAGGAAGTGGCTCTCCTGTCTTTTAATTTTAGGATTTTCAGTGCACATTTGTTTGGGTGGAGCTCAGGGGCCAGCGACTGAATCTAGGGCATGTGCTCCAGCCCTTTGAGCTGCATTTCCATCTTCTCTTTAGGTCTCCAGGATCAGATGCCTGCCAGAGGGAGGGTCAAAGATGACAATTGGCCTTTGCCCACTGACACTGGGGTTCAAAGAGGCAGAGGGCTGGAGAGGAAGGGCAAAGACAAGCGAGAATAACAGTCACAGAGAAAGAAAATGATGCTTCTCACAACAAGCCTTGCCCATAGGTACTGTGGCCTCAGGGAAAGTGGTACAGCTGCCCAGAGGTCACACCATTGCCAGGCCCAAAGCAGTAGCCCTTCCTTCCCTGAGAGTTGACACATGGGCAGATCAGCCTTGCCCAATTCAGTGGTCCTTCAGACAGTGTTTCTTATCTTGTTCTGATGGGTCCCCTTTCTATCTTTTTCCTCTGGCCATGTTCCCTCACTCCCATTTACACAACTATCACCTGTGGTTCCATTGGAATATTCTGGGGACCAGGAGGGCTGTATGGCCCCCAGCTGAGTTAACACTGCTCCATTCACAGCAAGTCAATAAGCTCAGATACCCCTTAAACTTGCTCTGACCAGCTTCAACCTTCTAAACTCCAAGCAACTTAATGGACAACTCTCCCTAGGGGCTCAAGAAAATGCTCCAAGACCCCCAGTGACAGGCCAGTTTCAGCCCTGTGAGGAAGGGGGTCATGGTGCACTTCATATCCCACACCAGTGCACACTCAGAGCCTCTACCCGGGGAAGCCATCATGGTTGGCCCACCCTGAGGTGGATCCATCCTTTCAAGGTGAGAGGGAACTGGGACCCAGAAAGGGACCTGTCAGGGGGTCAGAAAAGGAGAACTGAATGACACAAGAACCTTTAGGCAAATGCCCTCTGCTAAACCAGACCAGAAGCTGCTCCCTGAGGATGGGGTGGCTGTGCCCACTCCTCCAGGCAGCCAGCGGCCCCAAGCAGGGAAAGAGTTGGGTCCTAATGTGCAAAAAGCTCCAGCAAAGCAGAATCATTTACTCTTTGGTGCTGACTGCTCAGCAGAGCTAATAAATCTTGCATGAGCAGGGCCGATTCTAATTTCCTAATATGAAAAGGCATTTGGATTGAGAGAGAGGGGGAGATAAAAGTGATTGAATCTCCAATAGTCCAGGTTACTGACAAGAAACATCCTGCTCAACCCTAGAGAAGGATGGCAGCGCTTGCACCCCCATCCGTTCTGCCCCCTCTCGGCGCGATACATCTCAGTCTCTTCTATTGACAGGACGTGGCTTTAAACACAGTTACACAAGTTATCATTTCTGCCTTCTGATCAATCTGAATTTTCAGGACAATTACCCTCTTAATCAATGATTGCTATCAGCAGCCCCGCGCCTGGACGGATTTCTCAGCGAGGTAATCATGCCGCCAGGCTGGATGGCGCGTGCATAGGCAATGAAGCTCTGGTGGGGTCTCCTCCCTCCTTCCCAATCACCCCTATCCCAGTGCCGCCGGGAGCAGGGACAAGGACGGCAAAGTGTGAAGGCCACTTCAAGGAGTGATGGGAACAGGAGGGAGAGGAGGGGGTCCCGTTATCCAGCCTGTCTTCTCGACCACCTGATCACGGAACAAACCCATTAAAATCGAGATTTACTGTCCACCACCCGGTCCACCCCCACATGCCCTCCTGCCATCATTCCTACCTACTAATTAGCCTGATAAAGCCCAATTCTAATTATGGGCACAAACTATTAGGTTGAGTAAGTGCAAAGAAAAGAGAAATATTGGTTTTACTAATCTCTCAGAGGCTGCTGGGCCCAGCAATGCCTGTTCTCCCCTGGACCTGGCTCAAAGAAACTTCTCCTCCTCCTCAGATACCCGGACATAGGTAGCTGGGGCAAAGCCAGCCTGGCCTGAGGCAGATGCCCACCCACCCAGCGTTCCCACTGGGGTCTCCCTAGATTCAGCCCTATGTGTTAAGAAATTCAGAGTGCCTCAGAGCAAAGAAGAGGAAGCTGAGAGGTGTGCAGAGAACTCTGTCACTGTGGATTTAACTCAGGAAAGTTATTATGGGGTATGCTGGGCCAGTAGAGGTAGGCAGGGTCGTGATGGGGCAGCCAAGGATACTGAAGAGGGAACCCAGCTACAGGCATGGTGACTCCGGAACTAAAACAGTTTCTTGCCCCCACCCCCAACCCCCAGTTTGCTCCTATATCCTGAAGAGGAGCCAGCTCTGGAAATGTACACATGTATTCATTCACTCATTTGCAGTGTGTTCACCTTGGGCTGAGTGGTGGTGTTGGGGTGGGGTGGGACAGTAAAAACAATATAGAAGTGACCCTGATTTTCAGCTTACAGATAAGTATTTCAAAAAAGCAAAGAGAACATGTATGTGAATGTTCAGAGTAGTGTTGTTTGTAAGATCCCCAAAGTATAAATAATCGGGGCCAGAGAGATAGCATGGAAGTAAGGCAAATGCCTTTCATGCAGAAGGTCATTGGTTCAAATCCCAGCATCCCATATGGTCCCCAAAGTATAACCCTCTTACAAGTGTGAAAAGGCGGATGTGCATCAACTGACAAATGGACAAAGTATGGATGAGCTATACAATGGGTTATCACTTGGCACTAAAAAGAAATTAAGTACTGGGCTGGAGAGCTAGTATACTCAGTAAGATACTTGTCTAGCAGGCAGCCATACCTGGTACCCCGAGCACCACTAGGTGTGGCCCTGTATAGAAGGAGAATAAAGAGGAAGGACTGACTCAGTATAATATGGAGAACAAAAATGTTCAAGATTCAGAAGGAAAGGATAGCCACTGTGAATACAGTGGGACCCCATAAGTAGATGGGCTGTGTGGCACAAGAATTACATCTCCAAACCATCTCCATGAAGTGCACACCATGACTGAGGAGCAAGTGGACCAGAGCAAGGTTGCCCTCATGGGTGGGCAGGAAATGCTAATACAGGGCCTCAGTACTCACTCCCAATAGGAAATGGGGACTGCCTACATAGAAGAGACCAAGGAGAACAGGCACTCGGTAGAAATGAGCAAAGCAGTTCTGGACCAGTGGTAACCCTGCATGGTGAACTGTACATCACTCAACCAAGACAACAGGGTCTTGAACACAGACACTTCAAACTCACAATATGTGCAACTAAAACAGATCCTCAAATAAGGCATTTGCTCAGCGTGGCTGAGAGTTCTTTCTTCTTATCAACACTAGCATAAATTAGCCTTTTTTTTTTTTTTTTTGGAGGACCTGCTAGGGTTGGAAAGGGAGGTCTTGGAGGGCAGGTGTAAGAGCCAGTGCTTACATGATCATACAGGATAGCTTGGGGTTTGTCAGTTCAGGCTAAGAAGCATCAGAATTGAAAGAGCATGGCCTAAGGAGTTGAAATCCAGGGTTTAAGTCCTTAAACCCTTTTCCCAATACACTCTAATGACTGTTGAGGGCTTGGGTTTTGTCTATTTTGCTCTTTGGTTGAATACCAGTGGCTGGCAGAGCATCAGATTCAGTAGGTATTCAATAGCCATTTATCCAATGCAGATGAATGAGTGAAGACTTATGCTGAATCCAATCCATTTGACAAACATGGACTGAACCATCACTGTGGTGCTTGGGTAACTAGCATTAGGCTAGTTTGCTCTTTGCTTTCTGGCTTGAGTGCCTCAAACAGGTTCCCCATTTTCCTCCTTCTCTTGGACTAGAAGCTTCCCTAAGACCACAGGAAATCGTGATCAGGTGTCATCCAAATACAAGTATGAGGCTGATAAGAAAAGAGACGCTTTAGAAGGCTTCAGGAGCAGGTCCCAGAGCAAGCCAAGATGCTCTGGGAGACCAAGATGGGTCATGAGGCATTGAAGCCTCTTGGGAGTGACACCCCTTTCTAGTCATCCTCAGAGCCTCTGTGAATGTCCTCCTGCACACTGGCAAGAAGCTGGTAGAGGTAGGGTGGTGATCAGAAGTGATGGTACTTGCAGGGGAATGAAAAAGGAAGGTCTGAGTCTGGTTTCCAGAGCCTCCTCCTCACCTCCCTGTCTGCCTAGACCCTGGAGGTCTGCCATCTCCACAGTCCCCTCTGGCTCTGACAATGGGGAGGGCTATCAGTTCAGTGACTGACCACAGTAAAAAGGGGGCTCCTCCCTCTCCCACCCCTGGCCCCTGGAGTGTCTCCCCTACCTCCCTCTCCCTTCCTCCCTCCCTTTTCTTCTTGCAGAGCTTCCCTCGAGCCATAAAAATAAAATAAAACACAAACACCCACAGTCCAGGAGGAGGGCGTCAGACAGATAATGGGCATTTTATATCTTTTTATGACACTCCCCATAGGCAGCTCAGCAATCACAGTGCAATAAAGGCAGGCATGCAGCTTGCATAGTTAAACAACTGCTGGGTAATTAGGCACAGCAAACACACCACCGGGGAGGCTCTGGCTGCCCTGGGACCTGCCTGCAGCCTGCCCTCCTGCTTGCAGCAAGTAGGTGCCAAGTCCAGGTTTCCCACCACCAGACCAGGCGGGACACAGACCTGAGAACAAGCCCCAACTTCTGTCAGAACACCGTGGGCTCTTGCACACACGCATTTCCTGCATCTCATCTCCTGAGGGGTGCTCCTCTTCCAAGTGGCGCATCCTTTTGGGTCTAGAAAACACACTCTCAGGCCTGGCTGCAGCATAGATGAGCTCATCAGGTACTGCTGAGCTTCTCACATTGCAGGCAGGGATCCCCAGAACACACAAACTACCAATGGGATTCTCTGGCTTACAAACTCCAACCCAGAACCGAGCATAATTCAAAATATACTATTTTAAAACCTCAGATGATTCATACACCATATACCTATGACTATATGCCCTACCTCTCTTTTTCAGGGAGTGGGAGCTTCCATATAGTGCTGAGGGAGTCTGCGGTCATTCTCAATGATACTGGCCAACTAGGCCAGAAGGCTCAATGCTTGGGGCCAGTAGTGTTGGGGGCCATCAGGGCTTTATCTGGAGATGCCGGGTCAAGGGATTAGGGGTACTGAGGTTCAAATTTGTATTTATACATGCAAGTATATGTATAAGTCTATGTATACTCCTGAGCCACCTCCCGGGCCCTTTCTTGTCTTTCTTTCTTCTCTATACTGTTTTTCCTATGAGATGGGGAAAGGGAAGACCAGACCTGTTCCATCTGGTTTAAGGACACTGACTCATAGCTTCAGGGAGAGGCTGGAGCTGGATATGAATGTCCTGGCTCAGATGGAGCACAGATCACATGACACCCGAGGACCAGGGCCAATCTGCTCAATAGGACCAAGAAAGCAGCCAACCCCTGCAGGACACAGCACAGAGTGGCCACGTGGTGCCCATTCCTTCTCCAGCACTCAGGTGGTCTAGTTCAGCAATCACAGAGCACGGACAACTAATTAAGGGACTAACAGAACAAAAAATGGCCACAATCCCAATTGGAGACTAAGACAAAGGTCTCCTCTCTCTGAGCACCCCAAGAAACATGAAAGTGCAAAAATCCAACCCACTCTGCTCCTATAGAGTTGCCAGCAGGCCAGCCAGGCAAGCTTTCCCAAGATAGTGTGAAGGAGGCCTCACACCTGGCCTCTGTGCCTGCTCCCTATCTGGCTGTCACCACAGATGCCCAGACAGATGCCTGGGGATTGAAAATGGGAGAGGGTGGGAAATATGGGCTACACACTATGATAGGGTTCTCTGAAGTATGGTGCATGGTCTGGATCCCCAAAAGAAGAAGACAACAAGCTTCTCTTCACCCCATATTCTCATGGAGAAAACACAAGCTTCAATGGCATCCAGATCCGATAGGTGGCAGTCATGCTAACACTCCCAATCAACCTGTACCCCCAACTCTCTAGACCTAGCACCTGGCAGTTACCTCATGGTCTTCTCCACACCCTCCACTTTTACCCAAGAGATAGCAGTGTGGCCCCAAGGCTAGAGATTAAATCTCTAGCCAAGCATGAAGACATTCCTCTGGCCTTTCTTGCATCTGTCATATTTTTGTTCTGGGAGCAAAAAGAGGGAGCTTCAGGGATCATGAAAGACCTTAGGACATGGGTAGAGGAGACCAGGTCCCCTGGTTTGTCAGAGAACAGAAGGCCTCTGAAAGACCAATGAGCAGCATCAGAACTCACACTCTTCCCAACATCATGCCCAGTCCAGGGTTCTTCATATGTGCTACAATGTCTTCTGAAGACAAGGTCACAAGGGCCTCCCTCTGGATGCCCTGGAACAGACCAGCATCCATCCTCAACTCCCCAACCCCTGTGTGGAGACAAGCACACACCTAAGTCCACAAAACCAGGATCCACTGCCTTAAGTGCATTTGGATGGACACACACACCTCGTGCATCCCTTATACAAACAGATCCTCCAAGAAACAAGTATCACTTCCAGGTGGCAGAGCTCTATCTTCTCCAGCTTTGCCACGCAATTCATCAAGGCAGTTTGGTCAGGTTTCCACATCAGAGCAGATAAACCACCTAAGGCACAGGTAACAAGGAAGCTGTGGAAGAAAGGAAACTGATTCTGGATGAGAAAGAAAATACAGGGGGGTTAAGGTGCCTGCCTGTCTCACATGTAGCAGACTGGCACTGCATGTGGCTCCCCAAGCACCATGAGGAGGAGCCCCCAATATTGTTGGGTAACATGAGCCCCATGCTACAGGATCAGTAAGCCGGGACTCTATTCCAGAGTCCAAACACAGGACAGCTTCATGTTTCTGTGCTTCACCAAGAGCTCAGAAGGAACTTACTAGGGGCTGAGTGATAGCTCAAGTGATAAAACAAGGTCCCAAGTGGCCAATCCCTGGTCCCATCTGGCCCCCTAACACCACTAGATGTACCCAAGTCTTTATGCAACCCCTCCCCCCATACACATCTGGGGCATCACTGGGAGTGTCCCAGGATACTGGACAGAAAAATACACACACTTCCCTCAAGGACACCCATGAAAGACAGAGGCAACTCACAGTGGGAAGGATAGAACCATGGGATAGCAAACAAAATCTGGGCTAAGGGTCCCTAGAGGAACCTGCCATCAAGGATTCTCTCCCTGCTCACCTGACCCTGTGGTTTCTCTCCAGGGAAACAGACAGAGATGCTGCAGGCCTGGGTACCAGCCCTTGTCCCTGTGCTCTACCAGCTTCTGAATCCCTCACACTAACTTTCTGCTGTTCCTATCCCAGCCTGCCAATCCCAAATGTCCATGGTCACTGCTAGCCTGGGTGAGGACCTCTTCTTTCCTTCTCCTCAGTGAGTATGAGCATGGCTATTTTCTGGAGTGACTGCCCATTCTCAGTAATCATTGTTGTGGGAACCAGACCTGGTGGTGCTGGGGCCACTTGGGTCACATCTTAAGTACCCTGGCCTGGTTATTCCAGTCTTTTTTATGGGGGGGGTGTTTCTTGGGGATCACACCCAGCGGCACTCTGGGGTTACTCCTGGTTCTGTGCTCAGAAATTGTTCCTGGAAGGCACAGGGAACCATATGGGATGCTGGGATTCAAACCACTACGTGCAAGGCAATCCCTACCGCTGTTCTATCAATCCAGTCTTTTTTGTGGAAGGAGAGGGGGCAAGCTGGTTCTGTGCTCAGGAGTCACTCCTGGTGGTGCTTGGAGGGGCCATATAGTGCTGGGGATGGAATTGGCTAGAGGGCCTTTTCCATCTCTCCTAAAAACAGACTTTCTTTCCTTCTTCTTTTTTCTTTTCTTTTCTTTTTTTTTTTTTTTGGTTGGGGGGGAGGCACACTTGGCAGAGCTCAGGGATTACTCCTTGTAACTAAGAGATCATACAGGGTGCCAGAGATTGAACCTGAGTAGGCCAAATGCAAGGTAAATGCCCTACCCACTATACCAAGCAGGACTGACCCACCAGTCTCTCAGATTTGTCATTCAACACTCAAGAGTTGCTTCACAGGGCTAAAATGATAGTTGAGCAAGTATGGTGTTTTCCTTGCCAATCAGTATTTGATCACTGAGCAGAGTCAGAAGTATGCCCTGAACACTGCCAGATGTGCTCCAAAACAAAAACAAAAACAGAGTTCTAATTATTGTTTCTATTAAATGCATTTAAGGTAACATGGCTACAACAGTGTTGACTGATATTAAAATATGATTTGTTTAGTTAATAAGTATGACCAAAGTGTACATGGTGTTCAAAGTCACTGTACCTCCAACACTACCAAAATGTCAAAGATTATCCATCCGTTCTGTCCTTTCTAGTTCTCTTCCTGCCTAACCTCTGCAACCTAGGCTAAGAGTGGATGAAGAAACAGATCTAGTTACACAATGGAATACTACTCAGCTATAATGTGCAATCTTGCCTTTTTTGCTACAACATGGCTAACAGAGAGAATTAGAGTTAAGTGAAGTAAGTCAGAGGGAAAAGGACAAATGCCAGATGTCTCTCCTGTGTGCTATGTAAAGAAGCAAAGAATAGGCAGTCTCCAGTGTTTCTTCTCTGAAAGGGATTAACTTTCTCTCCTGCGCCTCAGGTAAAATGACTTTTCATCTTTTGTTGATGGTAACAGTGCAAAGAGCATGGACGCTGGAAACCTCCATGCAGATAGTGCTCTACCTCTCTGAACCTCAGCTTCCTCACCTCTAAGACAGCTGAGCACAAGTGTATCTCATAGCACTGCCTGGGAATTAAGTGAGTTAATCTGCACAATTAACTGTTAATCTGCATTTAAAGTAACACGTATTTCTCTGGGCATCATATGATACTGGTGCCCTGTGCACTACCTGTGTGAGGTAAGAAGGCATGTGGCTCTTACCATTAGAGCAGATTCCCCAGACACTTACCTATTCTAAAGTTATAGTTTATCTTTACACATAAAAAAAAAAAGTTTTTATTTCTTTTGGTTTTGGTCCATACCCAGCAGCGCTCAGAGATTATTACTGGCTCTGCACTCAGAAATTGTTCCTGGCAGGGAGGCTGAGGGGACCATATGAGATGCCG
This sequence comes from Suncus etruscus, assembly GCF_024139225.1. Classification (NCBI taxonomy): domain Eukaryota; kingdom Metazoa; phylum Chordata; class Mammalia; order Eulipotyphla; family Soricidae; genus Suncus; species Suncus etruscus. The sequence continues at coordinate 33,531,949 of NC_064853.1, read as the reverse complement.
GGAATCGAACCCAGGTTTATCCTGGGTCAGCCACATGGAAGGCAAATGCCCCCCCCCCCCCAAAAAAAAAAAAGTTCTAAGATGGAGACTAACTTGTTCTAGGTCACAACAGTGACATGATGACAAAACCAGAAATTGCCTGATGTGAATGGTTCAGTGGACAGCCAGGTAGGCTGAGGATCAACCATGTTTATCCACAGAGCTGTAGGGAACTATCATAGACAGTGTGAGGCTTCTCATGCCTGGTACTTGCTAAAATGGTCCTAGAGCCTCTTTTTCCCATCTTCAAGCTCCCTCTCTCCCTGCAGCCTGGCCATCTCTTTTGGACAGTGGCAGAATGAGAGGAGAGGGCTCATGCCCACAACAGCATCTATAGTGACCTCTTTTGTTTTGTTTTGTAAAGGGCAATGATACTAAGGCTCAAAGTAGCTCAGAGAGTTTCCTAAAACCACTCAGTTTAGGGGCCAAAGCGATAGCACAGCGATAGGGCATTTGCTTTGCACGTGGTTGACCCAGGATGGACCTCGGTTTGATCCCTTACGTCCCATATGGTCCCCCAAGCCAGGAGCAATTTCTGAGCTCATAGCCAGGAGTAATCCCTGAGTGTCACTGGGTGTGGCCCAAAAACCAGCAAAACAAAACAAAAAACCACCACACAGCTTAGTAAGTGTCCAGTCGATTCCAAGTCAAACTGGATCCAAGGCCTACAATTCCTTTTTAGTTTGTCTGTTTTGGGGCCATACCCAGCACTGTTCAGGACTTCTTCCTGGATCTGCATATAGGGATTACTCCTGGGCTCATGGAACCATATGAAGTGTAGGGGATTAAACCTGGGTTGGTCTGATGTGAGACAAGCACCTACCTGGAGTACTGCTGCTCCTCCCCCTTACCCATCATCTGTCATCTTTTGTAGTTCCAGAACGATCAAGGAACTTGCTTTAGATCATACAACTAACTGACAACAACAGTAAAAATCTGATCCAGATCCCTCTGACCCAAAGCACTGTCTCTTGTACTGATGGTGTCTTGTCTGTGAGTCCTTTCTCCTGAGACCAGTGTGGACCTCTAGCACTAACAGGGGCCTAAGTGAAGGATGAACTTCACATAGGGCCACTCCTTCTGTCAAGACTACGTAGGTAGTGTTAGAACGAGAGCCAGATTCACGTAAACATTTACCAAAGTCATCACAGTTTTTTCATCATACTCTTTATCACAATACAACCCAAGTCGTCAAAGCTCTACCAGGTGGTCAAGAGGAAGCATCTCAAATGAAGTGCTCAGTGCTCAGTGAATTCTACCCACCTACCTCACTAAAGCTCTCCAAAACCACACTGGGGTTTCTTTCCCAAGTACTTTTTGATCCTTAGTTACATACGATATGGACAAATGTCTTCTGAGTGGCAGCAGGAAGAGCAAGTGAAACAGATGCTCATAATCCAAGCAGCAATGAGGGCTCAAGTTCTGAGCTATGGCAAGAAGGGAACAGGGAAACAAGGTTTGGTCTTTCCCACTCATCCTCTAACTTCCTCCCTGCCCATATTCGGGGAAGAAGAATATGCTTCCCTGGATTTGGATCCTAGCTCCACCTCTCCAGACCCTACTTAACTTCTGTAAGACTGTTTCACTAGGAAATGTGGCAGGGGCTTGGGTACCTAGAATGTGAAGCTCAGTCCTCTATAATGTGGCTCAGTGAGTCCTTGCTAATATTCCTCATATACCAGGTCAGTGTCAGGCATTGGAATTTCAAAAACAGGTAGTAAGTAGACCTCAGGGGGCTCCCAATCTAGGAGACAGCAGATAATTACAAAAGCATGTGATACCCTCCACACAAAGCCAAAATGATTCCTACTTGCAGCAAGGCAACTGAGTGAAGGTTTCATAGATGAGGGTTCTGAAGGATGAGTAGGGGTTTTCCCAACACACCAAAAGCCACAGAAGCAAGGTGGACAAAGGGAAGAAAATTTCAAGCACACATAGTGGAAGAACCATGGAAGTCTGGTGGGGCTTGGAGGTGAGAGGTCAGTACATAGGAGGAGAATCCACAGGATTGTGCTTCTAGGGCCATGGCTTCTGTTTGGAGGATCATGAATTGGCAGGTAGCTTCCAGCCCTGTCCTCTTGGCACTGGTATGTTTCCTGTCAAAACCAGCAATCTGCAATGGCACCCCTCTCTGTGCCTTTGATTTAAGAGTTCCTCTCCTGGCCCTGACAGTAAGGCATTTCTGTCCCACAGATTATAACTCACTCTGGGCTATTATTCAGCTCCCCAGCCCTGGCCCTGCTGCAGTTAGTCCAAACATAATATCCTTCATGCATATATTATCTGTCTCCCTATTATCTGGAATCATTTCGGAATTAAATTTCAGTCCTGCAATATTGGCTTCAGGAGCGGCACGCTTTATGGGCTAGTCAAAGGTTAGAATACCAATCAAAATAACAGTGCCGATGCAGCGAGACATTTTAATATTCCAAAACCCGGTAATTGTAAAAGGACATAATATTTTTTCCCTGATTACCCCAAAGGCAACACATGTTAACAAGGCGAGGGAAGGAGTGAAAGAAATTTCAGAGTTCAGACAGCTGTAAGACATATTTAAAGGCAGAGCCCGGCAGGGCAGCGGGAAGGGAGGGGATCAGAAGGCCTAGTCTCGGGCCCTGTGCCCAGCCGCCCAGGGTGAAGTGAAAGGGGAAAGAGCTTAGGATGAGGAGTTTTGAAGCTCAGGTTCTTCAGTTCAGTAGTTTCCAAGTCCCAAAATTGGGCTTCCAATTCAGCAACAAATGCTGTAGCCGCTCTCCTGGGACATCAGCTGGTCCTGTGCCACACCCTTTCCTTTCTCTCACATCGATGGAGCACTCTGCATCCTGTTCTCCCCGCAGGAGTCTTTCCAAAGCCAGCTGGAGGCCCCAACTAACCTGGCTTGTGGAGCTGGCTCCCACTGAGACACCAGCCTGGAACTGCTCCCTGGCCTGAGGACCACCCCCAGGTCTTGGGGTCATGCCAGAGCCCCTGGAACACAGCCCAGACTGCATCAGGGGCAAGCCCCCCTGAGATAAGTCAGATCAAACAACTGGCAGGGCTCTAGATCTTCACACTTTCTTTTCCTCTTTGCTTTGTTCGCATTTGTCCCCCTTTGGTTTCTGAACAGCTCCAGCTGAGGTTCTGCAATTGGCACAGGCAACAGCCAGCTCCGGTGTCCCAAACCTTAGCTCCAGAGAGCCCTTTACCCAAACTGCTGGACCTCCCCTAGTTCCATCAGAGTGAGTGAGCAGCAGTGCTGCCAGTTCTTCATGTCCTCAGCTCGCTTAGTCCACTCGCTGAAGCCTCCAATCTGCAGCATCCCGACCTGCTGACCTGCTGATGGCCCCCAGCAAAGAACTTCATTAAGGCCGAGAATTTATTTCTCCATAAGCCCTTAATTTATTACCACACTGATTGGGCCTCTGAATGCTCCAAGGTCAGGAAAAGTCGTCTTCAATGGTAGACACCAGCCCGCCCTTCAGCAGCTGTGCTTGCTCTCAGGAGAGGAGACACAGAAATGCTTCTTGGGGACCTTGAGCATCTCCTCCTTACATCTCACTCTCCTTGTCTCCTACCTCCCCTTCAGAGGACCCAAAACTGCAGCAGGGGCTACAGCACAGATGACAAGAGAAAGAGTAGAGCTGCTCTTCATACCCTAGTACATCTGTTCAATTATAAGAGCCCCATCCCTACAACCTCTGAGCATGACCGGCTGAGCTTGGCTGTGCCCATTCTCCCAAAGTCCATTCAAATGAGCCTAGACATTGGCAACGGTAGGAATTTCAGACGGCTTGTGAGGACCCTGCACATGATAAGTGGCTGGGTCTGAATGTGCATGAACTATTTGCTCTATGGAAACTGAAAAAGGGGCATGGGACGTGTGCTATGCATCCACACACCTACAGCCAGTATACAACTGTGGATCCACATAGCTACATTCTCATATGGACCTCATCTGACACTTTCTTCGCCTTTTATCTGGAGGAACATTGTCCTCCATCCAACCTTTGCTACCCTCCCATGATCTTAGGGTCTGTGCACAGAGAATCCCCAGCTCTAAAATCACTACCTTATATATCCTTCACCCTAGTCACAATCTCTTTTCCTTCTGTGTTCAACTAAACTCACCATCTCCATTCCTCATCCTTCTAGGAACTGCTCCACCTCTTCTACCTCTCCAGCTCTTTCCCTTTATTCTTTACTTCCCTTCAGAATGAGAGTCTGACAAGATGAAGTTCTAGGTTTGCCATGTACCAAAGTGAGACCCTGAGCACATTTCATCATTACTCGTTATTACTCTGTACTTGATTTCCTATGTTAGCGTGTGTAAAATGATAGTAACTATACTACACTATAGGGTTGCAGAGATTAGTTAGTGCAGGGCATGCACAGTGCCTAGAAAAATATACACATAATGTATAGTGGTGGCACTAGAGGTAAGGCCTTGCAAGCGCTAGCCTAGGACAGACCGCGGTTAGATCCACCCTGCATCCCATATAGTCCCCCCAAGCAAGAAGCGATTTCTGAGTGCATAGTCAGGAGTAACCCCTGAGTGTCAAACAGGTGTGCCCCCCCAGAAAAAATTAAGTTTAGTCATATGAACTGAGCGTCCACTTCACATGAAATTAAATTTTGTAATATCTAATTTAACTTAGTGTATTCAAAAACTAAACAGGCTCAATATAATTACCAAAGTGAACATAAAAATAATTTTTTTCATGTAAACTTACATTTAATATACATTCAAAGGGGCTGAAGAGATAGTAAAGGGCTAAAACACTTGCCTTGCATTCTGCCAACTCTGGTTTGATTCTTGGCCCTGCTTATGGTCCCAGAAATGATCCCTGAGCATAGAGCCAGGAGTAACTGGTGTGACTCCAATATCAAAATAAATAAAAATACATCTCAAGGGCCGAAGCGACAGCGTAGTGGTACGGTGTTTGCCTTTTACGTGGCTTATCTAGGATGGACCTCAGTTCGATCCCTGGTGTCCCATGTGGTTCTGAGCCAGAAGTGATTTCTGAGAGCATAGCCAGGAGTAACCCCTGAGTATCACCAGGTATGGCCCCCAAACCAAACCAAACCAACAAACAATAAAAACATCTCAAATGGTATGAAATCACCATAATCTAAATTAATTTATTTATTTATTTTTGGATTTTGGGTCACACCTGGCAGTGCTCAGGGGTTACTACTGGCTCTCTGTTCAGAAATCGCTCCCGGCAGGCTCAGAGGACCATATGTGATGCCAGGATTCTAACCATCAACCTTCTGCATGCAAGGCAAACACCTTACCTCCATGCTATCTCTCCAGCCCTGTAATCTGAATTTATATTTTAAATAATTAACAGTTAAAAGTATATATTCACCTTAATTACTCTAATGTACAAAGTTCTTAAGAAATTTGGGGTCAGAGAGATAGCATAGAGTTAGGATCCTTGTCTTGTACATGGCTGACCTGGTTTGATCTCTGCCATACTATATGGTCCTGAGCCCTCCAGGAGTGATTACAGAGTGCAGAGCCAGGAATAACCCTTTTAGAACCACCAGGTGTGATTCCCCCCAATTTTTTTTTAATTTACATTAACTGAAATTTAAAAAAAAATGGGGGCTATATCTGGTAGTGGTAGAGAATATTTCTAGTTCTGTGCTCATGGGACCATTTGGTACTGGGGATAGAACCCAGGTCTCTTGCATGCAAATTACATACTTAAGCCACTGAGTTATCTCTGAAGGTCTAAATAAAATTTAAAATCTGCTCCTTGGATCAGAGTGATAGCACAGCGGTAGGGTGTTTGCCTTGCATGTGGCCAATCTGGGATGGATCCAGGTTCGATCCTCAACATCCCATATGGTCCCCCAAACTTGCCAGAGTCACTCCTGAGCACAGAACCAGGAGTAACCCTTGAGCACCACCAGGTATGGCCCCAAAACCAAATAAAATAAAATAAGATCTGCTCCCTAATCTATATTAAGCTATAAACTACATTTCTAATGATCAAATGGCACAAGTGGTAAGAGGCAATTAAATTGGCCAAGGTCTAGCACACAAAATACCATCAATAGGTAGTAACTACTATTTCTACTGATAGTAACATTCCTTCTCTATTTCCGTCTCTTTCTCTTCTAACAAATGTTGGCCTTTCTCAGTGTTCTGTCATAGTGCTCTTTTAATTATGTACATACTAGTAATGCCCTGTATTGTCAACCCAAATTTTATCCCATGAGTCTCAGAACTTATAGTTAACTGCCTCAATCACTCCACAAGAACATCTCAAAAGCATCTCCATTCAACATATCCCACATTGAACTGATCCTCTCATCCCCAAACTTTTTCGTCTGTTGTCTAAGTAAGCACAATCCAATGCACTAGCTACTCAAATCATAATGTACCTTGGCCTCCCTCTCCTTCCTTGAGAAGTCAGAGCTAATATATCCCCACTTCCTGGAGTCACTGCTGCTGGAACATGTACACATACTTTGAGGAAATCTGTCCAAACATATTTGGTGCATTAAGGAACACTGTAATATAACACAAGTTCTGCATTTCATTATGTGCAATTCTGTCCATAACAATACTAAAAACAGAAAATTATAAACACAGCTGTGTAAGCGCATACAAAATACATGTGTGCATGCATGCACAAGCACACACACACACACACACACAACCATCTACCTAGATCGCCCTATCATCCACATCCTTCTGATAACATTTTCCTCTAATTTCAGAAAACTCTCCTTCCATCACTGTTAGTTCATAAGCTGCAACTTTTCTCAGGCCCATTTCCACAAGCAAACTTCAGATTTTTTCCAACAAAGATATAGTGGTATTTATTTATATATCAACCGATTTATCAACTAATGTACTAAAATTATGCTACCATTTTTATTAGGTTCTTATCCCTTTTTTATATGTTGATGATAAATAATTTAAATATTGTGTTCCTAACCTTATTTATTTTTTCTGTGGTACCAGGGACTATTTACTACTTAGCCACACTGCCCAGTCCTCCTAACCTCATTTATTTATTTATTTATTTATTTATTTATTTATTTATTTATTTATTTATTTATTTTGGTTTTAGGGTCACACCCGGCAGCACTCAGGGGTTCCTCCTGGCTCTACACTCAGGAATCGCTTCTGGCAGGCTCGGGGGACCATATGGGATGCCGGGATTCGAACCACCGACCTTCTGTATACCAGGCAAACGCCTCACCTCCATGCTATCTCTCCGGCCCCTCCTAACCTCATTTTTATTGTACAAGTTTTCATAACCTGGTAAATTTTATGTAGGTATATACATATATGTATATATATGTATATGTATATGTATATGTATGTGTATATATATATATATACACATACCTAGGTAGTATAGTTCTCAGTTTCTCCTGGTGCTCAGCACAGCCTGGTGGAGAACTAGCTGAAGCAGCACAGGATAGTAGTAGTAACTATACCACTAAATCTAGAATCAGTCCATTTCTTCACATTCTCAGTTTTGTCAGTTAAATTCCAGTAATGATCATCATCACCTGGAATAGGACTGAATTCTGTGGTTTTCACCCAAACTGGCTGGGGACTCCCTCAACTGCACACCTGTCCAGACCACTGGCAAATCTAGGAATGTGGGTGGGGTAGGTTCATTCTGTATTGTCTCAATGACTTGGAGAGAGGCAATCCTGGCAAGGTAAACAACATTACCCATACAACACTGCTAAATCTGGCAGCCTCACTGAGAAAAGCCAGTATTGGTCTCCCTTATCTACTTTTCTCTCTACAATGCAATCATAAAGTGGTTTTTTTTTTTTTGTCTTTTTTTTTTTTTTTTTTTTTTTTTGGTTTTTAGGCCAGTGATGCTCAGGGGTTACTCCTGGCTATGAGCTCAGAAATCGCTCCTGGCTCGGGGGACCATATGCGATGCCGGGGGATCAAACCGCAGTCCGTCCTAGGCTACCATGGGCAAGGCAGATGCCTTACCTCTAGCGACACCAAGTTGCCCCTCATAAAATGTTTTCAAAATGCAAGTCTAAAGCCCAATGATCCTTCAACAGATATCCCAACCCCCTAAGAATAAAATGTGTGTGTGTGGAGGGGGGTTGGGTGTGTGTTGGTGTAGGTGTGGATGTTGGTGTTGTGTGTCAGGAAACGAATCAGCAGCCTCTAGCGAGCAACACCTCCAGCCTTCATTCCTCTTTTTTTCCCCAGGAGCCACACTTGGTGATGTTCTGCGAAGGTAGCTTATGCCTGTCAGTACCAGGGAACCCCTGGGCCCTGCTGACGGGGTCCAGAGGGCAGCCGATGCTGCTTGGTGGAAAGATTCCCTGGCCCTTGACTGCAGGGCATCACAGCCTCCTTGCGTAAACAGCTGCTGGCCAGGATCTGGCTGACTGCCCTCCCTCTTGATGGGCCCTCAAGCACACCTGGAATAGTCTGGCTGGAGGCTGAGAGGAAATGTCTAGACTCCCTGCTTTTCCCAAGTTTGTGAGTTTACTCACAAGAGGTAATCACAAGGCCAACTAGAAACAGTCCTCAGTGTCTACTGATGCTCAGCCTGGTAGAGAACTAAGCTGAAGCAGCTCAGGACAATGTGCCTCCATCCCTCCTCCTGCCCCTAACTGAAGCAGCCTTCCTAAGTGACTCCATAGTCCCACAGGTCAGCTGCTTTCCAAATTTCTGCCAAGGAACTCAGAGGCAGGAAACATACACATAACCAAAAACTAGAGAGAATTTCACAAAACAATTGTCTATGGTCAGTGCCTGCCTTGCTTGACTAGACCTTCACATTTTATTTGCTGAGCTCAGCAATCAGCACAAATGTGCTGACAGCCAGCACAGGGCATCCAGCCGCTTATGGCTAGCCTTGCCCACACTACCCAGCCCTGTGTGGAGGCCTCTATGGCACCAGCTTCTGGAGAGGGGCCCACCAGGAAGAGTGGGGTCATGGTGTAAACACAGACTCCATACCCACTGTGGGACCAGCCATGGGGGGACATAGAAGGGGTGCAGACTCCATCTCTGAGCTCGAGGGATCCTGGCAGAAGGAAAATAGTCAGTGTTTCCTTCCAGCCAGTCTCCCTCTGTATACTCAGCAGGAACTGAATTCAGATCTGTAGCCAATCCTTGCCTAAGCAAGACTCTGCCAGGAGAAGGGAGGACTAAAGCCAGCCTGAACCAACTCAGCTTCCCAGCTCTAGCGAGCCAGAGCAAGCCGAAAGAGGCTAACACAGGCCTAAACCCATCACGGGAAGTTCTCCACAGAAACTCACATCACCACACTCTCCTAGAGTCTCCTAGAGACAACCAGCTCAGTCCACTCACCTGGAACATTCCCTTCACTTCTGGGTAAAGCAAGGAAGTGGGTGGGAATATCACATTTGGGGCCACAGTCTTGGCCCCAAAGAGCTCCCCATTCCCATATTTCCAGAAACAACCATAGCCCTCCAGAGTATATTAGCCAGGGAGAAGGATGGAGAGGAGTTGAGAAAAAAGTAAGAGAAAGCAAAGCGAAAAGACAATGAGGGAAAAGAGGGGATCTGAGCACAGGAGAGCAGGGGATGCCCCAAGCGGGGCGCAGACACGCACCTTTTTCAGATTAATCCACTGCTTGAAGTAGTCTGCCACCGGCAAGCCCAGGTACTGGCACTGGTCTGGGAGCCTACAAGAAAGGGAAGAGGATGTGTTGGCCACATGCACACTCCATACCCTAGGATGGAGTCCCAAATTCACCAAGTCAGAGTGTGTGGGACAAACATCAAAAGGCTACCTCTGACATAGGTCCCCTGCACCCTGAAGGACACCTGCTTCCAGTCCCTGGGCACTGGGTTCCAAATCCAGTCAGCAGACCCAACAGTGAAAACCTGGAGACAGTTCCAGACACTCAGAACTGCCTGCAGGTGTGTGCTGCACTCAGCATCTTGTATTTTCTCATTCATCTCTAGAGCAGTGTGCGACAGATACCATGGCTAACATTTCCACATGAGGAAATGAGATTCCCAGAGGTTCCTGAAGGTCCCACATGTAAACATGCTAGTGTGAATTACTGAGCCCAGGTCTATCTCATCCCAAGCCCTAGTACTTTCCAGGCAAGGGTGTGCTGGTTGCTGAAGGAAGCACACAGGATTTGCTTACAGGGGCTGGGACAATGGTCAGGTGGAGAGCACATGTGTGAGTCCTGGGATTTTATCTCTGGCAAAAGTGGCCTCCTGAGCACTGCTGGCTAGACCCTGGACCCCAGCAATTATAACCACCACAAAGTTCAAAATTGAAACAGGAGTCTATTCTTGCTTTTCCTTTTGTTAAACTGCAATTTATAAACTGTCTCTCCCTCTTTCTGATTATGCCATTTTACCCATATGAGCTCACTGATCCATGTTTTTTTTAACCGATGTTTAATGAGTTAGGCACTTTGGACTGAAAATGGAAGACTTAGCTCCCTCCCACAGGGGTTCACAGTTGGCTCAAGAGAATAGACCGGGCCCGGAGAGATAGCACAGCGGCGTTTGCCTTGCAAGCAGCCGATCCAGGACCAAAGGTGGTTGGTTCGAATCCCGGTGTCCCATATGGTCCTCCGTGCCTGCCAGGAGCTATTTCTGAGCAGAAAGCCAGGAGTAACCCCTGAGCAATGCCGGGTGTGGCCCAAAAACAAAAAAAAAAAAAAAAAAGAGAATGGACCATAAAAAAAAAAAAAAAAAAAAAAACCCAGAATGATCTTAAGTTGGAGCACAGGCACACAGAAGTGGGTACAGGAGGACACTAGAGTTATCACCTGAGAAAGAGCATACAATTTTCTTAGAAGGGGTGGACCATGAGCTACAGTGACCTGGGAGAGTTGTGATATATATAAAGATCACCTCCAGAGCAACAAAACCAAACACTGAAAAAAGCTGGCGGTCACTGGGAGCTTTAACTCTATCCAAGAAGTCAGGCAGCCAAAAACAGAACTAGGCTGTAAAGAGCTTGGGTGACTGAGCAGTGCTGCTTAAAAGTGTGTAAATTGTTTCATGGCACCCACCAGAACAGGCAGAGAGGAGGAGTCAATGGCAGAAAGTCTCTGTGATATCATTTTATTCAGGTCTTTTTTTTTTTTTTTTTTTTTTTTGGTTTTGGGGCCACATCTGGTGACGCTTGGGGGACCATATGTCATGCTGGGGAAATCGAACCATGGTCCATCCTAGGCTAGCGCTGGCAAGGCAGATGCCTTACTGCTCCATGCCACCACTCCAGCTCCCATTTTATTCAGTTCTTAAATTCTCTCCACATGATACTCCCCTTTACTGCTTCACCCCACAGCAAGCTGCTGGAATAAAGAGCATGTTCGAGGGGTGTGGTTTTTGCCTGACACATGGCAAGCACTCAGTGCCTGTTGAGTTTGAGGTTCCCGGTGGGCATCGGGCAAGGAGATGCTATCTAAAGGTTATCTGGAGATTCAGGTTTAAAGACAGGTCTGGACTGGAGACACAGGTGGCCTAAGGGTTACTTTAGTTTAAGTCAAAGGAAAGTTGGAGAAGAGAAACAGACCTAGGCAGTGTTGAGTATGAGGAGCCCAGGGCCTGAGATAGCATCATGCTAGTTTTGCTGAGCAAAAATGGAATCAGGTCACCCCACCAACTAACCACCCACCCCCACATATACACACAGACTTACTTCACAAAACAGCCAGCTCGACTTTGGCATTTCTCCCCATACTCAGAACATTCCTCCCTAATACTAAACCAAGTCTCATATTGGTCTCCTCACATTCACCTCCGTGTCTGGGCTATATCTTTTAGAACCAGTGCAGAACAAGACTCCCATCTCTTCCCTGCAGAACTGTCTACCCAAGATCTGAGAACCCAGGAAATGCCACCTTCTCCAGGACACATGATGGCAGCTCCTTCAAGGATGTGACAGCCAAGAGCCAGGAGATAATGCACTCACATCTATTCCCAAAGCATTTGGCTCCTGGACTTTTTCCAGGGATCTGATGTCCAACGTCATGCAGGCATTCTGTGCTTACCTCACCTCACCTCACCTCACCTGTGGTCAACCTAAACTGTGACGAAAACTCAATTTCCCTCCTGAACACACACACACACACACACACACACACACACACACACACACAATTATGTAGCTTCAAATCCAAGTCCACTTCACCTCACCTGTGGTCAACCTAAACTGTGACGAAAACTCAACTTCCCTCCTGAACACACACACACAATATTCTGTAGCTTCAAATCCAAGTCACACACACACACACACACACACACACACACACACACACACACACACACAATTCTGTAGCTTCAAAATCCAAGTCTCACTGGGGTCAAATTCCAGACAGTGGTCAAGCAAGAGGGGAGGGGAGAGAAAGCCAGTGGACTTGTAAAGCTGAAGGTCAGAGTGAGACTGATAAGAAGTCATTAGAGGGCTATGAAGGTAGAGTAGCTTGCAAGCATGTGAAAGTGTCACCCACAAGCACAATCTCCATTTTAAAGGTATTTGGCAGAAAACAACTGAGTGGCTGTTTCCATCCCACAAAGTTCAAGGGCAAGTCCCTTTGCTATTCCACAGTTCGCAACTAAGAGGATCCCCACATTTCAGGCAGAAGACTAAAAACCTACTTTTCTAAGGTTGGAGAAGAGTCTTCTCAAACATCCAGATCGCACAGAGAAGTTTACCCACCATTTCCTTAGAAGAGAGATTATGGTCAAGGACAAGAGGATGAGAGGGCTCTCCAGGTATACATATTCCCATGTGAGAATATTGGAGCAAATGTATAGGGACACTGAGTAAAGAGTAAAGTAAGCCAGAATGTGGCTACTGAAGAAATGCAGCACAGCTGTAATATCAACATATTTCTCCTTTCATGTTACTTATCTGCAGTACTTGTAAACATATTGGCTGTGTTCTGCTATTTGAAAAACCATGCTTTCAGGGGCTGGAGAGATAGCAAGTGGGGAGGGTATTTGCCTTCCATGTTGGGGACTGAGTTCTCTGACACCCCAGATGGTTCCCCAGCCCCACCAAGAGTAATCTCTGAACACAACCTGGTGTGGATCCTTGCCCCAAAGTATAAGTTTCAAATGCATTCTGAAAGAGAACATGCATGAACTGTGAGCAGAGTCTGAAAAGCAGAAGGTCAGAGACTGAACAGTGCAAGGCCAGGACCCGGGAGAACTGACACATTATCCTATGGCCCACCCCAGCACATCTGATTTTCCATGGATATAAGGCAGGAGTTCTGCATCTATGGTTGGCTAGGAAGAAGGGGCTGCTGTCAGCGGGATTCAGAACTATATGGCAGCTGAGACATCTCCCCAGGTTGGGACAAGATGCTAGCAAGTTCCAGGTGCTTCTCAGGGCCTCCTGACAGGGGGTTGCATGAAGAGAGATTGAACAACAGGCTACATCAGCCCCCAGCCAGTCCTGAGTCTCTTCTGCCTTCCACAGGAAACCAGGGCTGGGTTCCTCAACTTCCTTCTTACTGGGACCCCTACTGACTCTGTCCTGTGGCCCCTGAGGCTTGTACCTTGCACCCTCTGCTCCACTCTACTCCCTCATTTGCTCAGTTTTCTGGGGGAGGCCATAGGGTTGCCAGCTGAAAAATGCTGGTCTATGGGGCTAAAGCGATAACACAGTGTAGGGCATTTTCCTTGCACGTGGCCGGCCCAGGACAACCCCAAGTTTGATCCCCGGTATCCCTTATGGTCCCCCAGGAGCTATTTCTGAGTGCAGAGCCAGGAATAACTCATGATAGCCGCCAGGTGTGGCCCAGGCTCCCCCAACTCCCCCAAAATATAAGAAAAAATAGAAAAAACTCTGGTCTAAAGTTTGCTTCTCACTTGGGGTTCTAATCCCTGCAAAGAAAGTCGTTTGCAGACTCACATGTATTCCAGTTATCGAGTCCTCTAGCCCAGTATCCTGTACTCGAGCCATTTGCCAGTCTGCAGGTGTAAAAAGGTTGAAAACCACTGATCTTCCCCTCAGTTCTAACTGCTGGTCCAAGGAAATATTATCAGTGTAGAAAGGCTGAAGAAAGCGGCTCTAGCCTTTGGGGGTCCTGGCCCTGGGATTCTGAGCATGAGCTCCAGCCCATTTTCACAAGACTAGAGTCAAATGCCAGAGTCCCAGTCGCCAGGTATCTCACAGGAAGACAGCCACACACTTCTAGGGCAGCCCCCTATCCCAGCTGAGGTCACCACCTCCCACCTGAGAGGAACTTGGGGCCCAGAGAATAAAAAGAATCTGCCCAACCAAACAAGCAGCCAGAGTAGTACCAGAAATGAGATCTATACTCAGCCTAGGCCCAGCCTGCACAGAGCCAGGTCATGGAGGCCTGGGGCTGAGGGAGGGGAGCACAGGGTGGTTAATCTCATAGAGCCTAAGGCTAGTGTCAGGGGTCCCAGTGGGTCCATGGTCCCCCAGTTTGGAAAAGGAAAGAGTGAAAGTCATGCTGGCACAAAGGGCCTGACTGCTGTGAGTTCTCACCAGGTACTGATCCCAAGACAGCAGAGCCTGGCAACAGGCCCTGGGCAGCCTGGGGGCATGAACGTGCGGCAGGTTTATGGTGCTTGGGCCTGCATGCAGCTGGAGTCACTGGGCACAAAGCTCTCAGGCCGGCCCTGCTTCATCTGGCCATGCTTATTACTGCTGCCCAATGAAACTTTATGCACCGAGCCCACAGGTGTGATTTCCCCTTCTTTATGAGGGCCGGAATGACATCACCACTGGCCAATAGAAAGGAACCAATTATGTCCAGGCCATAAAAAGGAATGAGATTCCTCCCCCCACAACCAAATCAAAACTTCCTTCAGTTTCATGAATGCAGCCCCCCTCTTCCCAGTCCTGCCTATGGGCTCTAAATTGAGAGGTATGGTCACTTTCCAGATACCATGGAGCCTAGAGCCAGAAAGGTGCTCCACTTGCAGCATTTACCATGTGGTCCTGTTCTTGTCACACTGGCCCCAAGGGCAACAGAACATCAAATCCCACCTCTCAGATGCTGACTGGCTGGAATCCACCCTCCATCAGAGGTAAGGAAAGACAGAAATGACACAGCAGGTCCCCCATTCCTTTGAAATAGCCATAAAGAATAAAGGATGCAGAGTGCACCCCGCACATTGAGAGAAGGGAGCCATATAGGCAAGAGGGGTGGGAGCCCCCGCCGCTACCCATGCACTGCACAAAGTGAAAGGCTCTGCTCCATTCACCCACCACCTGCAGCACAGAGCTGGGTTGGGCGCAGACGGCCCTGATGGCAAACAGGTGTGCCTACCCGGCGCCAGCCAAGCAGGGCCAGGCTCATTAAGAGAGCGCCACCCTCGCTAATGGGCACAGGCAGGAGGAAGCCACTGAGAGCGGGGAGTCCAGCTTTGAAGATGAGATGAGGCAGGTCTGGGGGTTAAGTGAGGCTGGAGCTGAAGAGCCAGCAGCATCCCCAGTGGCCAGACAGGTGGACACTGGAGGAGAGCAGGCACCAGAGCTCAAGAAGATCCAGATTCTGGACTCACCCCTGGGTTCCTTTGAGAGAGCAGGGCCAGTCTCGAATCCAGGTGACAGAAGCCACACTCACATGGTTCAGACTCAAGCCCTGGGAACAAGGAAGGGAGTGAGTCTGGAGCCATGGGAGACCCTCTTCCTGCCTCTGTGGAAAGGCTGGGCCACCTCATCGCAAGGTGCTGTGGGCTATGGAACCAGGCTTGGGCTACACAACACGGGCAACTTCAGTTCCATCCATTGTGAAGAAAGGGGGGCCACCAAGGAGCCCAGGTGATGAGCAAGAAGGATATGGACCTGGAAAGTCACAGCTGGACTTGGGAGCATGCCCCAGAAAAGAGGATACTGGTCTTCTATGGGAAGCTCCTGCCAAGGGGACTGCTAAGGGGAGGGTGGGCTTGGCCCCACAACGATCAGTGTCACAGGGGCTGCATTGCTCATTCCTGGGTTTAAGTTCACACCACACCTGATGGGCAGGAAAGAACATGCCCCAGGCCCTAGACCGGCAGCCTGAATCCAGCTGGAGGATGTGCTGGTGCTCAGGTCCAGAGCACAGTGCTGGCAGCTTCCCAGAGATGGGACACAGCTCTTTGTCTCCGGGTTTCCATTCCCCCACCGGCAGGAGATAAACAGAGCCTGGTGATAAACGGCCCGCCCTTCATGATCACTTTTGCTCAAGTTGAGGAGAGGAGCTGGTGATGGATGGGCTGGAATTTGGTTATCAGGAAGGGCTGTCAGCCAGAGGTGCCTATCTCCTCCCCCACCACGCAGGGCATCATTACACGGTGGCATCGAGGTAAAATATGAGTGCAGGGAGGGAAGGAAGAAAGAGAGGAAGGCTGGGCTTCCTCACGGAGCAAATTGAGCAACAATGAGCGCAGGCACAAGGCTGGGACGTTCGTTATCTGCCCATGACACCTTTTATCTCGGCACAAATTGGTCTTTCCTCCCCCACTGCATCCTCTTGTACAAACAGAGGCAGGCACAATGTGTCAGCCCTGCAACAGCACAGCAATTTAACCCGAATTAGTGAGGGGGTCAAGCCAGGAAATAGGGGTTTCTCATTTCAACAGGTTCCTTAGTCTCCATTCTGAGCCACCACATTGGGGGCGGTGGGGGTTAGAAAGCAGATTCATAATTGAATTCACTCACTTGGCCACTACTGATGTATAAAAAATTAATTCTCAAGCCTCCTGCTGATCAAAGCCCCTTCGTTTCTTCGGCACCTGAGCGACGCACTGAGCAGAAGGCCAGGCCCTGCTGCCCCAGCAGGCCTGTGCACATGGTACTCGAGCCCGGAAGAACAGGAAGGGAAAGGCGCCATCTAAACAACAGTCCGTCATCCAGAGCAGCTAGAGAGCTGCAGGGCCCAGTGCAGAGTAGGAGCAGGGAGGGGGGGAGTTATGCTTACTTATGATTTGGGAGCCACACCCAACTGTGCTCAGGGATCAGGAGATCCTATGGGTGCCAGGGATTGAACCTGGATAGGACACTTGCTGATTATACCCAAGAGAAGGCTTATATGGAGGTGATCACACGATGGACAATCACTGATGGTTCAGGAACAAGGGCCAGAGATGTGGATCAGTAGTGGATAGCACATTGAGAGAGTCCCAGCATCTCATACACACACCTGAAAGAACCCACTCCAATCTACAGGCACTTTCTAGCATCCACCATCTGGGTCGAGGAGATGTCCTGGGTGATTTTACTAATGACCCTCCCCTAAGCTAACTAAACACCCTGTATTCCTCTCCCCACACCTACACCACACTAACACTCTACCCAGGGGTCTCAAACTCGCAGGCCACAAACGGCCCTCCGTACATTTTGTGGCCCTACCCTAGAGGAATCTTTTTTTGTTTTGTTTTGTGTTTTAGTTGTTTGGGTCACACACCCCAATATTCAAGGCTTACTACTGACTTTGCACTCAAGGATCACCCCAACTTTGCCTCCTGCGACCCCCAGGTAAATTGAGTTTGAGACCCCGGCGTACACTCACTGTCACCCCCCACTTAGGGGGGCACGCACCAGACGTGTCTTCTAGCTTTCCTGGTGCAGTGTCTAATTTCTTCTCCCAAGAATCATCTGCCAGAAGGCCCGCTTAGAGGTCTATCATGGACCCTTTGTGTGGATCACTGGCGATATTTCTGTCATACTTTTTACATAGTAGTGACTCAACATTTTTCCCTTTTATTCGTTTCTGCCCACTATAGAAATCCAGCCTCAGCCTTCCTACAGACAAAAGAAAAGTCAGTACCAAAAGCCCGCCAAAAGTTCCCCGCTGGCTAGTTTATTTGTGACTAGTATAACCTGGCGCCAGCAGCCTGTTTTTCTGAATCTAGCTTTATGATGGTAAACAATTATCTCTGTCCCCCCAAAAATCTATTTTCCAGCAATTATATAAATATAAATATTTTTGTCTCTCTCCTCCTGTTTTCTTGATAAACTGGTTTTTCTGCTTACCCAAAAACATTTTCTTTTTTTTTTTTTATTTTATTTTTTATTTTTTTGGTTTTTGGGTCACACCAGCGGTGCTCAGGGGTTACTCCTGGCTGTCTGCTCAGAAATAGCTCCTGGCAGGCACAGGGGACCATATGGAACACCGGGATTCGAACCAACCACCTTAGGTCCTGGATCGGCTGCTTGCAAGGCAAACGCCACTGTGCTATTTCTCCGGGCCCACCCAAAAACATTTTCACTACCAACCCCCAACAGGACTTTTACTCACCTATAGAACAGTCTTTTAATATGTAGATTTTAGGCTTGGTCCCCCATTATACTTTCTCTGGAACATCTCCCACTCTTTGTTCTCCCTAATGACACTCTGCATTCCAGAACTCATGCTTATAAAAGTCATCAGCTGAAAAATAAATTTGTCACTCGTCCCTTCGACAAGGGTCCTCATGCAATGCATTTTGTGTGGTCTCATTTATTTCATTTTCATATTTCATATTCGTCCATTTTGTGTAACCGCTTATTCCAGTGGGAATTTATCTGACCCACTAAGGATTTTGCTTAGGGATGTTAACACGTCTACAGCAACTTACTCCACATACACGTGTGCAAAAACTAAGAGTATCAATGGTACCACTGAGAGCACAGTAAAAGTAGTGATTGAGAGCCAGGCTCAGAGGGCTGGGGCACAAGCCATGCATAGGACCTGGTTCGAGTTTAATCCCCAGCACTTCTTGCCTCCCCCATCCAGCACTACTAGGAATAGTCCTGGTGGCCTCAGCACTGGTTTTTGTTGTTGTTGTTGTTGTTGTTTGATGTTATTGAGGGGCACCCAGCAATCCTCAGATCTTACTCCTGGTGGGAGTTGGGGGACCATATATGATACCAGGGATTAAACCTCAGTCAACCACATGCAAGGCAAGCACGCTACCCCTATTCTAGTCCCACAGCACTGACATTCCGAGTCCCCACAAGACCCCTGGGGAAAAAAGAAGCAGATGTGGGGCAGAATTGGGTCTATTTCCAGTAGCTCCCAACTATAGGCCTGAGGGAACAAAGAGTCCTGAAAGGTGCCAAGAGTGGTAGCTGGGCAGCACAGCACCCCTGTCCACCACCACAGAAAACTTGGTCAAGGGACCCTACACTGTGATGGCTAAAGACTAGCCAAAGGAAACATATTCTAAAATAAATATTCAGAGAAGGGGTCTGGGCTCTTTGGAGATCAGCCATCCCCAAACTCTTACCACCAGTCTCAGGAAATGCTTCTAAGCCACTTACAAGGAGAAGACAGACCATTAGTCAGGGAAAAAGTACTGAGAGAATTACAGAGAATGATAGGCAAAAGGAAAGTTCCCAAAACACTCAACAGTTCAAAACCAAATTCCAAGAAGCTTGGGAAAAAGAAGTTATGAATGGAAAAAAAAAAAAAAAAAAACCAAAACTTTAATCCAAAAGATCAACATATAGGACTGAAGAGGTACTCAAAAGGCTACATGCCAAAGTTCAACCCCCAGCACCTCATGGTTCTCCAAGCACTACTGGAAGTGACCCCCCAAGCACAGAGCCAGAGTAGCTCTTTCAGCACCTCTGGGCAGTATCCAAATTAAAATCCATAACCAAAACAAGCCAAAAACTCTCGAACAATTAAAAAGCAATCTACACCCATATATCTGAGCACAAAAGTCATGGCCCCAGTTTAGATACAGAATGGAGAAGTAATTGTGGGGGCTAGGGAGCCTCAGCCGGCACTGCTCAGGCGTCATTTCTGAAGGTGCTAGGGGAAGAAATGGAGAACTTTGGATCTCAACCCCCCACCTCCTATTTCTCAACTTCCTATTTCCTGATTCCTGTGTTCAGGTTGTGTCCAGACCATGCAGCACACAATGATCACCTGGGGCAAGGCAACAGAGCAAGGGCCCTGAGCCCTGGTGTTAAGACAGTGTTGGCTGCTGATGCAGTGCTTTGAAATTTAAACTGCCCCTCTCTTCAGTAGCTCATAATATGATCATTTCAGACTGAGAACATGACTTAATGTGCACAGGTTCCTGGGTTCCATCCCAGGCGCCAAATACCTCTCCTCCAACAGCAATGGTCTGGTCCCCCTCAACCATAATATAATGATTATTTGCACTGAATGCCATGTAGTTCTCAAATCTCACTTGAGATTCATTTGTACTTTTGTCTGGATCTTTTTTGTTAATGCCTGTATTGATATAGATAAACATAATAAATAGGTTAGTATTCTAAAAAAAAAAAAAAAAAAAGACAGTGTTGGGGAGCATATAAAAAAAATCAGCTTTAATCTGATTTGTGAGTAGGTGGGCACGCACAGGCATGTCTGCACACTCTACCCCTGCCCCCAGACACTCCTGTCTCCTCCGCATGTCCTCAGCCCGGGGAGAATGCACTGCTGACTTCCCAACCCATTCTGCCCCCACACTTGTCCCCATCCTCTGGGACAGATGCAGGTTACAATTCCAACCACAGGCTTCAGAAAGATGATACACTTACTGGAGCCTGCAAAGGGTCAGGAGAGAGAGTGTTGTTTGAAATACCAGCCTGACAGCTGGTTCCCTGTCTGTCTCTCTCTCCCCCATCCTCTCCCCAAACTTGTCATGGTACAAGAGTCTATAAGCAGCCCATCAGCTTTAAATACCAGCGTGCGTGAAGCAGGAGCACGGGAGCGAGGGAGCGGGAAGCAGACAGCCAGCGCCTCTGTCGCCGCAGCCTGTCAGGGACCACTAATGAATTTCACCACCAGCAGCAGCCATGCTGGGGGGCGGGGGGCAGGGGGTTTCCAGGGAGTACTCTCACAGTATTTAAACATCTTTTCCCCAAGCCCTGTGAATAAATGTCACTACCCAGCCAAGAACTACGACCCCACTGATAGGACTTCAACAAGGCAAGGCAGGGGGCTGGGACTAGCAGCCCCAAGGCTCTCCCAAACAGCAAAGGGAAGTACAAGTGTGAAGTTGGACAGGCCAGTGGAGCTCCACGGGTAGAAGCGGGGACACTATCATGCCTACTCATCTGCAGGGCTCTAGGATGCCCACCTGAGAGGGCTGGACCAAGAAGGTCCTGCAAGGGAGTGGGCAGAGAGGGCTTTCTGGTCATTTGTCCTTCCTAGTCGTCGTGCCATCAACCTCAGCTCCCTTCCTCCCGTGGGTTGTTTCATAAAGGCTGCAGGAAATAAAGTGACTTTGCCAAGCAGAGTATGGAGTCTGCATCCCTCTACACTCTAAAGACACTGTTCTTCCGCAAGATGCAGCTTCCCAAGAAAGTGCTGATTCCTGCTGGGTCCTGTGTTCCCCCCACTTCCCTCCTGAGTACATACACATTGGGCCCTGACCTGGGCCACAGCTGCCATGTAACACAGGGCTGGGCTCCAGGCCAGGGCAATCTTGGCCTGGCAGAGGAAACCCTGGGAGTGAGCCAGGCATCACCTGGGAGCCGTGTGGTGCAGGGGGCACGACTGAGGCAGAAACCTCCCCTTGGTGCCCTCCCCTAGCGCTGATCCATGGTGTCTGATCTGGCAACAACCTGCTGTGCAGGGGGAAAATGACATTTAATTTCCCCTGGTTTCCCTCTGGTACAGACGAAAGGCCGTCACCTGCGTCTAGGTCTGGCAGCACAGCTGGAAGAGTTCCCAGACACACGGCTCTGGAGAGGCCCAGCAGTAGCCAATGCTCAGGCGCTACAGAAGGATGTCTGAAGACCCAAGAAGCACCCACCTCAGATCCCCTCTACCAAGCAGCTGTACAAAAACCCCAAAGCCCCCATATGTGTCCTCATCTACTCTCCATCCAGCAGCTCTCAGGTCACTTGGCAATGATCCTAATTCCCATGGGTCTTCCAAAAAACCTACCCCAGGGGGCTGATGGAGGCCAAAATATGCGGCAGATGGTGTGACCTACACCTCCCAGCACAGAGACAATCCTTGGAGTCAACTAGGTGGGGTACTCCCTAGAACTCCCTCGAATGAAGCCATTAGTCCTGCACCTCTCCAGACCCTCCAGAACCAACCTGCCAGGGACTGAGCACAGCAGCCCAGCTTTGGTGACTGTGGAAGTGTCAGAGATGGCATTAGGAACTGGACAGAGTGCTTTCCCAGGGGAACTGGCAGAGGCCAGAGCTGGGTGAGTCAGGAGGGGAGCAGCTGACAAGCACTTCCAGGGAGCCCACACTGATCTGTCTCTTGTTTACTCCAATCTGCCTGGCTTGAGCCCTCTGTGACCCTTTGCCTTGGCTACTTTGAGTGGCCTCTGATGCCCTCTGGAGGCTCCACAGAGAGGCGTCCTCGCAAGATTGGGGACTCAGGTTGCCCCTGCTCCAACACATTCAGGGATGCACCTGGCTGTCCTGTGGGTCCCCCACTAGCTTCCTGATCCCGGGTCCCCCAGCTCCTTTCAGATTTGTAAGCACTTGGCCTTAACAATGTCACTTCTCAGAGGGCAGAAGAGCAGGCCAATGATTTCCAAACTGCTTCCAGGAGCTCTAGGATTCTAGAAGAATTAAAAATTCATTTTGTGACCAGGGCAGGAGGAAGAAGGGGCAGGGTATTGCCCCAGCTTTAGTGGAAACCTAAACTTACACATTGCATGAAGAGCTTTCTTTAGCACCAGTTTTGACAAGATGACAGCTATAAAGATCACCTGTTTGGGCTCTCTACCGGGCTGTCTGCTTTGTGCCTCCTTTCCCTGATCTGGTAGTCCCTGATCACCAGTGGTCCCTGAAGCCTCTCAGGAGGAAGAGGCCAGCTGTGACGAGCACCTTTCAGGGTGGGGCTGCATGTTCCCTGGGAAAGAGTGGGTGACTGACAGGGACACAGTCCCAGTGGACACACAAGCCACACATGGAGCACACCATTACTCATCTACATCGAACCCCAGGGGACCCAAGAGACTATTGCATCTGGCCAATTTGTGGACAAAACACAGCATATTCCAACTAGAGATGCCACTCATTAGAAGTTTTCAAACCTGGGGTACACAAGTTACTGCTCATCAGCCAATGCCTCAGGCTCATGCCTTTGCTTAGACACCCCTCTCCCCAGTTCTGTTTAGTGGAAATGGGCCAAACCCCTTGGCCCCATCAACTAAGGCCATCAACTGCTCCTCCTGCAGCAGGCTCTGCAGAGGGTGGGTATGGTGGGCAGCTGGAGACTGCTCCTCCAAGCTAGAGCCACTTGTTAATTCCCTCATCCCAGAAAGAAAGGTAGCAAGGAGCCCTCTCTCACCCCCACCCCCACGCCTCCCAGCAGGGCAGGGAGGACAGCCATTAGTGTGTGCCTCGGCAGACAATGGGGAGAAGTCTCCAGAGCAAAGGACAACTGCAGCAATTAGAATGCAGGGAGGTTCAGAAGCTATTTAACTGGGTGACCCCTGAGGTCGCTGCATCTGACTCCCATCCCTGGATAAATATTGTATGAGAGGGGAGGGGGGCGAGCGGGAGCCCGTGGGAGTGCAGCTCCTCCTTCGACTTCTTTCCCCACCCCACGGCTGCCTCCAGCCACCATACCAGGAACATTATTTACAGCCCTGACAGTCAGAGCAATCACAGTAAACCAAGAGGGAATGGACAAAGTCGACTTACCCAAACTGATGATGGCAAGGAAAGAAGAAACCAGTGCAGTGGGGGAAGGGCATGAGACCAAGACTGAGGTGCCAGGATTCCCTCAAACCCCCAGCCCCCAGCATGTGAAACTGGCCCTCACTGTCTCAGAAATGGAGCATCCTTCTTGTGTGATGTGGGAGGTGGGGTAAGGTGAGTGCATATGTGCGTGTGTGTGAGCATGTGTGTGTGTGTGTGTGGTGCTATATATAGTCCAGTCCCTAGATAAACCTCTTCATACACAGGAGCACCTTAGCAAAGGTGGGTATCCTAGCTCCCTGCCCCAAGGAAGGGGGACTAGGTACAGGCCACTTCCAGCTAGTTCCTCAGCTGACCTAGGGGAAAAGGCCAGGAGCAAAAAAGTGAGCTGGAGCAGAAAAGGGTCAGGGCAGAGGAGCTGGGGTGAGCTAAGTGCAGGCTGTGCTTCAGCCCCCCACATGTGCTGCTCCTCCAGTCCTGCTCTAATGCACCCTGACATGCCTCTGAAGACAGAGAGCTGTTTGCAGTCAGCACCGTGATTTGTTAGTAATTATTTCCATGGTGTCACATTGCTGTCACTCTGTTAACAAAGAGACAGGCTGCCTCGGGCTGCCTGCAAGAAAGAATCGCAGAGAAAAAGGCCTGTCAGGCTCCCGGGATTCTGTGCGCTGGTTGGCTTTCTTCCCTGAACCAACATCCTTGCGGGCTTTGGAAGAAACAGTTTTACAGAACTATATAGTCTGCCTCGTGCCACCCTGTAGTAGGGTTAGTAAAGGTCTAACACCCACTCTCAGCTGTCCTTCCCAAAGCTCCGCAGAGGCCACATCAGCCAGGCCTCCGTGCCAACGGGTGACCGGAGCTCACCCACTGTTCCCCACTTCTTGCTGTTCTCCACTTCTGTTTCTCTGGGGTGCTCATGCTCTCCTGTGTTCTTTGAGAGCCTGACAACAGCAATGGATTTCAGACCAAACAGAGGCAGCTACTGCAACAGGACAGAGGTTGGGAGCATATCATCATATGGAGCATTTCACTCCCCAGAGCTGCCACTGGCAGGCAGTTCAGGACCAGAGCCACCCAGGGGCCACATCCCAAGAGCCTCCCAGTGCCTGTGCATCTGTGATGAGATCCCCATGGAGCTGCCCTGTCCTTCCCGGCGCCTGAATCTGCACAGAACCGTGCTGCACAGCAGGTTTGCTTTAGAACAAAGTAATGTCTCCATTACTCTGGTTGGGAATTAGAGGACAGATTGGCAAGCGCTGACAAAACAGAGGTCACTCACCTTACAGGCATGGAAAGTTGGAGATTAATTCTCCCCTCTCACAGAGGGAATCAGACTTCCCTACAGCAGAAAGAAGGGAAACACCAGAATGGAGACACCCTTTCACTGCCAAGCAGCAGCACAGGAAGACAAAAAGCCTATAGTTGGAAAGGCCATCAGGAAGGCAATGTCCCTAACAACTGGTATCACAGGAGAGAGGAGCCCACAAGATAGGATTCTTCAATGTCTGGCCTTCAAAAGACAGCGTGGTGCAAGCTGCTTGTAGGCAGGGAACAGAAGCCCTGATGTTTGGCAAGTTTTCTTTTTTGTTCACATATTCTAGCTTCACTACCTAGAACAGAGCAAGGCCTGATGTGGGTATTCAATAAATAATGCTGGAAGAAGAAAGAAGTGGGTCCATCCAGCTGGCCCAGAGGCCTTGGGTCACCTCTGCCTCTCACAGAAATGGGAGGAAAATGCTCTCTTCCATGAGAGCAGGGAAGTCTGCAGGCTGGGACACATAGAACATCTGCAAAAGCATCTAAATGTGGACTGAAGGACTAAAGAAGATAGGTGTCCTCCCCTAAGATGAGAGGGACATCATTGTGGAGTAACCCCAGGAACGGGACACAGGAGAAATACAGCTGAGCAGCAGGACTTATGGCCAGGTGGCAGTGCTTCTGGCACAGCATGCTGAGCTGAGGCCACTCCAGAGTTATCCAATTCTATTTAAGTCCAGGGCAGTGAAAGAGAAGCTCCATAACTGAGACCATGGGTACCTGGCAAGGGAACACATGAGTATCTGGGAAGGGTCCAGGGAAACTTCTGAGATGATGAAACAGGTCCTGCATCTCTGTCTGGGTGTGGGCCCTTGGGTAAAAACAGACTGGGGATGGGCAGATGACTCAAAGGGTCGGGAGCACACTCTTCATATGCTCAACTCCCATTTCATCACAGTACTTCATGGTCTATCGAGCACCATAAAACACAATACATATTTCATATAAACATATGCCAATATAGGATAAATGTCAATGTTATCAAGCCTCCACCTCACACTTTTATCACTGCCCCTACTGTGTCCATTCATACCTTAATTTATAAAATCGCACCTAAGTCAGGCTCAAGGTCAACCGAGTTCCAGAACATTGCTCCAAGGACAGCACACTCTTAGGAGCAACACTGGTTCCTCTGTAGGGACCTATAGGGGTGTGTTCTCTTCCCTTGCCCTACTGGAGGTCAGAGGAGGCCAAGCAGTGGCCTAGGCATGGAAAGGTGCAAAAATGTTTCCGATCCAATGCAAAGACTATGATGCTGCAGACTGTCCCGTTGGGTCAAGATCCTGCGGGCTCTGGGGCTCTCAGGAACAGCCTGCCTGTCAGGTTCTGCCTCGGGGCTCCAAACCATACCTTCTAAGACCTGCAGGAGCCAAAGACATAAAGCTAGGCACAGATTTCCTCATCACTGTGGGGCTACAAAGATCTTAACACCCACAGTCCTGCTGCCAGTCAAGAATAAAGCTGCACCCTTCCCAGATGATCAAGTGACACCACAACAGGGTCAGGACCCAGCAGAAACACTTGCCTCAGAACCTTGGAGCATTAAAGTCAACTCTGAGAAGCACTGGAGCCTGAGGCTCCAGCTCCTGCCACCTCCTGCAAATCTCGTATCTCAGACTTTCCCTGAGGAAACCCTCCTTCTCTGGTCTTGCCATCACTGAAGTGCTGCAGATCCCCTTGGTAAATCCCAGACTTCAGCAGAGAAGTACCTAGAAAGGGGGGACCTCAGAGATATGAAGTAGAAGGCTATACCTTTGTAATCGAACCATAGAGATGCCCCGGGCCCCTCTAGGCCCCAAATCCTCCCACAAAGACTCCTTCAAACTCCGAGGGAAGGACACATGCCAAGCTGCCTGCAGACCCAAAATAGCAGGACACATGGACAGGGTATAGGAGCCTGCAAGGCACCCACACCCCCAACGACCCTTGTCCTAGTGGGTTTATCGAGAGTCCCTTTCCCACCATGTCCAGGTCATGGGCCAGAATCTGGGGTGGAAAGTGGGAGCACCACTTGTTCAAGTCCCAGCACCCCAGCCCAAAGTTAGTCAGGCTAACGAAGCTCTCTGCACTCCATCTGAGCGTGGCAGGGCTGCACCGCACCGCTGGCTTCAGGTGGCTCTTCTTTAATTAATGGGCTCCCGGGCTCTGCAGGGAGCTTCACCCCACAATGAATGGTCCGCTCTCATTAGAGCAGGCCTGCCATGATGTATTCAGGGCGAGGGCCAGGATTCATTTCCCTGTCTGAGTTGGGGATGGGAGGGAGGGAAGAGGCAGCAGAGAGAGATTTATATCCAGTGACTTGGATTAGCTGCCGCTGAAACATGACCCCATCAACTCACGCTGCCTTCTTGGGGCTCACCACCACACCTCTGTGACGAGCAGGCTCCAGGGAAGAGAAGGAAGGGCAGGAGGTCTGGTTCTCGTTCTCTCAGGGGCCCAGGCTCTAGCTCGAAGGCCAAAATTCCTATACAACCTGCAGAAGCTCCTCACCACCGCTCCCACAGACACCATTCATGTTCCCTGGAGCTAGGCCTAACTGAGCCCATGTTGCCCAGCAAGAGCCTCATCATGGCCAGGTAGCCTCGGCTGTATGACGGTGGCTCCTCTGTTCACTGTAGGAACTACTCTCTTTCCCACCTTGGAAGAATACTGCCATGGCCATGCCCCCTGGGCTTGTGTCCATACAGGACCCACAGAGGCTCTGGCCCAGGCTGTCTTGGCCTGATAGAAAACATGCACCCAGTCCTCAGCTTACTATAACGACCCTGGCTGGTGAGACCCTCGGTAGGACTAGGCTCTTTCTGCCACTTCCACCTCCACCTTCTGCCCCTGATCACAAGATCAAGCAGGGGAATGAGGATCCTCCGGGAAAACAAGGAAACACACCCTGTGGGTTTTCAAGGGGTGCACATTGCCACAGATGGTCAGAGATGGGGAAGGTAATCTCTGAGCACTCTGTTCATCACTTGGGAAGGAGTGAGACAGGCCAAGTAGGCAGCATAGGGTCCTGAAAACTCCCCCACAGGCCTGCAGAATCTTTTTTTTTTTTTGATTTGGGCCAAATCTGATGCTGCTCAAGGGTTACTCCCAGCTATGCACTCAGAAATCGCTCCTGGCTTGGGTCATATGAGACACAGAGGATCAAACTGCGGTCCATCCTAGGCTGGCACACGCAAGGCAGAGCCTAATGGTTTGCGCCACTGCTCCGGCCCCAGAATCTTTTTTTTTTTTTTTTGGTTTTTGGGCCACACCCGTGTGATGCTCAGGGGTTACTCCTGGCTATGAGCTCAGAAATTGCCCCTGGCTTAGGGGGGACCATATGGGACGCCGGGGGATCGAACCTCGGTCCTGATCCTTGGCTAGCACTTACAAGGCAGACACCTTACCTCTAGCGCCACCTTCCCGGCCCCCGGCCCCAGAATCTTGATGCTTTGTTTAGCTTGTGCTCAGAAGCCTGTTTCAGATCCTTTGAGAAGCCCACATCTGGGGAGAGCACGGTCTCACTGCTGCAAGGCTGTTGTGTCCCTGGGGGACCAGGGCAGGGCACTAACCACACATACACACTCTCCCCATCATCAAGTCTTCTTAGGCCCAGTCGGTCCTCATGGAGGAGCTTTCAGACTCCTACTTCCCTTCTTGGAAAGAGATGTAGCTCAGTTCCGCTTTGCTAAGCCCTATTTGGCAATGTGTCCAAACACATGCAAACTTAATTAGTTCAGGAGGGGAGCCCAAGCGCTTGCCATGACAGATAAAAGTATCGGGAAAAGAGACAAGTCGGGACTGCCAGGGAGTTCAGACTCAGCCCCACCCCAGTGCAGCTGCTCTTGCAAGGTGAGGTGGTTCAGAGCACCCTAGAACAAGGAGCAGCCTCGAAGGAGCTTCAAACCAGACAACCTCTGTGCTTCCAAACAGACATAGGCAGCAGAACCCAGAGCCAGGTAGCAGTGCTTTCCCAAAAACAGCCAAGGACTCACTCATTTGTAGCTTAGCAAAGTGGGTCTTGTCAATCCCTAATTGATGCCCCCATAAGCCTCCTGTGCAACTGTACCTCATAGATCTGCACCACCAACCAGGCTCGAGGACAATACACTTAAGCCCTGCCACTGAGTAAAAACAAGGGAAGGAGGGCCTTTCCCATTGTTTATCACTCCCACAGCATATGCAGGGGACAGGCACACAGAGCATCTGACTTGGTGGGAAGACTCCCAAGCCCAGAAATGAGGTGCCAGGTTCAGACCACCACCCTGCCACACATACCTGCTCCAGTTCCCTCATTTGTTGCTAACAGGGTATATGGGATATTTTAAGAAATGATTCCACAGGACTATGAGAGGAAGAGCTGAGATCAAGAACTCCTGCTACACAGCTGGGCATTTTGTGAGCTACTTTTACCATGTGCAGCCAGCCTTGGAGGAGAAGCCCCAGACACAGTTCCAGAGGCAGAGCTCAAGAAACACTCCACATACCCCTAGTCCAAACTGTTTATCCATGACCCTTTCTCCCCAGCAACCACCTCAGGTAGGTAGTAGTGAAGAAGCACAAGGGTGGCAGTAAAAAAATCCAGGTGCGGGGCCGGGCGGTGGCGCTGGAGGTAAGGTGCCTGCCTTGCCTGCGCTAGCCTAGGACGGACCGCGGTTCGATCCCCCGGCGTCCCATATGGTCCCCCAAGCCAGGAGCAACTTCTGAGCGCATAGCCAGGAGTTGTAACCCCTGAGCATCACAGGGTGTGGCCCAAAAACCAAAAAAAAAAAAAAAAAAAAAATCCAGGTGCTTCTTGGCACTGGAGCTGTTAGTTCCAGAGCCCTCACACTCAGCTAGTTAGGATATCTCCTTTTTCTTCCTGAGAAGGCATCGCAAAGACCTGCTCCACTATTTAGCCATCCTGGTTTCAACAAATACTTAGTAAATAGCTATGATATGTTAAACCTAGTCCTGGGGTTAGATTCAGTGCTTAGAATTCTGTGAAAGAGACAAACTGGGCCAGAGAGATAGCATGGAGGTAGGGCGTTTGCCTTGCATTCAGAAGGACGGTGGTCCTCTGAGCCTGCCAGGAATGATTTCTGAGCGTAAAGCCAGGAGTAGCCCCTGAGCACTGCAGGGTGTGACCCCCCCCCCCAAAAAAAAAAAGAGAAAAACCATGGAGCAGCCAGAATTCAGGCTTACATGCACATATGTTTACATATTCTAAGAACATGGATGATGGCACCTTGAAAGTCATGATGAAAAGTATCCTCAGGGATCAGCCAGCTATAACATCTGGCTCAGAGAGAGGAGGGATTGTAGAGCAAAGTTCCCCCAAAGGGGCAATATCCCACCCCATCCAACCCCACCCCTGCTCCATGATGGAATAACCCAGGAAAAGCAACAGTTGCCTTGAGAGCAATGGGGACTACTTTCTGTTTGTTCACTTAAAGACTGTAAGAGTTCTGGGGGCACTGAGTAATTTTTTTTCTGAAAAGAGGGCTGAGCTGGCCAAAGAAGTTTCAGAACCTCTTTTCTAGAGCCTAGCTGCTAACACTGAATCAGGATGCCATGTAACTAAATATGGGGTGGTGGTTTAAAAAAAAAAAGGCAACGGTGAAAGTTCTAAACATGCAATAACCAAAAATTTATTCAGAATCAACCACGTAATGAACTTGGGGTGTTTCCAGCAGTGCTTACCCATGCTCATCATGCATTTCTCAGACAAAAGGGGGGTCACGAGTGAGAAATGTGTTCTACATCTGTCATGGGATCTTAGACCTCATTTGATCAGGTATCAACCGTCCAACCCTGAACCCCAGATCCCAACCTTAGAACTGGCACAGTTCCCTGCACCAGTACCAGGAATCAAACTTCCCCAGGAGAAGCCCTAATACCGCTCTGGCACCAACTTGACCAGGGACATTCATATGACACAACTTGATCTAAAGGCAGGTTGCCCTACCTCACCACCTAATGGTAAGATGAAATCAGAAGACCCTCCATCCTAGGATCTGCAAAAAACAAGATCACTAATTACAAAGACTGACTATGACAACCATGACTGAGCAGAACTTTTCCTGGGACCATAAAGAAAGACCTGGGAGTTTGACAATTAACATGCCCAGAGCCTGTAGTCGGTCTCATGACAGTAATAAGCTTCAAGGGTAGAGACACTCTGTATCTCTTAGGTCAAGGGAATATCCTTTCTAATTTTCCCAACATTTACTGTGCCTATGCAAACAACATAACTTGCCATATCTGGCCCTCCTTTTTTCTTTTTTTCTTCTTTTAATTTGATTTATATTTATAGCTTCTAGATAGGGGCTCCCACCTTTTTTATAGAACCATAGAACATGAATCATCTTATTTTTCCTCTTATTTTTATGTCTTTCTATAAACTGAGAAAAGAAAAAGAAGTGAATGGGATCCAGGGGACAAACAGTCTCAGGAGCATTGCATGGAAATAAAAAATGGTTAGACCTAAATACCCAACCCAAAGTCAACAACAATAGAATCAAGAGAGCCAAACCACAATAAGCTATACACAAATTGGACCTTTTACATTAGCAGTCCAGGAAGCTATAAGTAGAGGTATGGGATGCATTTGGGCAACTATAGTGGAGGGAGGTCAACACTAGTGGTGGGAATGGCTCTAATTCACTGTCACTATATGTCTGAACATATATTGTGGTTCAAATCCCGGCGGCATCCCATACGGTCCCCTGAGCCTGCCAGGAGCAATTTCTGAGCATAGAGCCAGAAGTAAACCTTGAGCGCTGCTGGGTGTGATCCAACCCCCCTACCCCCCCCAAAAAAAAAGGCCTGTTCTAGAAAGTACTGAAAGATAAGGCTAGTGAAGTATTGAGGGTAGGGGTCATACTGGAAATGCTCGGGGGTTACTACTGGCTTTGTGTCCAGGAATTGTACCTGACAGGCAGGCTCAGGGAACCATATGGAATGCTAGTGATTGATCCTGGGTTGGCTGCATACAAAACAAGTGCACTACCTGAACTACTATTGCTCTGGTCCCAGAATGTGATTTCTTTTTTATTTTATTTTATTTTTCTTTTGTTTTGGGGTCACACCTGGCAGCGCTCAGAGGTTACACCTGGCTCTATGCTCAGAAATCGCCCCTGACAGGCACAGGGGACCATTTGGGATGCCGGGATTCGAACCACCGTCCTTCTACATGAAAGGCAAACGCCTTACCTCCATGCTATCTCTCCAGCCCCAGAATGTGATTTCTTTTTTTTTTTTTTTTTGGGGGGGGGGCACACCCAGCGGTGCTCAGGGGTTACTCCTGGCTGTCTGCTCAGAAATAGCTCCTGGCAGGCACGTGGGACCATATGGGACACCGGGATTCGAACCAATTACCTTTGGTCCTGGATCGGCTGCTTGCAAGGCAAACGCCGCTGTGCTATCTCTCCGGGCCCAGAATGTGATTTCTTAACTAAGAGGAGAGTTAAATCCACACCACCAGAGTCAAGCCTGGAACAATAGACACCACACCTATGCAACACTGGAGATCAAACTTATACAGTTTGGACCTAAGACAGACACAAAATAATATTGTCAGGATGGAAGCTGGTTTCCTTTCTCCAGTGGGATTTCTACTGCCACTTCAGTTCCCATTATTCAGTGCCTTACTAATCAGGCCCTTTCCAATTTGAGTGGTGTAATACTGGCTGAGGGAGGAGGCTGAGAGAAGGGACGGGTGTGTGTATGTGTGTGTGCAATAAGGGGACCCTAGTGTGGTGAAGGGAAAAAAATATCTGTGAGCTCTTAAATGGACACCAAAACAAGAAGGTAGGGAGGGGCTGGAGTAATAGCACAGTGGTAGGGCGTTTGCATAGCATGTGGCTGACCTGGGACTGACCTGGGTTTGATCCCGATGGTCCCCCAGCTTTCCAGGAGTGCTTTCTGAGTGCAGAGCACAGAATAACTCCTGAGCACTGCTAGATGTGGCCCAACCTCTCCCCACCACCCCCCAAAAAAAATCCAGCCATATCCTGACCGGCTGTGGGTGTCCACTCACCACCACCCCTCCTGTCTGGTTCCTCAGCTGCTGTCAGCAGGCGGGGGCCATGGTGGCACCCTGCCGAGGTTCCAGGAATACCCATAAGCATGCGCTGTCACGCAGCACTACTTAGGTTTCCTCTCTGACTGTTTTTATTTTGTTACACATTTAATTAAGAGCCTTCCCAGCAGTTCTGTGAGCCCTGCTTCAGAAAAGCAGTGCAAAGCTCTCCTCCCCCACATCTGTGCTCCTGACATCTGGGGTCTTCTTGAACCCCTTTCCCAGCTCCAACCACCCAGTCTGTCCCTGAAGTGTCCCAGGTACTTCAGCAGAGGCACATGGGATCATAACTCACCTCTGTCTAGCTATGAGTCTTTACCAGTGGCAGCTCTGATTTTTAACCATGCCTTGTTGTTGTTTCCATCAATAAACCAAAAAAGGTAGCTAGAGGAACCAGATGAAAAAACTATATTTCACTACACAGATATTATTTCACATATTTGTGCAAAAAAAGTGGAATATGACCATGATGTGATATTCTGGAGACCTCCAAACAATGATCAGAGGGCCCTGCGGCCAATCCTAAGGCAACTTTGCCAACCAGGATGGTGGCTGAGTGCTAGGGCCCCAACGACGTGGTGCCCTCAGGCCCTGAGTTGCTGAAGACTAACAGGGCCACCCTGGCGATGATTAGGGGTCTCCCGTATCACATCTACCAGGGCCTGGGTGCCTACGTGATGTTGGGGTCAAATCCACGTAGGCCTTACATACACCTTAACCCCTGAATACTGTCTCCCTGGCCTATGATGCTTTTACTTTTTGAATTGTGTTAGTATTGCTAGGAGCAGCGATGGGGGGGAGCTCAGAGGGTGACAATTATATGCAGTAGCGATGATAAATAATAATGTGGAAAAGTACAGGATGCTCATTAAAAATCTGGGTTCCAGGGGCCAGAGAGCACAGTGGTAAGGCATTTGCCTTGCTTGTCGCTGGCCCGAGACGGACCCAGTTTGATTCCTGGCATCCCAGATGGTCCCCTGAGCTTGCCAGGAACAATTTCTGAGCACAGAGCCAGGAGTAACTCCTGAGCATCGCTGGGTGTGGCCCAAAAAATCAATCAATTAATAAATAAATAAACTGCTTAAAAATAAACGAAATAAAAATTTGGGTTCCATAACATTCCATTCTGAGGTTGCTTCCATCCAACTTTTGAGGTAAATCATTTCTCTTCCTATATTTTACTGAAATTCTCCTCTCTGATTCCCTAAATACTTTACAGGGGCCGGAGAGATAGCATGGAGGTAAGGCATTTGCCTTGCATGCAGGACGGTGGTTCGAATCCTGGCATCCCAGATGGTCCCCCGAGCCTGCCAGGAATGATTTCTGAGCGTAGAGCCAGGAGTAACCCCTGAGCACTGCTGGGTGCGACCAAAAAAAAAAAAAAAAACAAAAAAACTACTTTACAAAACACCTAACATAAAATGAAATTTGGGTTCCCTGGGTTCAAGGTTTGATCCCTCATACCATGTGCTCCCCTAGCTCTGCCACGTATGACTTTGATGGACACTGAGCACTGCCAAATATCCTCCCCTACATACTCTGCTTTCCTTTCAGATAGACTTGGCTTCCACAGCCACTCGCTTCTTGCAGACATCACTTCTCATGGTGATGAGAAGTTGTCTCAGAATCTGCCCAGAGCTCACTGTGCTGATAAGTGCTGCAGAACACAGACCCTGACACCCCCTCCCTGAAAGTGTCTTTCTCATGGGAATTAGCTCTAAACAGGTAGGTGGGGGCTCTTGTCAGAGGGTCTTCAATCCTCCACACAAGTTTCAGGCATGCATGTGCACACACTCCAAAGTTAGCCCAGAGCATCCTAAAATCACAAGGGTCTAAGATAGGAATACAACAAAGACAGAAAGCCACCGCAAGGATGGCGGTCTGCGGAGATGACCAGAGGAACTGTTCCTCTGAACCAAGCTGGTCCCAGGCCCCTGGAATACTGGGTGTCAACCTGAACTCTGCCCATGCCCAACAGCTTCTCCTGGGCAGCAGAAGAAGACCTGGAGCACCTTCTTCACTGCAAGGCTCAATACTGCCTGGGATGCCAGTAACCGGCAAGTCATTTCTGCTGTTCCTCCCCATTCCCCTTTCCTCCCAAGTCAACCTGCTTTAGCCTAGTTGGGTACCCTGACAGATGAGAGCCACTCGAAGCCCTGGGATGGCTAAGTAAACCTGGAACAAGGCAACTGGTATGTATGTGTACACAGACTGGCTGAGGGGGGAGGAGGAAGATGGGTCTATGTGAACAGGGTTCGCTCTGCCTGACTATCCGAACATGAGTACCCCACAGCTGCCCGACACCTGCAACTTGCCCTCAACAGTAGGCAGGAAGCACCTTGTTTGGCAGAAAATGCTCCTCCAGATCCACAACTCCCACCCCACCGCAAGCGCTATTCTGAGTAGCAACATCTATCTCAAAAGCTTGCCCCACACACACCTACACATATACTCACACACATACCTCAGATACATACTTTTACACACATTCACACATACTCTCACACAGACACACACACACACACACACACACCACACACTCACCTTCATGCCGAGCACACACCACACACAATGCTTGCTGCTGCCTTCAATCATAAGAAACACAGAGGTATTGATTCTATCAGTCCTCAGCAAATAGTAGCCCTACCCTATCCAGTTCCCTGGGGATGTCTGAAGCCAGGTATCCAAGAGGAAGATGTGCCAACCCACTAAAGAAATGGTTCTGTCCCCCACAGCTCAGCAGAATCAAGGCACAGGAGGCAGTTGATCTGAGCAGCTCCGAGAAGCAGCCATCTTTTATCCACTAGTGGGTCCTTGATAGGTCAGAAGAGATCTCTACAAGGCTGTTTGGGCTTGATTCCTGGCTCTGTATGTTCTTAAGCCACTGACTTAGCTGCTCTGGGCTTTGATTTTCTCCTCCATAAAAGAAGAGTAAGTAGAATAGCTAAGTGAGCTACTATTTCTCAAGTTCTTAAGCATCATGTAGGTGGCGGCTGTTAAAGAAAGTTATTCTTGGGCCTCAGGGATAGCACAGCAGTAGGACATTTGCCTTGCAGTGCTGACCCAAGACAGACCTCAGATTGATCCCCAATCCCCAGAGTCCCATATAGTTCCCCAAGCCAGGAGCAACTTCTGAGCGCAAAGCCAGGAGTAATCCCTGAGTGTCACTGGGTGTGACCCAAAAACAAGAAAGGAAGGAAGGATGGAAGGGAGGGAGGGAGGGAGGAAGGGAGGAAGAATTCCCTCTGGGTCAGAAAAAAAAACATGGAAGTAGGGTATTTGCCTCGCACGCAGAAGGACGGTGGTTCAGAATCCCGGCATTCCATATGGTCCCCGAGCCTGCCAGGAGCGATTTCTGAGCATAGAGCCAGGAGTAACCCAAAAACCAAAGCCAAAAAAAAAAAAAAAAAAAAAAGTACCCTCTTTTTTCTCCTTCCTTCAGGGAAAAAGCTGGTCCTCAGCAGCATGTCCTTAGCTGTGAGACAGGCAAAGGCAAAACATGATTCTCTACTTCCTGCTCTGGAAGCAGAGGCAGGGTGGCCAGCATTCTCTTCCCCAAAAAGGTCAAGCCACTCCAGACCCAAACACCCCAAAACACCCTGTGCACATGGACACCAACGCAGGTGGGTGGCTAGCCCTGACCAGTGGTACAGAAATACTCACATGACTTTCAAGTCCCAGTCCCCACAGGTGACAAAGATTGACTTGACGTTTGGATCTAAGAGGCCTTCCTTCGCCATCCATTCATCGACCCTCTGGAAAGTACACAAGAAGAACAAATGAGACTGTCTTTTTTCTCCCTCTCCCTGAGTCTGTGAAGAGCAACAACAGTGAAACGCAGATAAGCTACTTGTAATCAGAGCAGGAGAAAATTGTCATTTTATCCAGCCAAGGCTCCGCTTGGGACTCTCTCAGCCTTAGCTCTGAAACCAAGCAGGGAAATCCCAGCAGAAAAACTGCAGCAGCCCAAGAACAGTGATGAGGGAGCTCCCCATGCCCCCACTGTCACCTAGAGGAACCTGCAGACAAAATCCCAACAGCTCTGCCCAGATACCCCTAACCCCCAGCAAAAGCAAAGCCCACGCAGTAGCTGTCCCAGGCCAGGAGAAAAGCAGCCGGAAAGAAGCCCTGTGCAGGGACTTCAGTCCACACATTCATTCACTCACTCTTCATTTCACCCAAAACCCCAAGGTTTGTTAACCTACTAGACAGCTTTGGTGATTCCTCAAAAGATCAAGTTCCTTTTCACCATAATTCTAACAAAAGGTGGCTCCTTTATTGAATTGGAGCTCCAGCTTATGAATCTGGGTCAGCTACATGTGCAAGACAAGGTCCCTGTACTTTTTCTCTGCCTCATGGGACCTACCAAAACCAGCCATTCCTAGGCTAGATGTACCTTGAAGGCTAGGTGATCTTCACCTAGCAAAGTGTTTCTCAATATTTATTGCATGACTTACATGTGAGCAGCAACTTGAGTAATCAAAGTCAAGAGCATGTACGAGGACAGAAAACTGCTAGGGGCCTAGCTTAGGTGAGATAGTGCCTGCATGGAGGATAAGTATCTGGAAATCTGGAAGAAAAGTTTCTTCTGGTAGATCTAGGCTGGCACCTTGGGCATCATGGAGGTCTGAGAGCCTCTGTGTGCTGAAGCAGTCATGAGCAGGGCCTAGCATTTACCTTTGGCTCCATGCTAACACATGTCCTCTCTCCCATTCTCCTGTCTCCATCCCTAAAAGAAACAAGCCTTTCCCCAAGAAAAGAAGGTAAATGGAGCTCCATAAGTGAGCAAACTTCATTCCCCTCAACTCATTGGGTACTCTGCCTACTACAACTCCCCAGCAACCCAATTCTCATGTAGAGAGCAGGACAGGGCTCCAGGACAATGCCCAGCAAGTGCAGGCTTTTACCAGGAGATGCCTAATGCCCTCTGAGCCAGCACTTACTCAGGCTGTAAGTCTCTAGCAGGTAACTGGTGCTAGGCAATGTCCAGGGAAAAATAACTAGCCATGAAATCAGGCCCATCCTTTCCCTTCCCTGTTCTGTTTGAACGAATATGGGGTTAGAGGAGCCATTAGGACTAGTCCCAGTCAGCTGGATAGCAACCAGAGAGGTCTAAAGAGAGCTCTATAATGCCCACTAAGTCCAGGGCTTCTCCTGGTGACCCTCAGCCTCATAGGCTGGCAGGATGAAGTGCTGCTCACACCACATGGTGCCAGAGGTTACCCAGGATACTTCAGCAGTGTTCAGGGGCCTGTGGGAACATAGTATTCAGGAGGCCGCTACAATATACCCAGCTGTGCTCAGGGAACCATGTGGTGCCGATCAAACTGGGTGAGCAAACAGCCTGAGTGGTGCCAACTCAGGGCCTTGGACAGAATTGTTGTTGTTATTGTTGCTATTAGCTATGTCTTTTAGTTTCTGGGCCATCACATCTGGCATTGCTCAGGGGTTACTCCTGACTCTGCACTCAAAGATCACTCCTGGAGGGGCTTGGGGTTTATGTGGTACCAAGGAGCAAACCCAGGTTGGCTGCCTACACAGCAAGTGCCGTACCTGTTGTGTTCTCTTTTCAGCCTCAAAACTTGCTCTTTAAGTCCATGACCAACTCGAGTCTAATAGACTACCACAGTACTAAGTTTGGTCTCCTATCCTGCTAGATACTCCCACTTCAGGCTAACACCAGAAATTTCCTCCCTCACCTAAAAAGTATGGTGATACAGCACCATTGAGTATGTCACATCCTGCAGAAGAACTTCCAGTTCTCCAAGATTGTTCCCTAGGGCTGGCCTGGGGGGGGTATACAGGCCCCTAAAAACCATGTCTCTGTGATTCCCACTGAGAAAGAGATTCTCTTGCTTTGGCAGAACAGGGCCTTCCCTTCTTCAAAGAAGGCAGAGGGTTGGGTCAGGAGACAAGCTGAGGCCCAGCCCTGCCCTGCCCTCTTTCTGCAGGTAGAAGCATCTTATTCTTTTCCTGCTCCCCAAGGAGAACATCCTAGAAGTGTGGACTGTGCTAAGGGGTCTAAAGCCTTTCATTTGATTTCCCTCCCACAGGCAAGTGTTGTCATTATTCTGATTAGGAAGCATTACCCCAGCAGCCTCTGCACCCCAGCAGGCCAACGCATCCCACAGCAAGCTGCAGAGGGCTGGGTGGGCGGTGCACACCTCCTGAAGGAGCTGATGTCAAACAAAAGCCATCGACGACAGGAGTGCTGGGTGAGTTAATGAAGTGCTCACATGCCACCAGGAACCAATGCTCAAGCTAAACAAAAACACCTCCAGCCCCCTGGGCCAGTCCTGGGGTGCCGCCACTTCACTCTTTGCTCCCCAACAGCTTAACTGGCGCCTGGAGCAGGCCAGTGCTGGGCCACGGAGGGAGGGGGGCCTTGGCCAATGCCAGGCAGTGCTTGGACATCTTGTCAGGATGCCTGACGGGAACAGCTGGAGATGACAGATCAATGGTTCAATACTCTCAACAGCATGTCACTGATGTGACAGCAAATGTTATTCTAATCAAGCCATAATCATAGGCAGATTACACGGCTACATCCTCAGGAGGGTGGGAGAGAAAGGCAGCAGGAAGGGGTCAGAGGTTAGGAATTAAAGGTCATTCAACCTACCTCTAGCACTTGCTGCAGGCTTGGCTGGCCATCCACCATGGCTTGAATAATTCCGGTGAGCTGAAGAGGAAAGAGAAACAGCAGATGGGCACAAAGCCAGGTGCAGGGCCCCAAGTGGCCAGGCCTTTGCTGCCCAGGGTCCCTCCTGGTGTGTCTGGCTTCTGCTGCTCCCCGCTCAGAACCACACTTGAACCCTAGGAATCAGGTCCAGGACACAATGCAAACTTCTCCCACAATATCCTGTGGGGTATAGTTATTTATGCATTGGGGGTGGGGTGAGGGTGGAGTGTGGGTGTGAGGGAGTCTCTCATACCCTGCCTAGCTTTTATTCTGATTTTACATGTCTTTAATATTTAGCATGCTCAGAACTCCCCACAAACTACAAACTTGAGGAGATTCAGTTCTCAGAGTGACAGAATTTAAGGGTTCTAAGAGCACTTGGGAATGTGTACCTGAGAGAGGTGGTCTTGGATTCAAGAGCCCCTTCCATGAGAAGCCCAATTCAGTGTGTCCCCACCCCAACATGTCCACAGGCATCACCCTTCTTGGAACCTGGACCCTCAATCAACTCACCCGCAAGAAAAAGGCGTCTTCAACTGAGCTTACAAAAGGCCTTGAATAAATCTACTTCCAGATAATGTCAATGACAATAAAAATGTTCCCGGTTGCTGGTGACACTGTGTGTAGTGATGTTATACAAAGACTTGGTCTCATGACATATGTCTCACTTAAAGAAGCAGATCCAAGATCCAGTATGCTTACAGTGTATGTGGGGCAGTGGGAAGGGAAGTGATAAAGGGGGAACAGCACTCTGCCTCTCCAAGCAAGGTTTGGGGACAGCAACCCTCAAGCACGGACCACAGGGACACTGGAATTCACAGTCAGGAGCTCCCCTTCATGACTTCCAGAATCACCTATCAGCCTGGCTCAGAAACTTTTATTTTGTTCAAAGAGGAGTGGGGGATTAAACACCAATTAAACTCTAATCACATTTAGTGAAAACCAAATACCCAACTCGGGAGCCGCCGGCTTGAGGAGGGGAGGTTACTTTCTTCCAGAGACTTCAAGGGAATGGTAATACACACCTTTTAGGGAAGAAATTTTCATTTTAAGAACGCTGAGTTCCTCTAGGTGGGTTTCTGTAGTTCATCAAGTCATTATTAGGTGGTATTTTAAGGAAGTGTAAGGACACAGCCACTCTATTTTATATTCCAGAAACTGTTTTTATATTAATCTGTATTTTAATTGGGTAACAGCTGCTGCCTACAGACTTCCCATGGTCTAAAAGGAAAATAAATTAAAAAGATTAACTACACTGTTGTTCTGCACGGCTTTAACCCACAGCTTGCCCACCCGGCTGGCACCGCCACACCCCTCTCGGGAGACCACGTAACTGCCCAGCAGAGGGAGGGCCTGAGCTGAGAGGTGGAGAGGAGAAGGATGGGGAAGAGCCCAGGGTTATGCTGACCCCAAGTGCTAGAATGCCTGCTTTGGTCCACAACCATCCTCCAAAAGAACCAACTACATATGGGTATCCTCTAGGAACCAGAGATGCCGCCCTCAAGGGAACTGGTTCTGTTAGCCACAAGTGCCCAGCACCCAGACACTTTCGATCGCCCTAGGCTTTGTCTGAGTCCCGAGTGAGTGCTGTGCTTTCCAAAGAACTCAGACTCAACCTCCATGGGGACGTGGGGAAGCAGTCTTGCAGGATAGGAAGGACTACTCCCTCCCCCCCCCAAGAATGAATGACTCCTTCCACCTCATCTCCACAAAAGCACTAGGCGTGAAATGAAAAATGAGCCCCCCACCTCTGATACTAACAAGATTACAAGACCCCTATAAGACCTGAACCACAAGCTACAGAGGAAGACAGTTTGGTTAATCAGTTAGGAAGTTCGTCCTGAGATCTAGCCCAGACCCCTCATGCTATAGTTGGAGCCCATCCCCACTTGGGTTAACGTGTGTTTGTAAAAAGCTTTCACATCCTCACCATGAAAGGTACTAGAGCAAAGCCAAGTATTATTAAGCTGAGAAGCAGGGCTCACAGGCTAAACAGAGCTCAGAGACCTTCGCCACTTAAAGCAGGAGAGGTGAGAGGAAGAATTAATGTGTGCTCCCTGACTCCTTTCACCAAGGGATTAAAGATTAACTCCCGCTTCTCCAGACTCGGAAGCCACAGGCGAGGGGCTTTTGACCCTGACAGATAAAGCGGCTGGAGGCTGCGGTCCCTCCCACACCAGGGCTTTGTCCAGGAACAAGCTGGCATCCTCACAATCATGAGCTCCTTCAGGCAGCAGCACTGGACACTGACACGCAGCGCCAAGAGCCCGTCAGCGCCCAGTGCTTTCTCCTTTCACAGTTTATCTCCAACACAATCGTATTCTGACACCAAGACAGTTTGTTGATTACATAAGCACTTGTCTCTGGTGTGCAATCTGATAATCAGACCCACTCTTTCTCCTCAGACAAAGAGACCAATAAATCTCACCCTTTATAAGTACAGGTGCAAGACAAAGCCCTTTACAGGCATTTAGCAGAATGGGTATTTTTCTAGTTTTTTCATGACAACAACAATAAAAAAAGACTCACATGGTCAGAGACTGCAGCAGCCCAGCTGCGGAAGATAGGATTCGGGTGAGTGGGGCTGATTTCTAGAGGTGGTGAGAAAGCCTACACTGGCCTATTCCTGTCACAGTCAGGTCTCCAGACAGACTATCGTCAGGAATAAAAAGGGATCCCAAAAAGGCAAAGAGCATCTCTATACACAGAGCAAGAGGGCTCTGGGGTAGGCTCCAGGCCTACTTCCTGCTGACCAGTACCCTGCCCATCTCTTCCCAAACACATGTACCCTCGTCTCATCTATATATGACACGTGTTAAGTTCACATGCACACACATGTGTACACAACACACACACACACACACACACACACACACGCACACAGGCCAGGGTTCCTAAGGTTCCATAGGGACAGGGTTCCTATGCTCAAGAACAAAGCCCTTCCAGAGCAGCTGCTGGGGTTGATGCTCATACTCACTGATCAAATTCTACTTCTGCCCCTACCTCCCAAAAGCAG
This sequence comes from Suncus etruscus, assembly GCF_024139225.1. Taxonomy (NCBI): domain Eukaryota; kingdom Metazoa; phylum Chordata; class Mammalia; order Eulipotyphla; family Soricidae; genus Suncus; species Suncus etruscus. Next base: position 33,489,351 of record NC_064853.1, on the reverse strand, counting down.
CTCCTGCCAGAAATGACCCTCTGCCTATATCCATGCCTCCTTATGGTTCCATCCTATGGAACCCCATTTCCATCTTATGGAAATGAAGCAATATTTAAGTCAGCCTCCCACACCATCCCCCTGTCCACAACTGTCTCCTGTGGGATGCTACAATGATCTGGGGGCAGGAGTAGCCTTGATTCCAACTGGGAAGATGCTTTCTTCTTGTTTGATTAAAGAAGGTAGAAGAATCCTGGGCTGCTGAGTGTTTCTGTTCATTTGTTTATAGAAAAACTGTGGTAGGCAAAATAAATATGGGAACCTCTGACTTAAAAGGACCCAAAGTAGACTCTATGTCCTCAGAAGTACAAGTCAGCAGTACAATGACAAAGCAGAGAAATAAGCTGTGGCTGGTGACGCTCATTCCTTTCAGGAAGGTGCCAAATCCAAGGCCTAATGATGGCACAGAGACAGATCAGCTCTAGCTTCTGCCCCCAATACAACCTAGAGAGGAGACAGGTTGGCTGTATGGACTCAGTGCTATTTGGGTGCAAAGGTTTCCCAGAGAAAATGACCCTGACCAGAGTCCAGGAGGACAGCAGGAGCAAAGGGAAAAATAGAAAGACCCCATGTACAGCAGCAGACTGTAAGAGAGAAACCTCCACTCAGGTATAGTGCTGAAGGTGACAGGAAGCAGGTGGCTAGAAGAAGGGACAAAATACAGAATGGATGGGCCAGAGCAGTGGTTCAGCGATAGGGCATTTGCCTTGCATGCTGCTGACCTAGGATAGACAGCGGTTTGATCCCCTGGTGTCCCATATAGTTTCCTAAGCCAGGAATGATTTCTGAGCGCATAGCCAGTAGTAACCCCTGAGGGTCACCAGGTGTGGCCCAAAAATCAAAAAACAAACAAAAAATCCCAAAAAAACAGGATGGAGGGCTGGGGCGATAATATACAGTGGGAGTATGCTTGTCTTGCACATAGCTGAGCCAAGTTCAAACTCCCAATAATACATATGATCCCCTGAATCCAGCAGAAGTCATTCCTGAGTATAGAGCCAAGAGGAAGCCTAAGCATCTCCAGGTATGGAACCAAAAAAGAAACAAAGGGTACAGGCTAGAAATGAGGGCAAGTCTAGAGCTCTGGGACTTGAGACAAAAAGGCAGACGCAGCCAACTCTAATCTCAGCACAGGATTCAGAGCAAGGATACCCACCTCACACCATGCTCTCTATCCTCCAAATTATAGGTGTATGCCCTGAGGGAATTTTCTAGAAAAAAGAAACAGCACTTTCACCAGGTTCTCACAATCCCTTCCCCTTGTTCCCTAAAAAACAAACAGAAAACACCCCAAAAATAAACAAAACAAAACAAACAAACAAACAAAAAAACCCAGCTCTGCTCTGGGATAAAAGCTCTTCTCCCAACATTCCCAAACATTCACTCCTGTCCAGGGTCAAGATCCAACAAAGCTGTCAGGCAGCCTTGCTAATGCTGGATCCCCTGAAGTGGGTGGGCAGGCAGAGGAGGATGAGAAGAAGACATGCACTTCCAGGGCAATGCAGGGCTTGGGGTGACTGGCTGGATCAAGGAAAGAAGGTGCATTGCATTGTCTTTAAAGTGGCAATTCCACGGGGGTGGGGTGGGCAAGAAGAACAGATGAGCGCCCCCTGGTAGTGTAGGCAATTTTCAGGGGAAAGGGAAACTAGGGCTAGAGAGAAAGCAAGAACTTTGTGATCACTGGTTGGAATGACAAATGGTTTGAGACTACACACTTGGGCAGATGAATGGCTACAACAGAAAGCCCACCTAGGCCAGTGGTGGCGAGTCCCAGATCGCTTCTTCATCAGAGGCTAGGTCCACCTCAGGGCCAACTAAGACTCCTGCTATTAGCCCATGGGCCCTCTACCATTTTACCCTTAATTTCTCTTAAGAGGGTCACCAAGAAGGCCAAATTGTTCCTCCTATTTTACTTCAATGTGTAAAATAGGGCTCTAAATGAAAACACAAAGTCTCTAATGCCTCAAATTCTCAAATGAGTCAGAAACCTTTGGGTTTCTCCACCATAGCCGCTACCACACCATCCTAAATCATGGTTCCACACCAGCCTGTGGTGCCCCACAGTGCATCAGATCCCAGGGAAAGAGGCCACAGAGGATTTCTCTTCAGGGGTACCTCCTCTGCACCAAAAGGCTTTTATGTGCTCCCAGTAAACATAAAAAATTTCAAGTCCCAGTTTTAGCCTCTGAAGGCTTCAAACCTCTCCAAGGAGCAGAAATCTCTGCATCACAAAAGGCCCAAGATAAACAGGACCAGAAGAATCCGAGCCCAGAAACATTGCACTGCTCCTAGTCTCTAGGTGGAGTTGGTAGAAGCAGAAAAGAGGGTGGGAGGAAAGGACAGGATTGTTCCATGACTCTTTCACAGTTCTCAATGACCACAGTGGTCCCAGTGGATGGCAAATTTTGCAAAAAGCCTATTTCCAGAACCACCACACATCTGCCTCACTGTGGGCCACAGCTAAGCTTTCCACTAGCAGCTGTGCAGGGCACCCAGAACAGAATTCCATCCCAGCAGCCCAGCGCCCTTACCTCTGTACAGAAGGGAGTAAGCTGTGGGTGCACCATGGGCTGGACATACATGTGAAAGGTGGACTCGATCTCCATGGTCCGCCCATTTAGCTTCAGGATGGGGAACTCGATGATTTCCTAGAATAGTAAAGACAATAAAAAAGGAGTAACATTTCAAATAACAACTCCGTCAAAAATGATGGGAGTGTTTTGGTTTTACTGGTTCCTGCCAAGATAAATTTAAGGCGGAATGAGATGGTGGCAGTTCAGGGGTCCTCCTTACTCTACTACTGTTGATATCCTCAAAGGTCCCAAGGGCTGAACACCACCACCATCACCACCACCCCACGCCCCCATTACCAGCATCACTCTGGGAAGATTAAGATGACCATCTTTTCCAGTTTTCCTTATTGAGTCTCATGCAGGCTGCTCACCCAAGCCCCAAATAGTAACTGAACTCCCCATTCTCATACTCAGGTTCCTGTCCTGCAATAAGGCATGATCTCCTGCCCTAAATCTCCTTCCAGCCAGCCATAATGCCAGTGCACAGATTCTGCATATGAAATTTAAGCAGAGCCAATGAGTTTCTTAAAATCGTTTTTACCAAAAGAAAAAAAAAAGATAAATAATAAACAAAGCCAAAGGGGATAAGGAAGAGTCGGAGAGAGCTGAGTAAGAGTAATAGGAGCTGCTACTTCACACCTTTCTCTCAGGCAGCACACCCACCCTCTCCCAGCCGCCACCACCCCTAACCGCTTAGCCAGCCCTTCCCAGTCCACTGGAACGTAATGGAAGAGAAGGAGGAGGAGTGACAATTTGTTTGGTGTCTCTAAGATTAATTTGTCTCCGTTATTTAATAGAGATGCACAGCACCAAGGTCCTGGTGTGCAAACAGGCTTGCAGAACACTGGCTGTGCGTGCACTCCTCATCGCTCCTGGGAAGGGAGGCCCGCGCCAGCGGGGGAAGAGGGCAGGGGAGAGCACGCGCACACCAGAGAGAGGACGAAAGCGGGGAGAGAGAATAAAAAAAATTATTGCTTTTTAATATTCAAAAACAGTTTGCAAAATTTAATCAAAGCAGAGGAAAAGCTAACATTTTTACCACTTTGACATTTTTATTAGCGCTTTCATAAATTTTTAAAACATGAATGGAATTAGTTTACAACACACACACACACACATACAAAAAAAACTGCCCTGAAAACATCTGGAAGAGACAAATAGGAAATAATAAAAAAAATAAATAAAAGCAAAAATCCTCTAAGTAAAATTAGCATGTGGAAAAGGCCCCCACCACAGAGTGCACAGAATGGGGAGGTTCTGCCACTCAGCATCAGTGGTAGCCCACTCCTTGGGGGCAGCCTTCTGGAGAGGTCCTGCCCTACTAGCATCACTGCAGGCCCTGTGCTCTGGGGAAGGTGCAGGGGGACACAGTCAAGTGCTCTGAAATTCCAGGCATCCAGGTGCCCCACCAGCAGGCCCATGTTCTCAGGCTTGCTTGTAAAGCATCCATTTCAACCCAACAGATCACAGCAGACTGAAGACCAGATCAAGGAAGCAAGCTTTCAGGCCAGACAAATTTAAAGGATATGGTGGGTCTCCAAAGATGGGAAGGCAGCTGAGAGCCCCCAGAGACAAGAAGGACAGAAAGGCTGCAACGTAGGGGCTGGAGCGATAACGCAAGCGGTAAGGTGTGTGCCTTGCATGTGCTAGCCTAGGACTAACCACGGTTCAATCCCCCGTCTAATCCCCCAGCATCCCATATGGTCCCACAAGCCAGGAGCGATTTCTGAGCGCATAGCCAGGTGTAACCCGAGCGTCAGCGGGTATAGCTAAACCCTTCCACCACCACCACCCCCCCCCCACCCAAATAAAAGAAATTCTGCAAGGTAAAGATGGGGGAGATGAAGGGAGGAAGGCAGGATGCTAAACTAGGGGGCACCTCTCCTCCCAAGAGAAGAGGCTTGGGCACTTATCCCACACTTCGCAGGCCCCTGCTTCTCCGCAGAGCATCACCAAACAGGTCAGTCAAAGGAGAGTTTCAGAGGCATATACACACAATACACACAAATGCACACACATAAATGTTCTATTTACAACCCATCCCCTTCAATCAGCTAGCCTAAATCCCAAATTCTGGTGATTTATGGAAGTGGGGCTCATCTGTCTCCTGAATTTCTGACCTCTCCTGCCTGTCCCCTGCAGACAAAAACAAAATCCACCAGGAGTGCTCTGAGCTGTGCAGCATGCAAGTAAGGAGACCTACAAGCTAGCCACCTGCTGACAACACAAGCTGGGTCCACAGTGAAATGGAATTGAGGACACAACCGTACTTCTCATTTAGACTTTCATTTGGAGAGAAGCCGTGTTTGGAGACCTGCAGTTTGTCCTGCTAATAAAGACAAGTGTGGGGACCTTTAAGGATACCATTCATCTCTGGCTTTTATTAAATTCAATTTTCTTAAGCCCAAGATACATTATGAAATTAGGAGTTGACATTCCTCTGGAAACAAAAATATCTATCAAACATAAATAGAAAAGACCCTCTATTACCAAGAATTTATGGCTTAAAGTTGATCTCTTTCCACTTTTTTACAAGCACACGGTTTGTTTTAGATATCTGAAATGAAGTTATAGACTAGAATTTCATTAGTATTATGAAATAGTAAGCGCTTCAGCTCCTATTTGGACCAGCATGGAGGGAGTGGCCATAGATTGTTTAAAAACCTGACCTCTGTTCTCCACTGCTGCTCAGTACTTAAACTTCCCTGTTCCTGGCATCCCCCGCTCCAGAGAAAGGGCACCTTCCCTAAGTGCTCATATCTCCTTGGGAAGGGGAACAAGCCAGCCTCAGCTCCACATAAAAGGAGAGAGAAACTGGAATTTGCAGAGGCCAAGGGACTGCAGGCCCAGCAAAGTGGAGCTATTAACATAGCTGTTCCATGTCGCTGGCCTGTCCACAGGCTTCCTCTCCAAAACTAATGCCACTGTGCAAATAAGAGATGCAAGAGTGCTTTCTGCACCAGTCAAAGTGGCAATGACCTTGTTCATTGATACACTCACTTCAGCCACTGACAGGCAAAGTGGAGTTTCTACTAAAAGGCCCTTCTGGGCCTTTCCATTTTGCCCTGCCATGCTAAGAGCATCTCAATACCAACTCCTACAGCCCACTCCTAGGAGAAGAACCCCAATGTGTACCAATCTGGAACCTGCCTGACCAACTAGGACATGTGGGGTTTACCCAACACTTCAGAGGTCACCGTAAAGCTGTAGGTGGACCCCACTAATTCTAACTCCAGAGCTTATGAAGATGTGTCAAAGGAGGGCCAGTATTCTGAGGAGAAAACTCCTGGCTGTTCTGCCCTCCCTACCCCCAATTTAACCAAGAGTCTGCATCAGTCCAGGATCTTTGGGAAGGAAAGAAGTGTTTGTCTCTCCACCCTTTCTTCCTACCTCTAGTAACTGGCTCCTAAGTCCTTACTTATGGATGCCATTTCACTCCATTAGAATTCCCTGAGTGTCTGCTGAGCACACAGCATAGAACAGGTATGGGAGTGGGATTTAGAGAGTAGACTGTCTGCTGTGGAGGAGTGCACAGACTAGTGAGCAGAAAAGAAATGTGAATAAATAATGAACAATGCCCTAAGTGCAGGAACATATCAGGTGGGGTGCTTTTCGGTTTACAGAGTGCTTTCAAACGTGCTTTCTGATCTTGCTTTTATCTTGGCAGAGAGGCCCTTTATTTTCAGGTCAGGAATCAAGTCTATGAAGCACCTTACTAGTCACCAGGCATGGGCTAGGTATGAACACCAAAACAAATACAATGAGATGTGACTCCCCTTTCTGGGGTTCCTGAGGGCTGGCAAGGGGTTCACACCAACACCCTGGAAGATGCCTGAAAAAGGAATCATGGGCCCGGAGAGATAGCACAGCAGCGTTTGCCTTGCAAGCAGCCGATCCAGGACCAAAGGTGGTTGGTTCGAATCCCGGTGTCCCATATGGTCCCCTGAGTCTGCCAGGATCTATTTCTGAGCAGACAGCCAGGAGTAACCTCTGAGCACTGCTGGATGTGACCCAAAAACAAACAAACAAACAAAAAAAAAAAAAAAAAAAAAAAGGAATCACTTCACTCTTTCACTGTGGCATTTATTCCATTCTATGTTGCAGATGCTCTGTTCAGTGCTTAGCACAAATTATGTTAAATTTTCCTGATCACTTATAAAGTGGGAGTCACTATTATCCACCAGTCAAAGCGGTAAGTGAAGATTCCCCAAAGCAGATGCTTGCCCAAGACTATCCTACTAATAAAAAACAGAGTCAGGGCTCCAAAAACTAGATTTAATGAGTGAACTAGTAACTTCGGAAGTCATGGGGTGCTACAAGATCTGGTTCTTTTGTGGAGAAGGTTATCTCTAGGGGGCTCGATCTGCTCTGAGGAAGAGCAGCTGCTCTTGAATTACAAGACCAATGACTATAGCTTGCATTGGCGGAGTCTGGGAGAAGTGCATGCCAGGCATCCTCTAGGGCCTCGATGTGAACCTATGGCATGAGTGCCAGTGGTGGCACATGAAAGTCTTGCAGCTGGCACGCGGGAAGGGGTCCACAATTAAGATATGTGGCGTGACGGGAGGCGAGTGTGCCGGTGCCTGCTTTGCAGCTCACCTGGCAACAGGGCCGGACTGGCCATTGGGAGGACCAGCCATTGTGCAGCAGTTTGGGCAGTCGGGCTCAAAAAGGTTAGCCATCACTGCTCTAGGGTGTTAGTAACTCAAGAGACATGCTAAGGAATTGGAGTTCAGACACCAGAGAGCAAGCAGAGACAACACCCAGCTCCTCTATAATAGGACCCCTCCCAACTTCTGTTACAAGGAAGAAAGAAGTGGTAAGACACAAACCAGGTAAATGGTCCTTACAGAAAACTTTGCAGCCATGAGCTCTCCACAGGAACACGAAGGGGGTATGGTGTGATTTCCACAAGATGACAAATATGGCAGATGGTCAAGCCAGGACTCAAACACAGAATCTCAGTTTCCAAAGCACTTTCCACCAGGTCTTCTGCTTCTCAACTCTAAGTGGTTTTTCATTCTTTCTCAGCAGCCACACACCACCAATTACCAATCTTTAGTTGCTTGGGACCAAAGATCTCCTGAACAGAGTTTTTGGTGCTATAATTGGGATAGCTGACAACCCTATACCATGGACAAGGACCAAGGAAAAAACATTATTAACCCCAAAGGCTTGTGTGATATCGGATGGGAATTGGCCAACATTGGAAGACAAAAAGTCATACAACTGGAATTTTTTCCAACATTTCCATGGTTTTACTATATATCTATCTGCTATCTTCCTCAATAAAATGTCAATGGCAAATCTTGGGAGTAAGAGGTAGATGGGTTGGTTGTGTCTGTGTTTGAGAGAGGAAAAACAAAAGAGAAAGGTTAAAAAGAAGTACCAAGTAAACATTCTTTTACCTTTTTAAGTGATCAGAGCTTTGTGCTGAAGCAGAGATTTTAAGCGTGGCTGCTTTCTAATTTGTTCAACTTGGAACCCCAGTAAACTAAGAACAAAACAACAGTAGCATTTCAAATAAAGCTTCACACCCCAACCAGAAGATTACAAAAAAAAAGAGAAAGAAAACAATGTGCAGGTCACTTTCAAGGTATTCAAACTCCCTTTATCTGAAATGTCTGCAGTGATAAGATTATATTTGAAGACAGAACCACAACAAAAGGATTTTAAACAGAATGGGCTTTAGTTAGACTGTGGAATTTCTTGACAATGTGACAGAGCTTAGCAGTTGGTTTTCCAGATCTTTCCTCCCATAGCACAGCTTCTCTTCTGCCTGATGTCCTGCTTCTGGGGTCCTGTCTGAGCACTTTTTGGGGTGTCCCCCTGCAATCCAAGAAATGGCATTCACTCTAGTTAAGAGACAGCAACAACTAATGTCACCCTTGGTTTGCTAACGAAAACCAAGGAAGTGTGCATTCCTGCAGAGAAAGGTACCGTAAAATCCAAGAGCAACCTTAACCTTTCACAAAGTAGACAAAGCAGGACCTGCTGAAAGCAAGGGCTCTCCCCAAATACTTGGGTTTGGGGATAAAATTCCCAGGCAAAGATAGGTCTTTACTCAAAGGACCAAGAAACCTCCAAGCAAAGGGGAAATGGGGAAGTGAGAGAGAGGCTCTAGGTTTGCACTGGGCAACCCTTGGGGGCACAGTTTGCTGAACAGATTCTCTTGGGTTAAAAAAAGACATTTTATGCACAAGGAGCTTATTTCTTAAACAAACACTCGTGGTTTTGATTTACACCACAGCCTGCTCCTAAATAATTTATGGCGGGTTAAATTTATTGCCGAGCCCTGGCTGGCTGCAAATTCGAATTGCCAAATAATTAGATTTTAGGGCAAAGCTTATAAATTACCCGTCGATTTGTCCGGACTTGTTTGTCAGTTGCTTTGTGCTTCAGGTCATCTTTGGCATTTGGCTGTTTGGGTTTTAATTGCTGATTTACACTTTGACAGATGAGAGCTGATGCTCGAAGTTTCAGGACAAGGAAGGGTAAAAAATCGGAGCTTTCAAAGGCTGATTTTTCACCTATGTGTTCCTTTCTACTCATCCCCATAGACCTCAACGCAATTAAAACATAGAAAAAAGGCACAAAACAGATACTACTATTCTTTATTTGTCACTGGGGAGGAGAGATTGCAGGACAATTTAGGTTTACTAATATCTGAATTTTTGAAAAACGTAGTACTAGTCAACAAAAGAGTCTGAGAGTCACCTGGGGGTATCTTCCTGTATCCCCTCCACATGCCCTTGACTCTGAACCAGCCTCAGTGCATACATTTTTAGTTGCTCCATGGTAAATAACTTTAGATATTAGTGGCCTTTGTGAAGTCAAAGCTTCAGGGCAGCAAATAGCCAAATGATTTCTTTGTAGCTACCTGTGTACATAGATTTGCCATGAATTACTTGAAACTAATCTCAGATGTGTGCAGGAGCAGACCCAAGAGGCAATATGAGGGAGGGCATGAAGAAGAAGAAAAAAAAGTATCTCTGGGCAGACCCCAATGCTCTGCCCTTACAGTGATGGGGACTGAGGCTTTCTCAATGCTATCTGGAAAAGCCAGGATCTATCCCCCAGTTACCTGCTGTAGCCCAACAGCTCACTAAGAGTTAGAAAACCACTAACTGTAATCCTCCAGAGAAGAGTCAACACACTAAACTATGACCACTCTAATCACTTACATTTTGTCCTCCCAATGGTCCTATAATATTGGTATTATTATTATTTTCAAAATTATGGTTTGAGGACCACACCCAGTGGCTTACTACTCTTGGCTTTGAGCTCAGGGATCATTCCTGATAGAGCTTAGGGAACCATTTAGAGTGCTGGCTTGAACACAGGGTAACCATGCTCAAGCTAAGCAAGCACCCTGCCTTTGTACTAGCTCCAGGCCTCCAATCCCATTATTAATCCCATTTTCTAATTATACAATTGAGGCATCAAGAGCACAATCAAGTTACCCACATCAAGTCAGATGCATATGGTAGTGGAGATCAAGCTCAAATCTATCAAACAATTTGGGAGTCTATGCTCTGAACCCTGATGCTATACTGTTTCTCTGGGGCCAGAGTGGTACTAAGGAAGTAAGGATAGTAAGGATAAGGAAGGCATTGATCTTGCATGTGACAATCCTGTATGGTACAACCCCAGAAAAGATGCCTCAGTGCAGAACCAGGAATAATAGCCCCGAACATTACTGGATTTGGCCCAATAACAAACACAGAAACAATATATGTACTTCTTCTCAGCACAACAGCATCCATTTCAACTGCCCTTATGATGGAGGTACAGAGACCACACTGTGGCACTTGGGTACATGTACCCAAAGATGTAATCAGTCAACAAGATGGGGAAAAGCCATGCAATTTACCAGGGCTCAAAATATGAATCAGAGGCTTCATGAGACAAAGACCACTTTCCAATCAAAGCAAACAGCACTGAAGAGCCCCTAGCTATGGGCGAGGAGGCAGGGCTGAGTCACAAGACAGAAATATGCCTCTATGGCCAAGCAATTTAAGTAGACAACAAAGAAGCTGACTGGCTTCCTGGGGCCTTGCTTTGACATCCCCACAAGTTTTTGGTCTCTCAACAGGACACTGTACCCATGGGCTGCTACAGAGATTCCCTGTTCTTTGTCCACATCTGACAGCCAGAAGCCAGCAACAGAAAAGGCTGTGCTGACATGACAGTTTGAAAATCACTAACCAGCAGGCACACTACACAGACCAAAGCTGCACACCCTCACCCAACAGCTGGCCTGTCATGGTTTGCTGGACCCCAAGTACTGCTGCACAACTAAGCAAGCTCCAGTGGTGCTCAAAGCAGGGACTCTTGCAAGCAGCATCCTGTTGCCCGGGAAGTTATCAGAAGGGCAAAGCTCTGGCTCTACCCTAAGCTTTCTGAATCAGAAACAAGAGAATAAGGGTTGAGGAAAAAAGGAACTGGTGGCAACAGTCTGTGTTTTAACAAGGCTACAAGTAAGTGATTTTGAGGCTTGATAAAGTTTAAGAATCAATGGCTTAAGGCCAGAGAGGCAGTACAGGGGATGAGGTGCTTGCCTTGCATATGCCTAACTGCCAATTTACTCTCCAGCACATCATATGGTCCTCCAAGCACTGCTAGAAGCCCTAAATGGAAAGCCAAGAGTGGGCCTTGAGCACTGCTAGTGTGGCCACCACCACCCCAAGCACAAAAGAAATCTCATTGCTCTAGATCAGTGGTCTAGAATCATTCCTGTGTTTGATTTCATACTTGAAAATCACCTTAAGAGTTTGTCACAGGTTCTTTTTTGTCTGGAGGAGTGTCTGAAAATCACAATTCTACCAAGATCCCATATTTCTACCAAGAAAGCTGGTGGTTCTGACAGCACTTTGACTAGCAAAGATGCAGGCTAGAATATCTATGTGACAAACTCTTAGCACAGAGATAGTGACCAAGCCCAAGTTTCTCAGCTTCTCTCTTACAATAAATCCTTCCTCGGCTCACTGTCAAGCACCTGGGGCAAGCCCTTTAGATCTGCCAACCACTCCTGGCTCCTGCCATCAGACATTTCATTCTCATGCTGCCAAGAGCCAGGGGAGAAAAACTGGCATGTCATGTCCCAGAAGTTTATAGCGCAAGCTGGCACGTCTCTTTCAGTGTGCCAGCACATGGTCTTATCTTGTCAATGCCTGCTCCCTTTAAGAAGAGTTTCAGTTCTTATCATGATAGCTTTGGGTAGAGAACCTCTTTAACCAACACAAGATTGTGAGGCTGGCATCAACCTGCAATTGCCGTGACCACATGTGCAAGTTCTGCAACCAAAGGTGAAAGCTCCAGTCACCACCACAAAAGTGAAAGGAAATGAGGGAGAACACTGTCAAGACCACAGATTACACATCAGTTTTCCCCAGAAAAACACTTTTCTCCTGTCCAAGTGAGCCCACAGGCTACTTCTTGAAAACCACTCATTATACGCACAAGCTCATTTGGTCAAACTTACTGTTCCTGGGGCTGAGAAAGGCTTTTACACTGGTCACAAATCCAGAACAGGATCACAGCATTTCTTCAATACTGAAAGGCACAAGCTGGGAATTCCTGTCAAATACACCAAGCACCATATTCCATACCATTACCAAGAATTTCCTTTAAGACCAGATCTGACCAATGTTTTTCTAGTCATACCTTTCTAGAGAGTAGGTCTTATCAAAATGATGTTTCAACCCATTCGCCTACCCCTAATAACAATATCATACCCAACTAATTACCAATTCCTTTCAGCTAGCCTTGCATTCAAAGGCTGCCAGTGCTTAAAAAAGAAAAAGAAAAAAAAAGAGCAACCATAATCCATAAACTTTATTTTCAGACAATCTCAAACTATGGTTCCGTAAATCACACTTTTAGAAAGCAAATTCCAAGCTTTCTAGCAAATCACTGCCCCATCAAACCATCAAACCTACCTCCCATAGGCCAAGGGCCAAACTGTTCATCAAACAAATCCTTTTTTTTTTTTTTTTTTTTTTGTGGTGGTTTTTGGGCCACACCCAGCAGTGCTCAGGGGTTACTCCTGGCTGTCTGCTCAGAAATAGCTCCTGGCAGGCACGGGGGACCATATGGGACACCAGGATTCGAACCAACCACCTTTGGTCCTGGATCGGCTGCTTGCAAGGCAAACACCGCTGTGCTATCTCTCTGGGCCCCATCAAACAAATCCTAAAGTCATGACCTGCACGACATTAGAGAACTCAGCAATATAGTTCTTCCTAGTTTGGATCTCCAATTCAGAGACCCCGTGGACAACCACTGTCAGTTTCATATTCTAATACTTACCAAATCTCTGAGTACTACTGACTCACCAGTAACTAAAAAGAGCTATAAGCTACTTAACTACAGACCTGCCAACTCATCTCTTTCCATCATACCTACAGGCTACAACATATTCTCACTGTTACCACGTAGATCCAAGCACCACCATCTCTTTCAAGAAAGGCCTCAAAACTACATCCTTTGTTTGTTTGTTTGTTTGTTTTTAACACCCCCAGTAGTGCTCAAGGCTTACTCCTGACTCTGCAATCAGGAATCACTCTCATCCTGGCAGGCTTCGGGCACCATAAAAAGTGCCAGAGATCAAAAATGGGCCAGGTATATGCAAGGCTAACATCTAACCTGTGATACTATCTTATCTTACCTATCTACATCCATTTTTAACACCCTGGAACACCTTTCCCTCTGTTCCCATGAACTCTAGAATAGGTGAATATCTATTTCTGTTTCATCTCCACCCAGTTATACACTCACACTTCTTATTCTGACTTACCACAATTCCTTCTATACTTTGTCCTCACCTGTATAGAGCTGAGGATTCTACGTGCTTCTCATCTTTCAGTAGCACTAGCAGCTGCAAACAAGAATTGCTATCAGCACTGTCATTTCAGAACAGTGCTTCCTTGCCTGGACAATCTCCTAGACCCTGGGTACAAGCACCAGAATAGAAGTGGAATTCTCAAGTGACATCTCACTGATGTCAAACCAAGTCTCTCTCTGGCATATTCCAAATGGGGACAAAACTCAAATGTACATTCCTTCTGAGGTACCCCTAACTTCAGGTTAAAAGTTTCCCTGATGTTTTCCCACAGTCTGCTTACTTCTTTTCTGACATCCCCCTGTCCAATAGGGCTTTGCAGCCCTCAATATATAGAAATCGTTCTCTGCCTGGCCAGCTTGCTCACTCCTCTGCTGCAGACCTGCCAGCCTGGAGAGGAGGGGGTAGTCGGTGCATAGTGTCAATCTGGGAGCACTCTTATTTCAAGCTATTAAGCTATGAGTCAATCGTCATGGTGAGAGCTCAAAACTCATCACATAAATGTGACTGTGGGTTTTTTTTTAAGTATTTTGAACACCCAGGATAAGAGAAGAAAAAATAATCATCCCAATGGCATCTTAATCAAAATGATGTAGGTTCCTTTTTCCCAACAAGACAGAGAGATGCAGAAAGCACCTCCTGATATCTGTTTCCTGGTATCAAATGACAAAGATCAGTCTACAGAGTAAGAGATGTAATCAAGAGAGGGGGTAGATGGGCTTGTGGAGAAGAGCTTTAGATTTCACCCCCACCCCCCGTCCCATTGGCTTGGTCTGACTGTGCATTTGTTGCTGCAGCAGGAAGACCTCAACGGCCCCCCCCCCACCAACACACATACAACATACACCCTGCCCTCCAGTCACTTCTATTCTAGCCTGTTAGCCACATCTTCCTCCTGCCTCTTCCTTAGTTCTTTCCATATCTCTCAACATCTACTATGTTTATAACCACTATTATTATTCACCCAAATACCACAGAATTTAGTCTGTTTGAAAGGTCTAAACTACTTGTCTATGGAGGGTGGCCTCCTGGCTCTCCTAGATTGCTCTGTTTATGAAGCCATGAGCAGGGCAGGGATGGTCAGCTCCCTCCTCTGTGCTCCCTGCACCCATGGCCTGTGAGAGGGTCATTTTCAAGCACTTAAAATGACTTCAACACATTTCCCCATCTCAACAATGATGAAAGTACAATCCAATCTTTTTTATTTCTGTTTTTGGGGCCACCCCCAGCTATATTCAAGGGTTACTCTTGATCAGTAGTTAGGAGCACACTTGGCAGTGCTTGGGGGACTATATGGGATGCTAGGGATCGAGCATCGAGTTAGGGTTGGCTGCATGACAGGAAAAGCCCTATCCGCTGTCCCATCTCTCCATTCCTGACCCAATCTTTCTTTTTTTTTTTTTTTTTTTTTTTGGTTTTTCAGGCCACACCCATTTGATGCTCAGGGGTTACTTCTGGCTAAGCGCTCAGAAATTGCCCCTGGCTTGGGGGGACCATATGGGATGCCGGGGGGATGGAACCGCGGTCCTTTCTTGGCTAGCACTTGAAGGCAGACACCTTACCTCTAGTGCCACCTCGCCGGCCCCTGACCCAATCTTCCTATTCTCAGCTGCTATCCAAAGAGAAAAAGAGGCCTCTTCATTGCTCTGAAGGTAGCTACATTGCATTCATTCTCCAGTCTTCTTCCACTAAATTGCCTCCTTTCTTAGGCGCTGAAGGCTTACATGCTGGAATTTCTGAACCTGGTTTTCCTTCTTTAGTGTGTGTACGTGGATTATTTCCTACATTGACATTTGCTTCCATGCCTGTCTCTCCAGTATCCTGGCTTTGGAACCTGAAGCCTAATCTAGCAAAAAAGGCAGTTCAATGTCTCTGTTAGTTTACAGACCCTGATACAGACCCTGTATCAGTGGCCCTATTCTTTAAAGACCTGCCCCATCCTCAACCTAAACTTAGCATCTCACAAAATCTGCATTCCAACAACTGTCTCAACCCTGGGGATGCCACCAGGATAATAAGAGGCTGGAGGGGATGCTTCCTGATTTGTACTAAATTACGTGGTGATTTTGTTAAAGTAACCAGAGCTCCCCAAGGAAAGTTCTTGGTTCTATCCTCAGGCGACTCTATAGCCTAACTACATACAAACCATGGCAGCTGAAAGGTACATGGCCTGGGGAAAGGAGAGAAATCGATTGAGGAGAGCAAATAAACCCACTACGATGGCACCCAAACACACAAGGCAGTAGCACCAGGCAGCAGTGCCTTGCTCTGGAGACGTAAATTTTCACTTTTGCCTTGCTGGCTCTGCTCCAAGAGAGCAGTGCCCTCCTTCTGGTTTTCATGTGAAGCTTCCACAGGGCCAAGACCAGACACAGCAAATGTTTGTTCCCATTCAGGGAGCCCCATTAGAGTCAGGGTGGCCCCAGTCCTAGCTGGGATCACTAGGAAACAGCAGTCCAGGAGGAGATTTCCTGGAGAATAGCAGTCAGGAGGGTGGAGGGATGAAGCATCATCTTTATGGAGGCCCCAACAAAAAAAGGTAAAAGGGCTGAGTGGGCTGACACATTCCCTCCACCATCACTGGCCACCAATGGAGAAATTCATCTACAGTGAGCCTGAAAGAGGTGTTCAAACCAACATGCCACAGAAAAGAAAGGCAATAATTGGTCTGATGGGCAGGGAGGGAAATTATTCCAGGGCTTGGGAGCCTGTGCAAGAACACTTATGGCTTGCACAGTCGTCATAACTCAGCCCCCTCAAGCATTTTGTGCTCTGCTTATGGTGTTAACTTTAATGTCTTAACATATAACACCATCCGCACTAACACAAAATACTACACAAGCCAGATGAGGCTGAATTATGGTTGCTGTGGGAAGCATAACTTTGAATTTCCTGATTTTGGTGCATTTAATCTCAACCATAATGTTACATTAACATCGGTTTTGCATTTCATTTCCCAGTTTAGAAGAATAGCGTCAGCGCCTTTGCCTGTCTGCACTTAAAAAAAAAAATAGCACAGGCTGACTGGGGCTCTCAGCACAGCCCAACAACTGCCTCACCCTGTGCACAAAACTGCCCTACCTGGCTCTGCCTACCTGTGCCAGGTAAAGAGGGCAGAGGAGGGGGCTTACCTTGCAAGGATCTTCTGTGGGAAAGAGGAAAGACAAGTCGCTGACTGAAGAGAAGGGGGTTTAGAAGGAGGAACTCTCCCTCTCAGCCTCGAACAGAGGAAAAGGAAATCAATATAGTTTGATTTGTAGGGATCTTAACCAATTTCCTGTAAAGTTTCCCAAAAATGTCTTTCTCACAAAAGACTAATAATGACATGCCAGGTCTAAGTCATGCTGATCCTCCTGGAGTGCTCTTTGATATTATTCCTTCTCCATTGCCATCAGTCCTCCCCCAAAGCCACCTCCCCAAATAACCTAGCATCTGGACAGTTTTCTATAAAAAGAGAAACTCCTTTACTCAGAATTCTAACTCAAAATGCAGATGGAGTCTCTTCAAGGTCTCCTTTAAAAAAAAAAAAAATCCAGCTCCTGTAGACAAAGAGCAAACAGGAGAGAAACTGCCACCGGAAGGTCATTTCTCCTCAGAGTTGAGGGTGTTGGCAGGCAGCTGAGCTACAGGCAGGGTTAGGGCAGAGCAGGAAGGAGACAGGGCCTTCAGGCAGCAGTGAGGATGGGGGGAGAGTAGAATGGGAGTGGAGCTTCCCTTCAGCTGGTGGGACAGCTGAGGGTCCAACCTGCCGGAGCCTGGCTCTCATTTCCTCACCCACTTTGGCACTGCTTAATTCCAAACACTGAGAGGGTGAGAGCACTTGCCCTCAGGTTAAAGATGCACAATTAAAGATCCCGTAGAAGCTTTCAGACTGTTCCCCGGGCCTCAGGGTCACAGCCAACACCGTCAGACACACACACCAAAATGAGCAGAGCAAACTCCTGCAAGCAAGGACAAAAGAGCTACAACTCTCTGCCAAACAAATCAAATCTACTTCTATGTCAGGAAATAGTTCCTGAAGCAAGAAGGGAATCAGAACAAGAGCCTCTAAAGAATTTAAACCCACCTAAAGTAGCATTTATGTGAAAAAAATGTTTTCAAGTGATAACTAGCCTCATACTCAACCTATGTTGATCAGAACTGAAACATAGGAAACAAAACCTAGATAGTGAAGACTATGACTAGCAAACCAACCACTCGTTTCACCTCTAGGTCCACCTTGCTGAGCAAAGTTACAAATATAAAATAGCAAAAATGATGACAAATCAGAAATATCAGAGGTTCTACCATGTTTATAACCACTATTATTATTCACCCAAGTACCACAGAATTTCTCCCCTGAAGCTGTTCACAATGGCATTCCTCTAGAATAAGCATGATACAGACATGAAAACTTCAGAAAACCAGAGACATGCCATGCCTCCAGATAGGTAGACCCAGCCTCAATTTGCCTTTGCCTGCTCTGCATGGGAGGCATCTGAGCAACTCCTGTACAGAGACCCCAGCCCCTTGCCAGGAGACATGTAGACCTTACCTACATGGAGTCCTTAAGTGGATAGCATCAAGCATGGGGAGAATCGACTTCACTCAAACATCATGTTCTAGTCCTTTACCTATATATTCTGTAATTCATTCCATAACAAAACTCAATCTTGCCTGGTATCACTTAAATTCATTTCTTTTGTTCCTTATTAAAATGAAGAACAAGTTAATGTTCCTAGGACAACTACTTCCCATATGATGAATTTATTTATTTAGCCAGCACAAGAAGTCAGACACTAAAACTATATTCAATTTATTGAATTTGTGTGTTTCTCTTGACTTTTATTCTTCTTACCCTGTGTTTTTCCAATCTCTCTCTACTCCCTTATGTTGACCAAAAGACCTAATTCAGAGGCTCTGATGAGAACCTGACCTATGAAGATGTCATAAAAGGACACTATCCTAACTGGGACTAACAACTCTTAACATCCCTTCCAAGTCAGCGGGATCCTACTCCTGCAAACTTTAAGGAAGCTTTTTTTTTTTTAATAATACAGATAGGGATTTTAAGTTACTATGAATAAGTCTTAACCTTTCATACACTACTCATCCCTTCCTTGCTTGAGAGTGGTCCAATGGGTCGTCTCACCTTCCTAACTGTTCATCAAGCATTGTAGCAGTTTAATGAGGTAGAGATACATCACATTTATCACTTGCCCTAGATCCACTCAAATCCATCACTATGTCACAGCAAGAAGTTAGATTGATCTGAAAGGATTTGTTCTTCACAAACTCATGTTAGTTATTACTCAGTAGCCTATGCTCTTCTAGCTGTTTGCTGATTGATTATCTGTTGGTCAGGTCAAGTTTTCTCCGGAATCACAGTAAACTAACGGGTCTATAATTTCTAAGATCATTCATAGTCCCCTTTTTAAAATAAGCTAGACGTAAAATGCTTCTTCCTGAGTTCTCTAAAGCAACAGTTTTAGAACCAGGTGAACCAGGGTGGCCAATTCCTTCAATGTCCTTAGAATCAAAACAGAGTTCCTTGATTTCTGGAGATAATCTTTAATCAGACCCAGATCCTGGTAAACAATAGGAAACCATACTTCAGGTAGGTCTAGAAGGCCTAGGTATCAAAATCCAAATAAGAAGTTCTGTGATGCAGGTGATTAAATGTTATACTGCAAAATGTCTTCAGTATGGCAATACAAAAATTTTAAAAAGAACAAGTGCCCTTAAGACAGAGGTTAAAGATTACTGAGACACTAGTCCGTCTTCATCTTCCGCAGCAGAGGCAAGACCCTCTGATGGTCAAGAAAACAGAGCTATATAATTGTATGAGCTTAATAATCTGAGAGTTCAGAAACAAACCTACATAAGCATGTGCCAGGAGAGAGAAAACAGTAAATGCCACAAGACACCAAAGAATCATGGTATGGTGTTCAGAAGAATGTTTTAGATTTCCAGCTCTGGTAAGAGCTTAATGACTGACATCTATGTCAGTAAGGGGATATTAATGTTAGGATAGGCACCCCTGATTCACAACTTAAAATCATCTGTATAACAACCTGTCTGCCTGTTTCTACCCACTCCTGTGTCCACAGTACAATAACAGGACAGTTCAAAGTAACAGAGAAGACTACAGTATGGGCAAAAGGTTGAGAAAGTATGGCTAGGGAACCTCAAGGCAATTTGCCTTCACTCAAAGCTTCCTCCCTTACGACATTCTTGTGACTCTGTTCCCACTTTGCCAAGCTTCTGAAAGTTTTTTTTTGTGTTTATTTGTTCTTTTTATTTGTTCGTCTGTTTAGGGGGCACAAATGGCAGTGCTCAGGGCTTACTCTTGATCCAGTTAGGCTCAGGGGACCATATGGGGTACAGGGGACCTAACTCAGGTTTTTGGATCTAACTCCCCCCCCCCCAAAAAAAAAAAAGAATATAAGAAGCAGGCAAAGAAATTTTCCTTTCTAACATACCAGTAATGAAGGAAACTCAGGTTTTCCAAAGTTGTCTATAAGAAGTCATTCCCTGACTGAGACTTAAAACTTTGAAAGTCTTTCTTTATTATCTCTCAGAGCTTATGTGAGCCAAGACCTCAGCTGGCCAGTCTGGATCACGGATTTGAGGAGGCTGAAAGTCAGATGTTCACAGGATGAAGTCAGATGTCTATTCTGGCTGAGTTGTCTGAAGGCTTGACTAGGACTGGCAAATTCTCTTCCAGGACAGCAGCAAGAAATATCACTGACAAATAAGTACTGGCTTTCATGTAAGAGCTTCCAATCTTTCATTTGCTGTGGATGGAACCTAGATCTTCAGCATGCAAGGCAGACACTTTACCATTGACTTACACTATGGAGCCTAAGAGCTTCAATTGTTGGTTGGTAAGTTCTTTTTGAGTGGTGGGGTTGGGGTGACCACAACTAGCAATGTGCTCAGAGATTATTACTGGCTCTATACTCAAAAATCACTCCTGCTGGGGCTGGAAGAAACATATAGAGTGCTTAGGATCAAATTCATCCAAGGCAAGCACCTTACCTGGTAAACAATCTCTCCAGCCCCTCAATTCTTATACACTTATGCCTTTCCACAGGCTAGAGTATCCTCCTGGCATGGCTGTTGTCTTCTTTCAGAAAAAAGTGACCCCAAGGAGACAGGGCTACAATGGCTTTCACAACTTAAGCTCCGAAGTCCCACGTCTCTTCCACAATATCCTTTTAGTTTTACTGGTCTTGCTCTGACTCAGTGGACCTACTAAGGGCCTTAAAAGGCTGAGCACCACAGTACTCCTTAAAAGAACCTGCTGAAACAGCAGAAAGGCAGAATGGAAAAGGAAAAGGAGGGACCAGGAGAAGATGGTCTCATTCCCAAAGGCAGAAGCCAGAGAGAAACAATAAACCCAGTTCTCTCCCAAGACTTCTCCATCTACCTGAACCAAGCAAGCCTGAATCCAGCCCCCCTTCCTATTCAGGAATCCCAGAAGGGCAGCAAAAAGACACAAGTAAGTTCCTTTAGGCCCCCAGCAGCCAGACTAGTAGCTACCCTCCCTCTTTACCCACCCTACCTTTTCTGGAGCAATGATGCAACAGTTACCTGAGGATGAATCTGTGGCTTGTCACACGTGGCTTCAAAGTCCAGCACTAAAAAGTAGTGATACCTCTGGGGAGGGAAGGGCACCATTGCCGCCATAGATGCGCCAAAGCCGTGGGCCGCCAGCTTTCTGGTGGATAAGGAGCAGAACTCCGGAACACCACAGGGAGAAAAGAACTGGGAGCCCAGCACTTTTCTTGCTCTTGAAAGCAAATATGAAGAAAATCGAGCTGCTCCAGTCTGTAAAGGTGCTAGCATTGAACATCCAGAAGCATCTAAAACTTAGGGGAGGAAAGTTAAAAACAAAAACAAAAACAAAAAAAAAACAGAACAGAGAACCTGAGTTACTCCCCTCCCACTGTGACTGTGCCCCTATCTAATCTTCAGAAACAATTATACCACATGAACCACACACCAGGGTCAGGGGAGGCAGGGGTAGGTGGTGGGTGAGGGAAGCACAACCTTCCCTAAATCACAGCATTCCTTATAAAGTTCAATACTCTGTACTGATACTTCCAGGTTTAGGGCAGCTCCAAGCCCCCCCCCCCAGATCATTCCCCAAACGGGCAACACTGGCCTTCACCCTAGAATGGAGTTCTATGGTTCAAGAGAGAAGGGAGAAATTGCAGCCATCTCACCAATGGCACTCATGTGAAAGTGAGTCACAATCAGTCCTGCTAGCTAAATAAACTCAGACAAGCTGTAGGATGATTCGGAGCCAGGTACCCCTGCTTGCTCTCTCCTACCCTTCTCCCAGCCGGGAGGTAAACAGGATCACAGGAGGAGCTGGCCCAGGACATTCCCAGGGGGCAATTCCCCAGCCAACCAGTAAGTGGCCCCACAGGGGTGAGTGAAGCACAGCTGGCAGTGGCCTCAGGCTTAGACTTTGCTGCCTTTAGACTCATTCTCTCCTAGAGGCCCTGAAGGGCTGCAGGGCTTTTTTAAATGAGGAAGAAAAAGAGAAAACCCAGATGTGGCAGTAATGGGAGCATTGCTAAAAATCTAGTAAAGTTTTCTGAGTGAACATGTGCAAAAAAAATAATAATCCAAATCACTTTTCAAGTTTTCCCTTTAAATTTGCAGAATGTCTGCTTCTTAGAGGGCCAACTAAATATAAAAATCAAAGCCTGAGTTTTACTCACAAGTTACTTGAGTTCCCCTCATCCACCCCAAAAAAGGAACAAAGCCGAAATTTTTGTGTACCTAACACTCAAATCCCCTCAACTATAATCCTTAAACAAGAAATCTGACCACTCAAGCCAAAATAGCTAAAGTTTATGCCTTCCAAATGGGTATACCCGCAAGAAATGAGGTGACTATGACCCATTGGAAATGGACAATGCTAAGTATAACTTCCTGTGCAGGCTCTCCCACCTTACTGAATGAACTCCATGACTTGCCTGCATATTCATTAGGATAGAGGCAAAAGTGGGTCCTCAATTGCCCCATCAGTAAAGCTAAGGCTGGGAAGAATTTTATATTCTTCAAGGATCCTGCATAAGCACAGACCTTGTTTTACTATAGCTTTACAGTCTCTACAAAAATGCAGCCAAAATATCTTGGTCCTGGGTGGACAACTGTTGGCCTGAGTTTCATTATGGAATCCCCCTCTGAAAGTCAGAATCCTTCTTCATTTCTCCCATTCCTGAATTCTATAGAAGCCTTGCTAGGTGGGGCACACCAATGTGCTCAGATTTTACACTCTTATCTGGACCGCAAGTCTCTTGCAGGGTTTTGAACTCAGTAAACCTTCAAAGTCAGGTTATGCATAAGATTTCTGAAAGTTTTAAATTTTCTCTATTCATATATGAACTAGTCATACATATATGAAATCATTCAATATGTAAAGAGTTAATCTTCCCCTACTACCAAATAAATGCTAGAGGCAATGAGGTGTCATGATAAAGATCAACCAGATTTGAGTCTTGGTTTTGCCACTTATTTACCCAAGTACCTTGGGCAAATATAGTCTTCAGTTCCTCTTCTATTAGATGATAATAATAGTACCTGCTCCTCAATTGAGAACAAATGAGAGGGCATATATAAAGCACTATGGGCAGTATCTGGTTCATAACACTCAAAATTAGCTTACTATTATTACTACAATTATCCTATTGAGCTCTGCTCACTTGGCCAAGGCTGGGTTCCTTCACATTGGGTCTATAAATAGAATTAATATCTAAGGTGATCTCATGAGAGTAACATCCATTTCCCTTGTATGTCCCGGAACTCCCATGTGACACACTCCCTTCCCATGGACAACAACTGTACTCAGGGCCAGAGGTCCTCTTACTATAGATCTTATTGTCTTTCCTGACTTTACCCATTCCAAAAAGGTTGAGAGCAGATATTGGACCTCCATATGTCAGTGATCTTGAGGAGTGAGACTTTCCTTAATCTAACAACCAAGTTCAGCTGTGGTCAAGAAAGAGAGGACAGCCTTCTTTGCTGAGAAAGCCAATTTAATGGCTTTAGAGCCATTCGTTGTGATAGGGGGAGATAGGTGTCTACACTGGTTGGAGTCAAGGAAGCTTAAAGGGTCTGTGGTAGACAGTCAGAGTCTAAATAGGGGGAAATGGGTATCCACACAGAGGGGTGTGTATGTGGCAGGTGAAGTGTGGCAGTAGGAATCTGAAGGGTAGCACCTACATAAGGCTGGGGCACTGAGTGAAAGATAAATGGGGATAAAGGTCAGTGATGAGTCTGGTCAAAGAAGGTCATATAATAAGCATAATGAGAAATAAGCTTCTCACAATGAGTGGAACTGAAAATGGAAAGGGGGAAAAACTGTGGTATAAAATTGGAACTGAAGGTAACAATATGAATTCATGTTTTCTGGCATATATAATATATGAAAATGCAACTGCAAGAACTAATATTTATACACAAGTAGTATACACATGCAATATATATTTTTCCAGTTATGTCTACTGAAGGGCCAATATTACAGCAATACTTTAACAGCAAAGGGGCACATGTGCCATTTGAATTTCTTCTAAATAATACTCTCCACTAATAAGTCTGTGCTTTTGGAGAAACATTGGATTCCGGGTATATGGCAAATGGAGTAGAGCCTGGAACATCTTCTTACAATAAGAAGCAAAGAAAATGTTCAGAATATAAGTGGTAAATCTAAAAAGTACATTGGTGGAGAATTAAAAAAAAAGTATGTAGAAGGCAGTTTGAGTCAGCTCCCACTATGAAGTATGATGCTAGCAGGTTGTAATGCATTGGATAAGAAAAGGAAAGTGATGAGTCCATAAAGGAATAAATAAATATTAAGCTGATAAGAGACATTTACCTAGCTTCCAGGCTAGCCCCCACAGAATGCTTAATCATAACAAGAAATCACAAGACATCTGACATATATAACATTTTGGGAGGTGGGGTAGCCAAGAGGCTGACCTGAGTTCAGCCCATATAGTCCCCTGAGCCCACCAGAAGTGATCCCTGAACCTGAGCACAGCTGGGTGTGGCCCCAAAACAAACAAAAGAAAACACATTTTTTTTTTTTTTGGTTTGGGGTAATTTGGGTCACAACCTGAGATGATCACCTGAGGATCAACCTGAGGTGATCATTTCCTTTTCCTTTCCTCATCCAATACATTAAAACTATTCCTGGTCACTCAAGAGTGACCCCCTGGCAGTGGTCTAGAGATCCATGATCAGTGCAGGGATGCAATTGAGCTGGCTACAAGCAAAATGAATGCTCCTTGTACTATCCCTCTGACCCTGCACATCACATTAATAAAATAATCAAAATACATATCATGGATAATATGCTTAAAATCAGGCAACATATAGCAAGCAATGGGAAGAACTAAGCATAACTTCTGTGATGTCCTTGTAGAAGATGGAAAACTTACATC
Organism: Suncus etruscus; assembly: GCF_024139225.1. Lineage (NCBI taxonomy): Eukaryota > Metazoa > Chordata > Mammalia > Eulipotyphla > Soricidae > Suncus > Suncus etruscus. The sequence goes on along the minus strand of NC_064853.1, from coordinate 33,464,455 downwards.
TAATCATGAGAAAACATCAAATAAGCCTTAATGCAGTAACACCTGCACAGTAGCCAGCCTGTAATGTGGGCCCCTCCCTTTCTGGAGACTAAAGACTTGATAACTAATCCAATGGAGCATTCCAAACCAGATTATTTTGCTACAAAAAGCATTATTGGGACAACTGGCACATTTGAATGGGATTTGAGGATTAGATGAGGTAACATGTGATTAGGCAGAAAAATACCCTTGCATATAAGACAAAAAAAAAAAATTACTGAGAGTGATAAATTAGGTTGGCAACTTTCATAATTTTTTTCAGGGATAGAGTGCCTTTTAAGCAGTGCTCTGCGGCCATCCAGTTGGTTTCTTATCTGTGGGGCCTATGTTTCACTCCTTGAGCATTCTCCCTGAGCCCCAGGCAGACAACTCTAAGATGGCCAGGAAAAACACTGTACTGAATTACTTCCAACTTTTATGTAATTATGGTCAAAGCTTAAAGAAAAAAAAAATGTGGGACCAGAGCAATATCACAGCGGTAGGACATTTGTCTTGCAAGAGGCTAACACAGGATGGACCCCGGCTCGATTCCCAGCATCCCATATGGTCCCCCTAGCCTGCCAGGAGTGATTTCTGAGTGCAGGGCCAGGAGTAATCCCTGAGCACCACCAGAGTGACCCAAAAACAAACAAACAAACAAAAAACGTTTTATTAATCCACATCAACGTTTTTAACCAAGAAACAGAACAGACCATACATGTGGAGGCTATTTTCCTTTGGCGAGAAGTTGGGAAGGAGTCAGCCCTTGAAGTCAGCCCTCCATGATGAGAGGCCCCCACTCATTACTCTGGCAAAAGCAGGGCAAAAGGGTATTTGCCTCCCTGCAACTCCCCACCTGCCTTTGGAGCTGCTGGTGGCTTGAGGTCTCCCCTTCCAATAAATATCTTTCCACTGTAGACTCTAGTTTCCAGAAAGTAAATATATAACATATCACCAACTAGGAATCTTCTTGAGGGGAAAAGTCAAGAGAAACAGTTCGTAGTTCTGTGTACTTCTGGACACTGATATAAGAGACATGATTTATACACATTTACTCTTAGACACCCCATTCCTTGTCCTAGTGAATAAAGGCAGCAAGTAACCTAAGGCAAGGAAGAATATAAATGATTCTCTCTTCAAAATGCTAGAAGCCCCCCTGGCTCTGGGATGGGAAAGGGTAAGCAGGACTGCTACGGTGCTGTGGGAAGCCCAATTTGGGAAAAACAGGCCTGTACCACAGCCCCTGGAGGCTGGTCTCTGTGCACAGTATTTACACAACAGATACCGATGGCGCCTCTGCAGCCATTACTGTCGGCCAGGTAAATAACACATGTGCCAAAACACACATTTAATGAGAGAAATAATATGCCTTTATAAAAAGCCTCAATCTGTATTTACCTGAGAGACCCGAGAAGCACCAAATCACCAGATTAGTGGAACCACAGAGGAGTCATTCTGGTGTCTTGGGTAAATAGACATTTTATAGGCTTCCATTACTGGAAGGAGGGAAGGCAGGCCAAAGGGAGGGATCTAGCTGTCATAGGCACATACACAGAGTCAGGGAGTCAAAGATGGGAAAGAAGAGGTCTCTATTGTGAGGCCAGAGATCTAACTCTGACCCCATCTCCCTAACACATACACACCTAAGTTTGTATCATTCCTAGCTAATCCTCACCGTAAAAAGCCAAACTGGCACAAAGGGGAAACATGCCAGAGAACTTCTTTTTTTTTTTTGTGGTTTTTGGGTCACACCCGGCAGTACTCACGGGTTACTCCTGGCTCCAATCTCAGAAATTGCTCCTGGCAGGCATGGGGAACCATATGGGACGCTGGGATTCGAACCGATGACCTTCTGCATGAAAGGCAAACGCCTTACCTCCATGCTACCTCTCCAGCCCGCCAGAGAACTTTTAAGGCGCCCAGAGGCATTTTGAGTACAGCTGACAAAGCGCCCCAGTTCCCAGTTGCAGGGTAAGTCCCTGACTGCAGGAGGGCAGGTGCACAGGGAAGTGAGTCACAGACGCACCCCCAGGGAGTGAGCCCAGGATTACCTGCCCGGAACTCACACGGTCACAGGCTCTGTCTCAGCCAGCTAAAAATAGTCTGGGAAGATTATAAATAAACCGCATGCCTTCAAAAGTCATTATCTTCACTCTAATGAATGCATCTTTACTGCCAGAGCACGGGCTGTGAAAACCACAGGTGAAAGGAAACTCGAGAACAGCCACAGGGCAACCAGCTGGGGAAATATGCCCTAGAAAGAGAAAATGGGGACTCATGGTGCACACAGCAAGTAAGAATTGAACCTTTGGTTCCTAAGGGCATCAGGCCCTACACAAGGAGCAAGACCCAATGCTTGTGCCCTCACCTTCTCCAAATGGAGAACAGAGGCCAGAGGGCTCAGACTTGGAGACTGAGGAAAAAACAAAGCTTGGCATGTCCCAGACATCTACCAAACTCTCTGATGGCACTAAGGCGAGGAGAACAGGAGCACCAAGCTGGCTCCACCCCTCAACAAATAACCTCCTCTCCAAGCTGTCCTGTCTTTGGCCTTCGGCTTCTGCTTCTCTGCTGCAAGGCAGGGCTACTGCAGCTCATCCAACATCTGAAGCAGCTGCTAATTACAAATCAACGAAAAGCTGAGTCACTACAGACCTTAGGAGTACCAAATTCTGGTGGCAACATCACAGGCCACAGGAGGCTCCCTCTCCCCTTCAATTAGCCTGCCTGAGCAGCTCAAGGCAGCATGTAAAAAGAAATAGCTGTTTGTGATTTGCCTGCTGTTAGCTAACCCATCTGCCATACCTGGGAGTTTGGAGTAGGTTCCTTTAAGAGGCCCAAGATAGGAAACATCATTTTGCAAGGCTCTGCAAGTCAGTGGTGAGCCCATGGCACCCAGAAAGGGCAGAGGCTTGATCCTACTACATTAGAGATAAGAAGAGAAGAGGGAGGGCACAGCATGACACTCCCATCCCATAAGCACCCCCAAACTTGCTAACAGCATATGACCCAAAGGAGAGGTACCCAAAACTTCTTACATACCTGCTTCCAAGATGCAATACATATAGAAACAAGGACTCCTCTAGTCTAGCTGCTAGACAGACTCAGGTTCAAATCCTGACTCTACCACATATTCCTGGTAACAAATAATACCTTGATTCTTTGGGATCCAATGCAACCAAAGTAATCAGAAGTGTTTAGCACAAATGTAAGTGCTCAATAAAAAGAATGATATAAGGGAAAGGAAATACCATTTCTGAAAAACAGTGAAGTCATATTCTATTTACATACTCCATCTCATTTATTTATTCCATTATTTATCTTGATTTTTGGGGCCACACCCAGCAGTACTCAGGGGTTACTCTGGGCTCTGCACTCAGAAATCACTCCTGGCAGACTCAAAGTACCATATGGGATGCCGGGGATCAAACCCAGGTCAGCCACATGCAAGGCAAATGCCCTATCTGCTGTGCTATTGCTTCAGCTCTCCATCTCATTTAACCAAACACTGTAGAAACAGAATTTCACTTCTCTGTGCAGACACTATGGTAGGGACATCCAGCTCTTCTGGGGAACTGTGCTCTTCCTCCTAGCCCCTCAGCAGCCACAGGACCACGTTGCTAGTCATATAGGCTGCAGCCTCTGAGTTGGGGTATGACTTTAAATATAACTCAATCATAAGCAACGACTGTCCAAATCATCTAAATCTGTACTCATAATGCGTTGTTTTGTACTTTAATGTAAAAAGCAAATTGTAGCCTTGGGTACAAAAAGGAGAAAAGGTAAAAACATGCCTTGGATTAAAACAACTGCCAATATAAAGAAGCCAAAGGATCTGCTGGAAGACCTCTGCAGAGCACAGGTGTGCAGGCCCTCGGGCTGAAGCCACAACCAGGGCAGAACAGGACAGGGATGACAAGATGGGGCTGTCAGTTAGCTCATAGGTAGGGCCCCCCAAGGGACTTTTCCTTTTCAAGTCAGTTTCTTGGAAAGTGTTACTGCCTGTTTTGTGATGTACTTCCATTTCAACAAACCTTCAAGATCCAGCTCAAATCTTTCCTTTAGAGTAGCTTTCTCAGATACTCCATCACGAAGCTGTTTTGCTTCAGTGAGACTCAGTAGTATAGCTAATTCCTGTTTCATAATTTTTATCTCCATATATGCACACATCTAGTTTATATAAAACATTATAACACACATATATTAGTTGTTTCTCCTGCTACCAATAATTTACAGGATATGGTGTGTATGTGTGTGTGTATGTACAAAAAAGCTTATGGGGTGTGTGTGTATACACACAAAAAAGCTTGTGTGTGTGTGTGTGTGTGTGTGTGTGTGTGTGTACACACAAAAAAGCTTATCTGGTAGGCTGCAGAGATAGTAGGGGGTAAGTTGTTTGTCTTGCATGCAGTTGGCCCAGGTTCAATCCCCTGAACTCCAATGATCCCTCAGCCTAACAGGAGGATCCCTGAGTGCAAAGCCAGGAATAAGCCCTGATGAGTACCTTCTGGATATTGTTTTTTGTTTTTTGGGTTTTTTTTGGTTTTTGGGTCACACCCGGCGTTGCTCAGGGGTTACTCCTGGCTGTATTGCTCAGAAATAGCTCCTGGCCGGAAAGATAGCATGGAGGTAAGGCGTTTGCCTTTCAAGCAGAAGGAGGGAGGGAGGGAGGGAGGGAGGGAGGGAGGGAGGGAGGGAGGGAGGCTGTATTGCTCAGAAATAGCTCCTGGCCGGAAAGATAGCATGGAGGTAAGGCGTTTGCCTTTCAAGCAGGAGGGAGGGAGGGAGGGAGGGAGGGAGGAAGGAAGGAAAGAAAAAGAGCTCCTGGCAGGCACGGGGGACCATATGAGACACCGGGATTCGAACCAACCACCTTTGGTCCTGGATCAGCTGCTTGCAAGGCAAACACTGCTGTGCTATCTCTCCGGGTCCTGGATATTGTTTTAAAACAACAACAAAATGGGTATCTGGCATAAATTTTTGGAATGTTTTTACAGGTCATACCCTTTAATACATTTAAATTTTCAGAAAGCATTAAGAAAAGGCATATGATTGCTTTAGAATCTAAATGGTGCATGTTTAAATATTAAGAAACACTGGAGCAGGAACAATAGTACAGCAGGTAGGCCTTGCACATGGCTGACCCGGGTTCAATCCTTGCATCCCATATGGTCCCCCAAGCCTGCAAGGAGCGATTTCTGAGTGCAGAGCCAGGAGCAACTCTTAAATGCCATGGGTATGGCCCAAAAATTATAAATAAATAGTAAGAAACACTGAGCTTGGCATAGATGATTTATTTATTTTGGGTTTGGGGGGGTCACACCCAGTGGTGCTCAGGGGTTATTTCTGGCTCTGCGCTCAGAAATCGCTCCTAGCAAGGTCAGAGAACCACAGGGGATGCCTGGAATCGAACTGGGGTCCGTTCTGGGTTGGCCATGTGCAAGGCAAACACCCTACTGCTGTGCTATAGTTCCAGTCCCCTGACATAGATTCTTAAAGGAGCACATTTTATTCATTTCTGCATTCCTAGCACACTCAACATAAGGCAGGCACAAAGTAAGTAATTGTAGAATGAAATAATATGTCCAAATTCAAAGTGTCAACTACTTACTCTGGTATAGGTGGCTGAAACAGTAAGCTAAGAAAAGCTTCTCTCTCTCCCTGCCCCCACCCTTCTCACCCCCTCACTCACTCTTTCTCCCTTTCATCCTCTTTTCCCCATTCCTTCCTAGCCAACAACCCCATTCCATTGTACCCAATGGAGAGAGGGAGAAGAGAATTGCCTTGGTGTCAGAATACTATTAAAAGGATTAATTTAGGGACCGGTGTTTGGACTGTCACATCCAATCACTACCCACAGATCTACAGCTTCCCAAATCAAGCTCATGCAAAGAGGAATCAATTGCAAGGACATAGAGGGTCTGAACAGGCATACTAATGGCCTCCTGAAGTGCCAGCGGCCAGCTCTGACACTCCCATAAATTATCCGCCTTTTGATTTTACCTGTAGCTGTGGGGCACAAGGCACAATTTTGAACATATCAAAGCAATCTCTTGTAACCCAAGGCTCCCCCAAGAATGTCCCCAAAGGAGGATGGGCTAAAAACAATGACCCAAAGGGAATCAGCTTCTCCACAAAACTGGTGCTAGAAGCCATCAATTAAAGCCCAACAGAACCGTGCGGATACAGTGGGACCCAAATCAAGCCGAGCAGATGTGAGCAAGGCAGGCCCTGATGGCACACTTCTCACTCTGAGAAGAGAAATCGCAGCAATAACTGAATGAGCACAGCTGCAACTACAAGCTTATTTGCGCTCCTCTGACCACCTAACAGCATGGCCTGGCAGCACACTTCACCCAATGGGGTCTCCTCACCAGGCTGGCAGAGAGGGTGAGGTCAACCAGTACACCCACCTCTAAGAGTGCTGTGGTGCACAGCACTGAAAAGCCCTCTGGGAGGCACTGTACAACAGAGGCCTCTAATCAATGACCCTGAGCCACAGGGAGCATTGGCTGACAGCACTGTGGCAAATTTCTTTCAGGTAGCAGCTCAATGCAATTCACTCAAGGTGCAGGGGTCATCCTGAAAAAAAGTTCAGAGATTCTGAATGGACCTCCTGCTGTCCGAAAATGTTCCACTAGGAAGGGCGGTGCCTTTGTTTTGTTGTAATTTCTTCCAGTCTGTGGGCTGCCCCCACCAGGGGCTGTGTTTCTATCCTATGGCCACAAAGACAATTATGAGGAACCCAAAGCATACAAAGTTAAAAGCCAATTCATGCAATTGCTGGCAGCTTTTTAAAATTTTTGTAAAATACTACTAGTAACAAAAGTTATCACATGTGCCAAGAGCTTTACATACTTTAGTGTCCTATTAAATCCTTCAACCAACCCTTTTAAGTCTCAGAATACAATGGAGTACCACCTCCACCGTATAGATAGGAAAGCAAACTCAGTGAGGTCATGTGAAGTTTAGCAGAAATCTATAGGCTTCCCTCCAGCAAAGCTAGTGCTCTGGGGCTTGTATGAGGAGAAGGCAATTCACTGAACACTCAACAACTATTTGGTCCTCTGGAATTTACCATCATACACATGTAATCATATGTCATAGTGCTTAACAAAAAGACTTCTTCCTCAAAGCAGGAAGAGGTCATCAGTTCGCTAAAGAAGGAATTAAATAGGACATACACAGAATGAGGACAATTCCCTGGAAAGCATAGGGAAATGGGTCCTCCTGTGTGTTAGCTCAAGAAGTTCAAAGCAATTGACATTATGCAATGAGCTCTAAGAGCCATATCCTTAGCAGGCTCCATTTAGACCCTTTCTTTCTCTTTATTGTGGTGCTTAGATTATAATGTAAGTCTCACACATACAATGCATGCACTTCACTGCTAAGCCACATGCCTGGCCCCTATTCCCCTTCTTTTGCAGGGAGGGGTGTTTTTTGTTTTAGGAGCATATCCAGCATGCTCAGGGTTTACTTCTGGCTCTGCACTCTGAATTACTCCTGGCAAACTGGGTTGGGGGGGAACCATATGGGATGCTGGAGATCAAAATTGGGTCAGCCACATACAAGGCAAATGCCCTGTTGTACTACCATTCTGGTCCCTATTTCCTTTTATTGTTGTTTTGGGGCCATACCCAGCCATGCTCAAGATTTATTCTTGACTGTACTCAGGGGTCGTTCCTGGTGGTGCTTGACAATAAAGTATGATGGGATGCCCGGGATCAAAACTGGGTCAGCAGTGTGCAAGGCAAATGTCCTATATGCTATTCTATTGCTCCAGTCCCCTTTTCCCTATTTATTTTTCCTGTTTCCTATTTTCAACAGGACCTTCAAAGAAAATAACACTGCAAAAATTTTCATTCATTCTAACATCAACCTTCTCTTCCTACAATTTTCTAGCCTATGAAATAGGAGCTGCTGTTGCTAACAAAAAATAGTAAAGAGAATCAATATACACAGATTCAAGGATTGTCAGACTTAGTTTTTAAGTGTCAAAATCCTGCTCCAAGGAGGAAATATAAAATACTACACATATAATTGCCACAGCCAAAGTCTCTATCCCTAGCATTGTCCCCTCCAATTCATTCCTAACACTGAAATCAGAGGAAATATTCCAGAACACAAATCTAATGTCAATACACTTCTTAGACTCTTCTTAGTAGTTGCTTACTGCTCTTTGATAATGTAATCCAGGAGTTGGCAAACTGTGGTTCCTGAATCAAATCTAACTTGCTGCTTGTTTCTGTAAAATCCATACTCATTCATATTTGTATTGTCTGTGGCAGCTTTATGTTGGAATAGCAGAGTTAAGTCTAGTTGAAAAGACTCATAAAGCCTAGAAAAATACTATCTGGTCTTTTACAGAAAAGTTTTCCAAGCTATTATAACAAATACTAAGAATTTATTAAGGTTTCTGTTAACCTTTCCTGCTTTGATTCCCACCATATTCTCCTGACCCCTGCACTCAAGATGCTCTTTGGATCAAAGTGAACTTCAGTTCTCAAACTCAAAAATGCTCTGACCTTTGTTTAGTTCCTCGTCTTTGTCAAATCCTTGATGAGGCTCCTGTGGAGCCTTCCTAGGCATACCAGCCTGGCCTGGGGACTTTCTTGAGTACTCCCAGAGTTGGCTTCCCTTACGAGGACTTTCACAATATTTAATCTGTGTGTGTGTGTGTGTGTGTGTGTGTCCATCTGTCTTGCTCTCTGTCTTTTGTTACTGAATAGTCTCTAAGATCCTGAAAATCAATCACCAGACCCACTTTTTTACCTGATCCCTAATCTTCATTAAATGCAGAGAGTCTGCGATTATCATCTAACCAAAGGGGATCCAATAACCCAAACTAAATCAAGATTCTAAAAGCCCTGGCCAAATGCATACCCAAAAGCTAAAGAATATATTCCCTTCTATAGCCTTAAGATGTGTTTTTCTAAGCATAAATAACTTTTCTGGCTTTGCTCAATCATTCTGTTTTATAGGTAGGTGCTAATGTGATGTTCATAAAGGAACTGGGAATCTGAGAAGCAAAAATTAACCATTTGCATTATCCAACTTTCACCACTTTATAGAGTGTTTAAGTTTTAGATGTCTTGGAGCATATGGTACCTTAACTGAAAAATAAAATAGCACCACCGCCCACAAGCCCTACCGCCATAAGCCCAAATACTCATAAGGAAGAATCCAAGACATACTTGACCCCGCAACAGGATTCTCACCTCTCCTGACTTCGAAGATGCCGAGACTGGCAGCTGGGGATGTTGTAGGTTCTGTGAGAGCTGGAAAGCCCCAATGCTGTGGATAAATACACATCTCTGCAACAAGTCTATTTCAGCATAAAGGACAGAATCCCCAGAGGGCTGCTGTTTGAAACCATTTAAGGAACATCCTCAGACACTTCAAACTCCTAATTTCAAAGGACTTAGAAATAACAGCTGTGTGGGAGGACCAGGCCCCTACAGAACTTTCAGAAGCTACTAGAACTGTGTTGTTTCTCGAATAATAGTTTCATTTTCTCTGATAACAAACTCTTCTGAAGAAGGATTATCTCCTATAAACACCAAACATTTACAACATCTGAACTTGGACTGAGAAAGACTGCCAAACAGTAGCTCTCTGGATAACTCCAAGTCCATAGTCAAGAAAGGTTAAGGCTAGCAGTCTTCAAAACTCACCAACTGGGGCCAGACAGAAATAACAGACTTCTAGGTCTACTCAAGTTCTAAGAAAATCAAGGCAAATTAAACTCCAAATCAGATCACCAATGGACACTATCATTTTATCACCTTATTCTGATGTTCCAAAGGATTAAAACTTATAGAGGTCCCCTTTAAGTTACTAATCATCTGGGTTGGAAGCATCTATTTTAACCTACCACTGTGAACATGTAAAATTTCGTTCCACTCAGATCCTCTGATTAAACACCACTCACAATGTACACCAAACACAATGAAAACACTTTTCAAAATGAAAGGAAACAAAAGTACTTTTATTTAGAAATTTCAAGTTGGAAGGGAAGCTCTGAGTCAAGCTCTAAAACCTAGGTAGCAGATTATTTACAGGATCTTTGGGCAGGAATTGTTAATGAGCTTTTAATTTGGAGTGCTTAAGTTGCCAAAGTGCTCTGAGCTCCAGTGAAGCACCACAGAATCCATAAAGGAAACCTTATCAATCACTTCTAGGCAGCTCCCTTCCCCCAGTCTCCCACCTGTCATATGAAAGGCAGCCAAGTGGGTTTCTAACCAAGATCACACACACGTACATATTAGTGGAGTCACACTCCAAGTCCCCGTTTATAAATTGGTGTTTAAATGGTAGGGGATTCAGGTATAATATACTTAGCTCCAAGCACGAACCCACTAAAACAAGGCATGCTATATATGATAAAGTCAGAATAAAGCAGAATTTGATGAAGCCAATTTCTGGTAGAAACTCTACAATCAAAAAATCATTCAGCCAATCACAATCTAGTACAGTTCAAATAGATTATAGTCTCTGCCATGAGGGATTCAGGGTTTGGGGGGGGGGGGTTCTTTTTGCCCCTCAATTGAGATTGATCAAACATCTGATAAGGACCTCCTAGTGAGTTGAGACCTCTAACAGAGATACAAGGTCAGGTTGTAAAATCTCACCCTAAAGTCAGAATTCAAAGGAGGCCACATTTAAAGCATTCTTCTAAGTCAACAAAGACCATTTACACTTTACACCAGACACAGTCAAGCCCCAAGGCGAGTAGCATGCTGGTTGCTTTAAGAAAACACCTGTTGCAGACCACTAGTAAGAAAAGCAGAAGAAAACTACCCACTCCCTCCATCGTTACTACCATCATAGCTACAGACACACAGAGAGGTAGTGTGTGTGTGTGTGTGTGTGTGTGTGTGTGTGTGTGTGTGTGTGTGTGTGTGTGTGTGTGTGTACGCGTGAGTGTGATGGGGAGCTAGGAAAGCAGCTAGCCCCTCTCATCAAACCTCTCTCTTTTTCCCTAGTAATCCCAGGTCAGCACCCTCCATCTTCTCAGTCGGCCTTGCAGGGCCATCCATCCCCCGCTCCCACTCCGCCAGCAAATCATGCATCCAAGGGGAGAGAGAGAACATGGGCCAGCTACTCTCGGCAGCACAAACCCCGCGACCTTCACCCCCCGCATGCATTATTAACCAATGCCCAATGGGGAGGGGGCCCAAGGGGGGGAAATCACCGCATCACCCACCCCAGGATGTTGCCCCCAACTCGGGCCCATCCAAGTCCAGGGGGGGAGCGAGAGGGGAGGGGCCGGGGGCCAGGAGATCAGCCCTCCTTCCCAGGGCCGCCCCCGCCCCCCGTCAGCTGCGGGAGAGGCTGTCGCCATGGCAACGCCCCCTCCTCGGGGCCAGTGCGGCAGGCCCCCTCCAGGTACAGGCCCCGACGTCTCCCTCGGCCTCTGCCGGCACCCAGGGCAGCTTATGGCGGCGTGCGCGGCCCACGCCGACTGTGGCGCCGGTCAGGTAGAAGGCAGGCCACCTCCGCCTGCTCCCCACCGCCCCGTTCCCGGCCGCCTCAACAGCAGCAGCCAGCACCACGAGTCCACAACACACCGACTCACCTCCGCGCACTCTGACCCTGGGTGACGCAGCGGATGGGCGGGCGCGGCAGCCAACCGCTGAGCTCGCCGCAGACTCCTCCAGCCAATAGGCGGCGAGAAGGCGGGGCTTCGGCTTCCCCCAAGCTTGCTCTCTGGGCGACATGCGCCTTGAGGGCTGTCAAGATGGCGGCCACCGCCGACTAGCCTTATGGGAGTTGTAGTTCGGAGAGGGTACATACGCAGAAGAGCTTGAAGGGCGGGTTGGGGGGTGGGGTGGGGCTCGTTTCTCAGCTGTGAAATAAAGATGTTGAAATAGGTAGATTTCCTAAAGCCTTTTAAAGCTGCCCGGGTCCCCCTATTTCGGTTTTCCCACGCTCTGATAAGGTGAGTGAGTCTAAGTTCAGATGGTGACATTGTATTTATGATGACACTTTTCATGATTCCTTCATTCATCAAGTCACTGTTATCATTTTGCTCTCTGATATGGGGCTGTTTGAGAGTGGGGACTTAGAAGAAGAAAACAGCTTATCTTTTATTTATTTATTTATTTATTTATTTATTTATATTGAGGACCTCCCTAAGGAAGAGAGAGCTAACTTGTTCCTGCCTGTTCCAGGGGATCTGCAGGGTGAAAGGACCCAGTTCTCAGCTGTTTGGGAGCTTCACAGTCTGTCTCTGTCGTCTGGAGAGAACTGTGACTCTTTGAGAAGTCATGTGTACCACCAGGTTGTCAGCTTGGAAGCTCAGTATTAGCCAAACAAGAGATGGCTTTGACAGCCCACCAATCAACCAGGAGCCATCTCTTGGGCCCAGCTTCCATTACTCGCGCTATGTCTGCCATCTGCGTATTTTCACTTAAGAAAAAAGACGTCATTTGAAGGCCCTCTGGTTTCCATAAGAATGAAACTTAACTTTATAGATTCACACCTGAACTGGGAATACCCTCCTGAACCTCACATAATGGCTTCCATGATTTCTATTTGCACCTCCAGAATTTAATATTTTTAAGTGATTACCTGTTTCTTTGTTGTCAACCCCTGCACCCACCCGCCAGATGCAAACAAGCCCCTTTAGGATATACATAGGAATTATTTCCCTATTGTTAATTCTCTGTTAATAAAAGCTAGCATTTTTCCAGGTATAAAGCAGGTATGCATTAAATGGTGGTGGACAAATGAGGGAATAAACAGCAGCGACATGTCACTTAACCCAAGGTCAGTAGACTGTAGACATATCCGTTTATCCTCCAATTCTTGGAGCTGGAATTGGGTCTTTCCCTTCCAGCTGTCATCTGAACATTAATTCCAATTGATCGATGAGTGAACATATTTTTATAGTAGCCCTGCTAAATGTCAGGCACTGTTTTTGTTGCTAAAATTCAATGATGAAAAAAAAATACAAAATCCCTATCCTCAAGGAGCTTTAATACCAAGGAGAAAGAACAGACAGTTAATAGATAACTAAAAGTAGACAAGAGGCTCTTAGGTGTCCTCTCCACTCTCTGCTTTTGTTATATCCTGAGTCTGACTGGGAATTGGGCACAGCCAACCTTTGTGACTATAAGAGTGATGAAACCTACAGCAGCTAGATTGGAGAATTTCTTTAAGGCTCAGCTGCATTATCTGCCATGTAACATTTCATAATTCACATCCTTAGAATATATTATTTCTTCCTCAGTGCTCTAGAGCTCAGCTGTACTACAGCTTCTGGGAATGCTGCAGACTAACTTTTAGACAGAACCTGGGCAAAATGCTCTCAAAATATACTTGAAGAGCTCAGAATAAAGATGGTACCCTACACTGCCACCTAATCCAGAATTCTCAACACCTTCAAGCCATTTACCCTTTTGATATTTCCTCCAGACAAACAGAGCCTGAGGCCACACTTATGTAGTACTCTTCTTCAGAAAAATACAATTGATTCTTCAGTAACACATGTATGAACATCTAAAATCCATTTATGCACAGATTTTTTAAGCCTTCATCTTCTTCCTACCTTTTTTCTCTTCCTCCTTCCTTCACCTCAGTCAACTCAATGTGAAAACAAAGAAGATGAAGACGTTGATCATGATACAGTTAAATAATTTCCTGCATAGTTGAAGCATTTTCCCTAAGCATCACTTTGCTTAAGGGTCAAGTGTAAAAATCACAGAGTAGCAAGAATGAGTGAGGAGAGAAGTGAATTAGATGAGAAGGGAACAAACACAAAGAAAGGTATATGTGTCTTCAAAGAAAATAATGTGTTGCTTTGTGTTGCAGGTCTGTAGCAAGGCAAAGTGGGAATTGGGGTTTAGGGTGGGAGGGTTTAAGCTAACCTACCTAGCCACCGGGGGCGCCAGATACCACACCCTAAAACACTAGGGTTCATCTGATGCTCAAAATGATGAGAGAAGTCATTGCCTCTTATTTGATCCTATTAAACTTCAGGCACTTTGGAGACTGTCAGAACTTAAACCTCCTTCTAGACGAGGAGACTACCAAAGGATGGGTCGGTAAATGAGATGACAATAGTGGCAGCTGGACTGTCACAAAACAAGTGGCTAAGAGTCAGTATAGGATCATGCCAGGGAGGCAAGTGAATTTGGGGAGACAGATGAACTGAATACAATGCCTAGACATAGTTAAACCCTGGGCAGCTATAGGGTTGTTGGATTAATTGACTGACTTCCTGGGAGCAAGAACCAAAGAGAAGTTCCTATCAAAACCTTAGGAGAAACATCACAATGGCCATCAAAACTGGAATCTTCTCCAGGAAACAGAAGGCCAGAAACCCAGCACTCAGGATAATGCATGACAGCCCTAAACTTGGCATAGTTAGAAAGCTCAGACCACATCTGAAGCCATTTGCTCTGAGTACTGGAAGGAAAATCAGCCATCTACGTCCCTGTGGACTCCGTAGACAGCAGACTTCAATTAAGAAGGGTCTGAGCTTGGAAAGAACAGATCAGGTCTGAGTTCTGGTTCCATCTATAACCTGAGGCAAATCATAAGCCTCGATGAGGTTGCTTCTTGTCTGTTGAATAGAAACAATACCAGTGCCTACTTGTTAGTAGAATTAAGCACAAACATACTATGCACAGTATATAGCATTAAAATATTTCATAAACACTGAGGTTATTACTACTATTCCTGCTTTTTCCCTCTTAATTCCTCACTGCAACCCACTACCTCCACTCTACATTTGAGTTTTCCCTACTCCACCCTCAGTCTTCTCCCTTCCAAGAGCAGGGGCTGGAGTTCTTCAGCCTGCTCTCCCCCCGGGGCTGTTCCCCAGGAGTCAGAGCCATTCATCTCCCTAGTGACCCGAATCTGAACTAAGAGACGGATGTGGGGTGGCTGAGGCCAAGGTGGTTATATGCTCCCTTATCTCGGTGCCCCTCACTGGGGCCTACTTAATTTTCCCTTTGATTTTAATATAGATTTATTGAAAGTTTCAGTTATCAAAACAAACTGCAGCAGCAAATTGGTGTTCTTTGCAGGCCTACAAGTGCCTATAAAGCTGCCATGCTCTGGAACGAATGGCGCTCTCTGGGAGGTCAGTCATGGCAACAGGAAGTCCCTGGGGACACACACACTGCAGTTTAATATTTTTCTTATTAGCCTTTTTCTTCTTGGCTATCTAAGCCTCCCCTTTAAATCGGAAATCAAATGGAGCCACCTGCCCTGGGAGGCGCTCTTCCCCCAGCTGCTCCACTCTGCCTTCTTGGTCTCCTTTAATCCTAGCCTCCTCCTACTCAAAAATCTGCATGCCAGGAACCTTGCCCACTTCTCCAGAGAGCTGTGATTCAGCTGTCCCAAGGTGTGTGACTCACAGCCTGTCCCCACTGCAGAAGGCTGGCTTGAGCTATTTAGCCACTTCTCATTGACATAGCATCCCTAGAAAAAATAGAGGCCTCGGGTGTCTTCCAGATTTGGTGCTCAAGAAGGAAGAAAAATCTTTTGGGGGGCGGGGAGGTTGAAGGAGTCACATCCACAGTATTCAGGGCTTAGTCCTGGCTCTTGGCTCAGGGATTACTATATAATAGGGCTTAGGAGACCATATGTGGTACCAGGGATTGCATCTAGGTTGGTTGAATGAAAAGCAAGTGCCTTACCTGGTAATGTTTCTCTGGCTCCAAATTATTTTTAAGCAGATTAGTTGTTTGAAAAAGCAGGCATTCTTTTTGGATCTATTGATCTCAAGAGAAAATAAAAGGAGATGATGATTCTAGAGATGGGGACAGTGATCTTTACAGTCCAATTTTTGTTTGAAAATTTTTCTTGCATCCCACTACCAAACCCAATATGGTGGATTCCCAACGCTAACTTCACTTTTGAGTTTTCCTTTTCTTTGGTCCTAATCATCCTCTCTCTAGAAAACAATGAGATATCCTTCCTTCAGTGGCTTACCATAGTTAAACTACCTACTGCCTTCTTGAGGCTCTGGAAAAGCTGTTCTGTCTCCAGGAAAGGCCTCCATTAGCCTGATAGCTATACCACTTCTTCTGAATCTGAAGTGATGCAGTCACCTGCTATACCACATTCCAATTCCTAGTGTTCTAGCTTAAATTTTTTTTTGCCAGTTGGGAATGAGCAATTCTATAGCAGGTAGAACACTTGTCTTACATGCAGCCAACCCAATTTCTTGTGTGTGTGTGTGTGTGTGTGTGTGTGTGTGTGTGTGTGTGTGTGTGTGTGGTTTTTGGGCCATACCCGGCAGTACTCAGGGTTATTCCTAGCTCCATGCTCAGAAATTGCTGCTGGCAGGCACGGGGGACCATATAGGATGCCAGGATTTGAACCGATGACCTGCATAAAAGGCAAATGCCTTACCTCCATGCTATCTCTCCGGCCCCAGCCAACCCAATTTCTATCCCCAATGCTTCTCCTGAGCATTCAGGCCATAGCTGAGGGTTTCTTTTAGAACTGGAATACTGCCTCAAACATTGTTGAACCTGTGACTTTCATCAACCTCAACCACTGTACCTATCTTCTCTTTTATTTGTTTGTGGGTCACACCCGATGATGCTCAGGGGTTAAGAGGCAGCACTGATCACAGTTGGAAAAGCTTGCCAGAAAAGGTGACACTTAGTCTTAATGGCTGAATAGGAATTTCTAAGATCAAGCAAGGATGGGAGAGCAAAGAATAAAAGAAGAGAGCTTTCTAGAAGTGGCCTGCACAAGGATGAGGAGGAAGTGAGTCCTTTTGGAACAACAGGTGTGGCAACCCAGTAGTGAGAAAGGTTGCAGGAGTTACAAGTGGGGAAATAGCTCAACCATGCAGTTCTTTTTTTTTTTTTTTTTTGGTTTTTGGGCCACACCCAGCGGTGCTCAGGGGTTACTCCTGGCTGTCTGCTCAGAAATAGCTCCTGGCAGGCACGGGGGACCATATGGGACACCGGGATTCGAACCAACCACCTTAGGTCCTGGATCGGCTGCTTGCAAGGCAAACACTGCTGTGCTATCTCTCCGGGCCCCAACCATACAGTTCTTGACATGCATGTATGAGTCTGTGGGTTCAACAGTGGCACTGCAAAGGAGAAGGATAAAAAGAGAGATAGTACCTACTTAGATCAGACCTACTTTTGGGAACAAACCGTCTTGGTATGTTTAAACTTGATCATGATATTATTGGAGACCCAGAAAGGGCTTCAGCAGGGCAGTGATCAGGTCAACTTCATAATAAAGTGGTACCAGGTGACTTGCCTCCGAATCATTAAGAGATGGGAGGAGATCTGGTTAAAATGCAAATTGTGATTGTGAGGCTAGGACAAGTCTTTCAGACTGCATTTCTTTTTATTTTTCTTCTTTTATTGGGGGGCTAGGGAGGGCTTAGTCTTAGCTCGGCACTAAGGGAACCATAGGGGATGCCAGAGATTGAACCCAGGTCAGCCTCATGAAAGGCAAGAGCCTTATCCACTGTACTTTTTCTCCAGACTCCCACCCCTATCTCATCTGCATTTCTAGCTCATTCCCTGTGACACCAATCTGGGAACAAACGTGTAAAACAGCAGGATGTTAGGAGCACCATCTCTGGGACCCTGTCCCAATTGCACTACCCCTTTATTACTCTAGTCTTCAGGCCCAGATCTTGTTTACCAGTTGCTCAAACACTGCACTGCTACTGCACCTCTTCACTTGCACTTAGCATCTGAATCAAGGAAGCTACTTATGAAATAGTTGCTCCATGCAAAGGACAGGGACAGGAGCAGGCAAGGGGCAGAGGCACTGTGGGGAGACAAAAAGAAAGACATTTCCCTAATCCGGAGTGTTCTATGTCACCCCTGAAAGGGCGGCTTTCCTGGAGCTGCCCTCCGCTAGACCTGTCATAAACATGGTAGATGAGGCCTGTCTCGGAGCGCTCCCTGGGGCCCACTGCTTCTGCAGCCCCATCCAGAGATGAGCCCGTTTATCCCCAATGTTTGTCTCTGACCTCTAAATCAATTCTCTGTCTGATTCAAAACCCTGGTCCTTCCGACTTTCCTCCCCGCTCCAGGAGCTGCAGGTTTGTGAGTCTGAGGAGCATGGCAAGCACAAGGCTCTGGAATCATCTGTACCAGTGTCAGTGTCACCCCACAGCTCAGTCTGTGTATAACCTTGGACAAGTGGCTTCACTTCCTGAAGCTTTAGCTTGCCCATTAGTCCACCAGGAAGAGGAATTCTGCAGGCACAAGGTGATTGTGGGAGTTGGTATGTGGAGGAAGAAGAAGTACAGCAGGAAGGATTGAGGAACACCCCACCCCCAATGATGGCACACGCTTACTCCAAGTGCCGTATGCATGGATGCTGACCTTTGTAATGGCTGCATAAGCAAGATTGCCTGCATCCCTTTTCTGTCTGTCCTCTTGTCTCTGTCTCTGTTCTCTGTCTGGCCTCTTGTCCCCCTCATACTGCTAGGGAGCAGAAAATAGCCAGAGGTCAGTGCAGAGAAGCTGTACAAGGCAGCCTTTGGGGTTTATATACAGGGTTTGAGGCTTCAAACCAGCTACATTAAGCTCTGTATTGCAGAATAGCTCTGTGAATTCCCTCTAACCCTGTCCCCACGGTGTCTCCCCCTGTCCAGGGTCACCCAGGCTGCCCCTCCTTCTGGCTACAGGGAAAGAGGCAGCTTCAATCATTCATCTTAATGTCTCTATTAAGCAGGGTTATGACCAGCATGAGACAAGAAACAAGGTCTTTTAGTGTAAAAACACGGCTCCCAGGCCTGGGCCCCAGGGGACTCCCTCCCAGCACCTCTGCGGCAGTTCCCACAGAGGCTGAGTGGGCCCAAATGGCAGAGTGTCTGCCCCAGCAACCCCCCCCCCATTCCTGCTTCCCCAAAGGGAAGAGCTAGGAGGCATTTGGGGCATCTGGAGCAGCCATGGGGCCCAAAAGCCTTTGGGTAGAACCTGTTTCCTAACTCAGGGTCACTGTCCTTTGTGGAGGTAGCCATTGCCTCAGCCACTAGGCCCAGGGTCCCATAGGGGATGATAGGACTGTCCTATTCTGGAAAGAGTAAGGATGGGCCTATCAGGAACACAGTAGTAGTCCTAGTCATTCATAGATGGTTTAAGATTCATCAGGGAATTTAGAGTAGGCTCTGGCCTTGGCCCGGGGAACTGTCAGTACAAAGAGATCCAGATTTACTGGTTTTTCTATACCATGTAGGTGCTAAATTTGTGGTCAGCAGAAGGACCAACCCCTTTACCTGGAGAAAAGGCCCAAATCTCCTGGTAACTAGAATCAAATGCCACAAGCCATCACATTCAAGAGGTTTCAGAGGGGGGCTATGCATGGGTCTGCACCTGAGGTCTGGAAACCCTGCAAACTGTCCCCTCTGAGTGAGGTCACCATTCCAAACACAGCCCTCACTCTGAGTAGGGTGGGAGGACAAGAACATGAGCACAAGAGGTCAAGGTTCAGAGGGTGAAGAGTTGGTCACCCAGTCCAGTTTCTGAATGCACAGTCACCCCTTAGGCCATCCCTCACTCCTCTGGTCCTGTCTATAGCAATCCTATCCTAAACATGGCTACTCAGAGGCCTGCCAGCTTGAAGATGCTCCCTCTTGGAAATGAAACACTTCAAATTAAGTTCATATCCTGCCTCTACTCCCTGCTTAGCAGAGATCCTGTGCCAGTTATGGCTGTCTCCTGAACCTCCTTTTCCTCTTTATTTGGACTCCACAAGAAGTCCAGGGAAGAATGAAAGATCTGCCCAGCATGGGACCTGGAACACAGAGAAGGAAAAACGCATAGGTCCTCTTCATACCATTCATACCATTGAAGGAAGCTCTCTGTCCAGGGGTGCTCCCCACTCTCCCCCTGCCAGATGGGGAGAGGGTGGCTGGAGATGGGATACCTGAGAGCTGAGAGCAGCACAAAGTCAGAGTGAGTTAGCGCCAGTCCCAGGGGCTGTGTGAGCAAGGCAGGCTTTTACAGAGCTATCCAGGGAATGGGAAACACAGCAAGGAAGTTGCCCCATTAATAAATAAGAAGGTGGAAAATTAATGACAGTCTGAAAATGGCTGAGCTACTGAACTTGTTCTTTAAATCTGTCTTTAACAAGAAAAATAAAGAAAAGAGATTTGGCCAATTAGGAGGTAATGAGACATTGTAGAAATAGCACCTGACAAAAACAGCCTTGGGGGTCTAGGTGGGAGGGCTGCTGAGTGAGGATCCCAGAGCCTTGCCATCATCTGTGCCCACCTGAAGCCTCCTAGGAGAAGAGCAACCATGGAGGGGAACATGGGGTCTTCACAAGACACAGACTGAAAATGGGAAGGAGCTAAGATGGGAAAGACTCCTCTTTGGGTTTTAGTGACTTTGTTGTTGTTGTTGCTTTTTTGGGAGGTTGGAGATTGGGCTCATACCCAGAAATGCTCAGGGGTTTCTTTTGGCACTGCCCTCAGAAATTACTTCTGGTGGCTTTGGGGAACTATATGTGGTGCCAGGGATTGAACCTAGGTCTGCTAACATGCTAGGCAACACTCTACTCTCAGCCCTATCACTCTGGCCCATTTTTAAGAGGCTCTTGTGAGCCAGAGAATTCAACTTTTTGGGGGGGAGATGGGTGTCACACCCGGCAGCATTCAGGGGTTACTCTTGGCTCTCCACTCAGAGATGGCTCCTGGCAGGCTTGGGGGACCATATGGGATGTCAGGATTTGAATCACTGTCCTTCTGCATGCAAAGCAAATGCCCTACCTCCATGCTATCTCTCCGGCCCCAGAATTCAACTTTCTACCACTTCATCTACTTTGAAGGCTGGAATTGCAGTGAGAAGGAAGACAATGAGCCACCTAATCCTATGCAGGTGATAGAGGAGAGTCAAGAGGGGAGATCTTTGAGGACAGGGAAAAACCACTCCCATGATGGGAGCAACAAGAGGACCCACATACACATATTTTAGGCATTGATAAAATATCAATGCTACCAGTAAAATACAAGAAGGAGAAAGAGGTCAAGAATGGAGACCCTTGAGACAAGAAGCTAAGACAAGGGGCTCAGAGACAAGGCAGGGAAGCCCGTGGAGAAAGGGCAGGATGTGATTCGGAAAGAAGGAACTGGGTGAGGGGCGTTCTCATGGGCTCTGTGCTAGATGGGGCCTCATCTGACTGTCCTAGGAGCCCAAGGGCTGAGTGTGGAGAAATAAGAGAAGGGCGAGAATAAGGATGAGAACACCTTTGAGAAGAGGAACTTTGTGGTGAGGGTAGACATCCATGGTGCAGGTGGGCAGTGTGTGGAGAGTTTGGTGCTCTGGATACCTACCCCCAAGGACCCTCACAGTCACTCTGGGGAGCTGGACACAGAGGAAGCCCATGAAACTGACCTCTTTAAGGAGGAGAAATAGAGGGCAACAGGGGCCAGAGAGATAGCATGGAGGTAAGGCATTTGCCTTGCGTGCAGAAGGTTGATGGTTCGAATCTCGGCATCCCATATGGTGGTCCCCAAGCTGGCCAGGAACGATTTCTGAGCATAGAGCCAGGAGAAACCCCTGAGCACTGCCAGGTGTGACCCCCCCAAAAAAATAAAACAAAAAAGAAAAGAAAAAGAAATAGAGGGCAACTGGGAAGATCCAGGTAGAGGCAAATATTGAAGAAGGAAGGCCCCAGCTCTAATTCTACCTAGGAGAAGCACTGCACTCCCAAGTCCTTCCAATATTTCTCTCATCAGGCAAAAGCACATCTCTGCTGCTTTGGGGTACTGACCCCACTCCTAGGAAGACCAAAACTGCAGCTCTCCGAACAGCTGTGTTTTGGTGCAGGAAGCCCACCTGCTGTAGGATCTGCCCCCCCAAATTGGTTCCAGCGTTTGATCCAAAGTGGCTGGATGATGACAACACTGGCTATGAGGAGTAGGGCACACAGGAGAAAGATAGGGCAGGGTGATGAATAGAGCAGAGCCTTGTTAGAGGGAGTGGAGAGGAGGGCGGCAGTAGGGATGAGCTCGGGGCCTGATTTATCATCTTCAGAGCTGATCTGAGCGAAAGGGGTTAAGTAGGGAGTTAATGAAATCCACAGATGCTGCTAAATGGGGAAATCTGGGAGCACCAAAGAGAGAAGGGACACTTATAGGGAAGCAGGCAATAGATTAGTCCCTGTAGAGGGACATTCCCTGAGAAGGAGAGAAGAGTGACATCTCCTAGAGAAGGGGATCTGAAACCAATCTCTGAAGTCCTATTTAGGCCTGCCAGGGAAAAAGAGGTTAGCTAGAAGGTACAGGGTGAATGCAGGACTCCTCACGGGTGATTCTCAGTCAAGCTTCATCTTCTCCTCTCTCAAGGGGCTCAGTAAACTCTGGGTTACCAGGCAGCTCCAGGGTCTCTAGAGTCAAGGAAGCAAGCAGGCCAGGCTTCTGCTGCCCCTTCCCCTGGGCTAAGAGGCGAAACAAGTAACTACAGTTCACTGGGGTAAGTGCTGTTGAACAACACAAAGGAGCGAGCAATTAATTCTGACAGGGGAGGGCGCAGAGGTCAGAAGGACATTAAAGCAAGGCTTGAAAAATAAGGATTTTTATCAGCAGAAAAGATGGGAGAGGGATTCTGGTCAGAAGGGAACAACCAAGCCAAGACCAGGAAAAGCACAGGGGAAGCCAAGAAGAGAACAGGGCAGATCTGCTGCAGGCTGAATATACTGGATGTTGCAGAGCCCAGTCCAGGTCCAAATTGCTGCTGGGGTAACAGACTGCTCCCTCTACCAGAACCCCAGTATATGGTTGCTAGAGGATAAAGTCCAGTCATTCACACAGCTTCTGGCCCAAAGCTTGGCACAAGGAAATACATCAGTATGAAGAGAATGGTTGATCATGTGGTTACTCAAAAAATCCAACCTTGACTGGAAAGAATGCATAGGGGTTAAGGCACTTATTTTGCATGAGATCAACCCTAGTTCAATCCCCAGTTCAATCCCCAGTACTGCATATGGTCACCCGAACATACTAAGGAGTGATCCCTGAGCATACAGAGCCCTGAACACTGCAGAATGTGTCCCCCACATTAAAATAAAATATAAAACCAGCCTTGGAATCAGGCAGTTCAGGGATCAGGCTTTGCTCCACTACTCTCTAATTCTATGTATTTTAGCAAGTTACCTAACCACCTGAAGTCTCAGTATCCTCCTCTCTATAGTGGAAATAAACATAACAATAATAATTACAATAATGCCTAATTAATAGTAGATATGCAAACAAAATTAATTCTTAATAGCCCATGTTAAGTGCTTAGTAAATTTTACGGCACACAGAAAATAATGGTTATTTGTTATTTGTATTAGGATTCTAGTTGTGAAATGGAGTAGAATTTAATAAAATTAAAAGAGCAATGGACCATAGTGATAGTACAGCAAAGAGGCATGTGGGCAATCTGGGATCAATCCTCAACATCCCATTTGGTCCCCCAAGTCCCTTCAGGAGTGATTTCCAGGACTGAAGAGCCAATGGTCAATCTTGAGCACACATCTAGCTTGCAGGGGTAGAATTTCTTCTGACAAGGGAATGCCCTGCCTTGCATCATGAATAAACTGACTCGGTAGGTAGGTAGGTAGGTAGGTAGGTAGGTAGGTAGGTAGGTAGGTAGGTAAGTAGGTAGGTAAGTAGGTAGGTAGATAGTTGTAAACTGTTGATAGTTGTAAAATAGACTGATGTGACTTTGAAACATAGAGAAGGGAGATACCACGGGTACAACACTAGTCATCCAATTTGAGGAGAAATAACAATGATTCAAGAATAAATATACATATAGTTAATATAAGTATGCATTTAATATAAGTAAAAATTACCTAGGGCAGTGGCTGGTGAATGAACATATAAGAATGGCACCAAGTGTGAGGATCTTTGTTCATGTCCTCCAGGGAGTGTCTGCCATGAAAAGGGCACTAAACCATGGAGAAAACAAAATGAACCCAGTTGCAATTGAGAGCCACAATCACTAGCTATCCCAAGGCCAGTGTAGTGACTATATAGTGGAAACAGCTCTAATGGCAGAAATGTGTGGAAATTGTTCATAAACTCAATAACATAAATCTCACTGACTGTCACTGATGGCAATTGCTATAGAATATTCACGTACAGGTAACAAAAATTCTAAGTCACCTAGTATGGCACCATCTACCAACTGGCCATATTAATGTCAAGTTGATTATTTAGGACTTTTTTTAATTCTGTAAGGAATAGAATTTCACTGATGATAAACAATAGATTCAGACATATGGTAGTAACAAGTTTGCCAATAACATCAGAAAGTAAAGGCTTACAAGTATTTGATTCACTAGCCTATGATCCCCATATAACATCTGCCATGCTCATAGATGTATGAACAAGTTGATACAAGAGACAGAGGTAATCAGAGAGATATACAGAGGTATGGCATTTGCCTTGCACGTGGCTGCCCCAGATCAGACCTGGGTTCAATTCCTGGCATCCCATATGGTCCCCCGTGCCTTCCAGGAGCGATTTCTGACTATAGAGCCAAGAGAGTAACCCCTGAGCACCATGGAGTGTGTCCCAAAAACTGAGAGACAGAGATAGATAGATAGATAGATAGATAGATAGATAGATAGATAGATAGATAGATAGATAGATAGATAGATAGATAGATGATAGATAGAGAGAGAGAGATACCCTATATCTTGGGCCACTTAGTTGTAGCACAAGCTATAGCTCCTGAAGCAGCCTGCCTAACTGAGCAACAGAATGGCCCCTTGAAAGTATAGTCAAAACACCAGTGAGCAGGGACTATTCTATAATCAATGAAGCATCATCTTCTTGGATACTGGCTCCTATGGTTTTTCTCCATGGTTAGTGCCCTTTCCATGGCAGACACTCCCTGGAGGACATGAACAAAGATCCTCACACTTGGTGCCATTCTTATATGTTTATTCACCAGCCACTACTCTAGGTAATATTTACTTATACTAAATGTATATTTATATCAAAAATGTGTATATTTATTTCAGCCCACTGCTTCCCCATGGGATGTTTGGTAGTGGCTGGAGAAATCTTTTCTAGTATGGAACTAGGAAAGAGGTAGTATAATGGCATCTATCAAATAGAATCAAGATGTGGGGCCAAAGTGATATCACAACAGCAGGGTGTTTGCCTTGCAAGCGACTGACCAGGGACAAACCTGGGTTCGATTCTTGGCATCCCATACAGTCCCCTAAACCTGCCAGGAGTGATTTCTGAGTGTAGAGCCAGGAGTAATGCCTGAGCACCACCAGGTGTACCCCCCAAAATAACCAAGATGTGTATCCTACAACCCCCCTTCCACAGACACCCAAGTAAAGAATTATCCAGTCCAATTTGTCAGTAGTTCCAAGCTTGAGAAACTATGTTTTAGAAAGCAGTAGATACCTTCGAAGTCCTCTAAGGAAGATATGCCCCAGTAAGATCCAGAAGCCAAGAACCCATCACCATTACTTCCAGTGATTCAAGTGGAATACATGCAAGTCTGAGCTTTGCAAAATTAAGTGCTGAAAATTAAGTGCTGATACCTAATGGGGAACCTTTCCATTATCAAGAATCTCACTGAACTATATGGCATAGCAGAAAAGACCTTGACCCTGAGACAACCTGGTGTTTGGGATCTACTCTGAAAATCTTCCTCTTCTATGTTTTCTCTTAGAGCATAAGGTCAGAAGTAAAAGAAACTCTTGGCCCAGACAGCTTGCTGTGGCTGCAGTAGTCTCCTACCTGGACACCTCCCCTGGAATAAGAGATACTTTCTCCACAGTGTCACAGTAGCAAGTAGCCCTTGGGTGTCAGCCTTGCTGGGGCATATCTAGAGCCACAGAAAACTTCTATCACTCCAAGTCCCACCTCCTTTCAGGGGCACCTCACATCCAAGAACTGATCATTATGGGGATTTAATGAATGATCTATCCTACACATCCCAACTCTGGATAATTTTTAAAGTCTCCCCAGCTCCAGAGCTCATTGCCAAATTGACTGAGGCCTTTTCTGGGACCTCAACACAACTCAGCCTCTCCTCAGCCAAATCCTGTTCCTGCTATTGGTGTGGAAGCACTCTTTTTTTTTTTTTTTTTTTTTTTGTGGTTTTTGGGTCACACCCGACAGTGCTCAGGGGTTATTCCTGGCTCCAGGCTCAGAAATTGCTCCTGGCAGGCACAGGGGACCATATGGGGCGCCGGGATTCAAACCGATGACCTCCTACATGAAAGGCAAACGCCTTACCTCCATGCTATCTCTCCGGCCCCGTGGAAGCACTCTTAAAAATTCTTTTTTTTTTTTTTTTTTTTTTTTTTTTTGGAGGAGGGCACATCTGATGGTTCTCAGGGCTTACTCCTGTCTCTACACTCATGGATCACTCTTGGTGGTGCTTGGAGAACTATGAGGGATCCCAGTGATAGAACTGAGTTGGCTATGTGCAAGGCAAGTACCCTACCCACTGCGCTATCACTCCAGTCCTTTGAATAAATATCTTGCATACTAGACTGTGTCTCATAATTTGCTTTCTGGGGAACACAACCTATGACAGTTAATTAAAAAGGAAAAAGAAAAACTTGACCCGTGTTGAACTTATATTCTTTTGGGATATCTAAGCAAAAAGGCAATAAAAATAAAAAGTAAATGTAAAGTAAATTGGAAAAAAGACATGATAAGTTCCGAGGAAAAAAAGAAAAAAATAATGAGCTGGTGAGATAGTACACAGAGGTTAATGTTCTTGACTTATACACAGAAGATCCCAGGCTGATTCCTAGCTTCTCATGGTCCCTTAACAATTGATAGTGACCTCCAAACAGAGCTGGAAGCAGCTTCCAAGTATCACCAAAAATAGTTATAACAAAACAAAACAAGACAAAAAAATTCAAAGCCACAATAATAACATTTGGAATGTGGAGCTGAAGTGATAGTAGAGGAGTTAAAGTACTTACCTGGCAGACATCAAACCCCAGTTCAATATATCACACACAACATTACATGGGTGCTGTGGGGACAGCACCTCCAGAGATTTCCATAGCACCTCCAGGGGTCACTTCTGAGCATAGAAACAGGACTAATCCTTGAGTAACACTAGATGTGGGTTCCCCTCCCCTAGACCTCCCCTGAATAAAAAATAGAGTGAAAAGATTAGTTGTACCTGCCTGGATGAAAGAGAATGAATGACAAACAAGTCATGAGTTGGATGTCAAAGTAGGGCCTATTGAGAGCAAATCTAATGGAGATGAGATGGGATTCCAGATATCTAGAAATATTCCAGGTAAAGAGAGGGGCAAGAGCAAGACTCTAAGGCAGAGTCAAAGTATTTTAGAAGCACCAGAAGCCAGTGTGGGTAAAGAGGGGTGAGTGAATGGGGTGACTACAGTAAGGGGAATAGAAACTGAGCAGTGGGATCAATATCATCAGGACAAACAGACTTGAAGAATAGAGACTTTTGCTTGGAGTAAGTAGGAACAGGATTTGATCCATCTCTTTTTCTCCAACTAGATTGCTAGATTAGTTGTCTTCTCTGTGTTCCCACAACCTCCTTGCCTTCCCCTGTGGTTGTATGCATCACACTCTTTTGTAATTGCTTCATTTTTTGTCCATGTTTCTTAACCGTGCTGTATGCTGTAGGGACACACCGAGACTGAGTTGGTAATCACCATCACAAAGGACATAGATGAAAACAAGGAAATCATGTTATAGAGACTAAGGGTCACTTGGTGAGACTTCACGGAAATCACAGAAATTGAGTACTGGACAATTGTTCAGGATATAGCATAGTTCTATAAATTAAGTTTTCATTGCTACCTCAGAAAGGGCCATTTATTGATATCTGCTCTGTGTTTTAGTATTATAGTCACTTAGTATTTGACCCTTGCTGCTACAACACCGAATACTCCCAACACACAGCCAATAGACTGATGCCTTTAAGTCCAAATGCTGGTTCCTTATTCATCTGCGGTGAGAGAAATCAAGTCACTTAATGCAAAATTTGATCTTCTGCATACTAAGAGTTTCCTAGGGTGGTTCCTTTTGGCAAGAAGCTTTAAACATTATGGCTATTTGTGTTCTAGACAGGTTTTCTCTCCAATGTAGCTTAACTCAGTGACTAACAAATAGGAAACATCAGTCAGCCATTCTTGTATGAAGTCTACCCTTGCCCCCAAAAGACTCGGCACAGTACCTGGCATGGAGGTGAAAATGATAATAATTTTGCCATGGAAGGTCAGAGTATCAATAGAGCGCAATGAAGAAAAAATAAGGATAGAGTAGATAGAGAGGGATAGAAATGGGCTGACATGTGAAGTCATGGCTGAGGCTGTTTTAGTTCTGTTCCCAATTCAGCCACCCAACAAGAAGACTAACAAGCTTTGTCACCTCTCTAGGACTTAGTTCTTGAATCTGTAATCAGGCCATGAGTGCCTTCAGATGCATTTAAATGAGATAATATGCACCCAGACCCTCCAGTGGAGTCGCTCCTTTGTGAGACTCTAGACTCACTCCTGTCTAGACAGCATATGAAGGCCCCTAAGCATATCCTAATCCTGAAACTAGCAGGCCATTCTCACCTGACACATTCATCAGCTTATGGGTTTCCAAGATGGTGGTTTTTGAGCAAAGAAATTTCTAGGAATGTGTTTCCCACAAACCTTTCTGGGACAGTAATAAATGCCTTAATTACCAGGCAAGCAGGTTTCTATATAATCAATTTCATTATTTTAGAGGAATCCAGCAGAGACTGGGGAATGGTAAAGAGAAGATAAAGAGAAGAAGGGGGAGGAGGAGGAGAAAGAGGAGGAGGAGGAGAAGGAGGAGGAGAAGGAGGAGGAGGAGGAGGAGAAGAAGAAGGAGAAGAAGAAGAAGAAGAAGAAGAAGAA
The DNA here is from genome assembly GCF_024139225.1 of Suncus etruscus. Classification (NCBI taxonomy): domain Eukaryota; kingdom Metazoa; phylum Chordata; class Mammalia; order Eulipotyphla; family Soricidae; genus Suncus; species Suncus etruscus. Next base: position 33,435,607 of record NC_064853.1, on the reverse strand, counting down.
GAAGAAGAAGAAGAAGAAGAAGAAGAAGAAGAAGAAGAAGAAGAAGAAGAAATTGTAATTCCTTGACTACAAGCTCTACAAGAATTACCTCAATTCATTTTATGTCCCTCTTAATAGATCTGGCATGGATAAAGCTTCAGTCTTTGCCACTAGGCACATCAAGCCAAGCTATCTGCAAGTCTTCACAGGAGAAGTAGAGAAGGAGATGTGACTTATTCATGGCAAGTCAAAGCCTTGTTTTCTGGCTTCTTTAGCTTCCCTCCAAACTAGCTTGAAGAACAAGATTGAGATGATAGAAGGTGAAGTTCTGTTTGGAACCTACTTTATCAATAGGACTCCCTCTCTTTATGGGAAAATTCCCAGAAAGTTTAAGGAAAGGGATGAGAATGCTCAAGTTACAATGAGGAGGTAGAGGGTAATGGTCAGAATAAAGGGCACAGAAAAGATGGAGTTACCCCTGCATGCAGAGTCCTCAGAAACCTGGGACAGGAATAAATAAATATGCCTCTCCTCAAGAGCACCATAGCATCCTGCACCAGAGCTTGCATCAAGAAACAAGTTTGTATTGGGGATCCTTCACTTCTCATCACCAATTTAGCAATGAATTTCCTTTGAGGAAATGGTGGTGCTGAGGCACCACCAGGGGGCACCACGGCCTCTAGGTACCAGGGGCCCAGGGGCATGAAACCCCCTTGGCTGTGGAAGCCCAGGTCAGGCCAGTTGGGCACTCTGCAGTAGGACCTTGGCCCAGCAGAGCAGAGAGAGTGCTCTCTCTCTGTTCTGGCTTCTCAAGCAAGAAATGAGAGGACTGGGCCAAAGAGCCCTATTTCTATACAGGCCTACATTACCTGCCATAAAATTAAATGATCACAATGAGTACATTAATTACCTTACACAAATGCTTTAACATAACAAAATTATTAACCATCCAGATTTAGAGTTTGTACAGCACTTTATATTTGCAAGGGCATTGCAATAATTTACCCGGCTCGAGGGGCACTGGCCCCCCTCACCCTCCCTCCCACGAATGATGTCCCAAAGCGTTTCTCTGACCAGCCAGCTGGCCAGCTTCTGCTGCCACTGCTCTCCTGCCCTTCAGTCTGCTTTTCTACTTTGCCAGCTTCCACCTGGAATCACCTTCTGGCAGTTTCCCAATCTGTTCCTTGAGTCTTTTATATCCAAGGGCTGTGCAACCATGTCTCATGTGGATCCAGGTCAACTCTCTGTTCCAGCCAAGGAATTCACTGGCTTAAGGGTGGCAGCTCTGGGAAGGTCTTGTCTTGGGGTCTAAAAACGGGTCTCTGGGGATGGGAGCAATAGCAAAGGAGGCAGGGCATTTGCCTTGCACATGGCCGACCTGGGTTCAATCCTTGGCATCCCCCAAGCCTGCCAGGAGTAATTTCTGAGTACAAAGCCAGGAGCAATCCCTAAGCACCACCAGGTATAGCCCAAAAAACAAAATAAGAAAAGATCTCTCTGGTCCTGCTTGCTGTGGCTACAAGAATAAGCCACACTGGACACGGCACAGAGTATGGCCTCTGTGTGTGGATGCTAGTAGTGCTCAGGGTCTACATAGGTGATTATAGGTTCAGTATGAGACATTGCAGGGCCCACTGCAGTGCCCCAGCAAGCCCTGGTCCTTGGGGGGCCTGGCATAGAGCAACAGGCCGCTGTATGGGTTCAATGCCAGATTGGAGGGACTGTCACAGGAAACATCCCTGGGAGAGCTTGTTGCCGTTGGCGTGGGTGTGAAATCTGCTTCCCAGGCGGAGAGATCAAAAGTCCACTTGATGGATGTCTGTGTACACAGGGCTCCTTGCTTGCTTTCATCTTGCTTCCAGAAAGAGGAGTAAACATTCAGCTGGTGAACTCTGCAGGCGTTCCCCTGAGGAGTGAAGCAGAGTAGCGTTGAGAGCAGACAGGACCACCAGGGAGATTGCTCCCGGGTCCTGAGGAGGAGCCAATGGACAGGTACTTGCAGTAGAAGTATTTCCAGAATTTCTCTAGACCAAAGTGTTTGAGGCCACCATTGATTTTGCTGGTTTCAAAGACTGCTAACCTTGACGCTTCACTTGTAGATTAAAAGTTTTTCCCAACAAGCTTATAGTAATGCTTTATGTAAATTGAGACAACATCTATTTCCTCGACTACATTTCTCTTAGCGCAGTCAGGTACTTCAGAGCAGAGCTTGGAAGCAGAATTGCTGAAGAATGAATCCTACACTTCCCCAAGTGAGGGTTTTCGCTTCTCAGAGACCCAATTTCCTCATCTATTGGCTTGTGAGGACTAAACATTTGGTCCGTATGCCTTTTTCTTTTAAGTTGTTTATTAGCAGCAAGCTAGGTTACTTAGGGGAGAGGACATGGGAAGGGGGGGTAGTTCAGATAATTCACAACTCCAGGGGTTTGGGGAGAGACATGAATAGATTCTCATGTTCATCAGCAGGACCTTTATGATCTGAGTTCTGCCTGCACCCTCCCATGTCCACCACCACCCCATCTCCTCCTGACAAGTGCCAGGTGCTAGTCCTTGGCCTCCCCACCACCTGCCTTGGCCCCCACTGCTGTCTCTGAGCTCTGGGCCTGTGATAGAGTCCAGGTGATAGGGGAACAGAGGCTACTGTAGGGGAGGGGAGATCCAGCACCTGGTGCCAGCTCAGAGAGGAAATGGAGTAGAGAGAGACCCTGCATATAGGAAAACCTGTCTGGGACCCAGAAAGTTTCACCAGCTTCAGGGGGCTTGCTTACCTCCCCACACACTTTCTTGCTCTGGGAAACAAGGGCTATGACAAGCCCTTCCACAGCCTCTTCTGTCCATGGATTCCCAGGTAACTATTGCTTCTTAGGTTACTATCAGGACAATGAGGGGATACAAGAGTGTGCCAGTTAGGGTTTGGCTCTGTCTCAGTTGGCCCTAGAACCCAAAAATTGAGATGACCAACCCCAAGGTCTTGCTTGTCCTCATGCTCCCTACACTGAGTGGGGTCACCTACCATGAAGGGAACGAAAGCATCCAGAGAAACGTACTTCTTCACTAGAATGGCATTTGAAGAAGAGTCAGGGCTAAGAATGAGAAAGCCAGCTGAAGAACTAATATTGTCAGCCAGAGAGATAATACAGCAGGTAGGGTGTTTACCCTAGCACCACAGATGGTCCCCCACCCCAAAGCACCATCAAGAGTAAGCCTTGAGCAATGTTAGGCATGCATTTACATATGAACAAAATAGCAAGAAAAACCAACTGGTGTATCCCTAGCTTAGGGATTCAAAGGAAAATCCTAGATTATATTTCATGTGTATTTTTATTGAACAAAGAAAGACATTGGGGCTTGAGAGATAGTGCAGCAAGTAGGGTGCCCACCTTGCATGCCTCTGACCCAGGTTCAATTCTGGCATCTCTTATAGTCCCTTCAGCACCACTAAGAGTAATTCCTGAGTGCAGAGCCAGGAGTAAACCCTGAGCTCTGCTAAGTATGGCAAAAACACAAATACCAAAAAGAAAGAAATTGGGTCTTACTATTTTTGACATTAATACATTGAGAGAATTTCCCATGGAAAGTCTTGGTTACTTGCCACAGAAACATATACTGTATCCTGGGGTGAGATGGTGGTCAGGACATATTGCAGTTAGTGGTACTCATCCAGAGCCATATAGTAGGTGGGGCATTTGCCTTGCATGTGGCTTACCTGGGTTTGATTCCTGGCATCCCATATGGTTCCTTAGCACTATCATGAGTAATTCCTGAGTGCAGAGCCAAGAATAACCCCTGAGCATCACTGGGTGTGGCCCCAAAACCAAAAATAAATAAATAAATAAAGGGAGGCACACATGATATTAACTAGCTTTAATTACACATCTTAATTGAACATAGAGATGATTTTATTAACTTATATGGCAACAGGGATAGAACCCAGAGCTTCACACATATGAGGCAAACACTCCACAAAAGAACCACATTACTTATCAAAAATATGATCTAATATGGATTCCTGAAAGCATGACTTAAAAAGAATATATTTGGGGGGGGGGGGCGGAGAGATAGCATGAAGGTAAGGCGTTTGCCTTTCATGCTGAAGGATGGTGGTTCGAATCCCAGCATCCCATATGGTCCCCTGTGCCTGCCAAGAGCGATTTCTGAGCATAGAGCCAGGAGTAACCCCTGAGCACTGCCGGGTGTGACAAAACAAACAAACAAACAAAAAAGAATATATATTTTTTTAAATGGTGAGGCTGGAGAGATGGTAGAGGAAGTAAGGTCCTTGCGTTCTTGTACATGGCCAATCCCTGTTTGATTCTAGCACCACCAGGGGTCACTCCAGAGCAGAGCCAGGACTTGCCCCTGAGCACCAATGAATAAGATCCAACTCTCCTCAACCCTCAAAACAACAACAAAACCCTAGACAAGTAATCACTGGTAAGAGCACTCCCTCAGAGTAGCCAGACAAATGACAAACTAAAACAATGACTGGTCAAATAAAAAAAGACACTACAAACACTTTTGGGAATTATCAAGATAGCTCTTGCAATATGAATTTACGAATTTAAGAATATGAATTCTGTCCAAAGTATATGTTGTAGCTTGAAATTAGCAGATGGAAATAATTTATATATATATATATATATATATATATATATATATATATATATATATATATATATGTGTGTGTGTGTGTGTGTGTGTGTGTGTGTGTGTGTGTGTGTGTGTGTGTGTGTACAGGGAAAGTTTATGCTGTATTTTCTGGTAAGTATGCTGAAATAAAGAAATTTTCAGGGCCCGGAGAGATAGCACAGTGGCATTTGCCTTGCAAGCAGCTGATCCAGGACCAAAGGTGGTTGGTTCGAATCCCGGTGTCCCATATGGTCCCCCGTGCCTGCCAGGTGCTATTTCTGAGCAGACAGCCAGGAATAACCCCTGAGCACCGCCGGGTGTGGCCCAAAAACCAAAAAAAAAAAAAAAAAAAGAAAGAAAAAGAAATTTTCAGAGCACTGTTTTAGGTTGTTTGTGTTTGGAGTTTTATCAAAAAAATTATTGGTTTTCAGCAAAATGATAAAACAGGGTTTCCCAAGTTTATTTGGCCTACCAACCCCCACCCATACTCCCAATTCTGGAGTCTTCTTGCTGTTTTCTCTCACTTTGGAAAACTCTGAGATAAAATTTCCCAGCTCTTAATTTGTGATGTGTTATTTAGTGCCTGGCTGTCACTCTTTATCTATAAAACACGTATTCAAATTCTCCAAACCTTGCTTTGCTTATGTGTACCTAATTGCAGAGTTGTGAAAAAGAAAGTATATAAATCTCTAAACGTCAACCACATTGGAGGTCCTTGGTATGGTTGACATTATTACCACAGCAACCATTTGCTATTGCTAATCAAAGGTATTGCTAAACCAAACTAAGAGGACTGGGAAATTAATGGGACAGATAATATTTGACACAACATCTTTTAAGTACCAGAGAGTTAACATTTGCTTTGGGCTACATGCTGAGGAGGTGGATAGACGTGAGCATAGCAGAGGTGAATGTATGGCTCTGGCCATTACTGCAATATCTCCCTGACTTAACTCTCTTTCTCCTTCCTTCCTTCCTTCCTTCCTTCCTTCCTTCCTTCCTTCCTTCCTTCCTTCCTTCCTTCCTTCCTTCCTTCCTTCCTTCCTTCCTTTCTTTCTTTCGTCTTTCTCTTTCTTCTTTCTTTCTGTATTTCTTTCTCTTCTCTCATTCTTTTTTCTCTTTCTTTCTTTCTTTCTTTCTTTCTTTCTTTCTTTCTTTCTTTCTTTCTTTCTTTCTTTCTTTCTTTCTTTCTTTCTTTCTTTCTTTTTTCTTTCTTTCTTTCTTTCTTTATCTCTTTCTCTTTCTTTCTCTTCTCTCTCTCTTTCTTTCTCTCTTCTCTTTCTCTCTCTCTTTCTTTTCTTTCTTTCTTTCGTCGTTCTCTTTCTTCTTTCTTTTTTCTTTCTGCATTTCTTTCTCTTCTCTTTCTTTTTTCTCTCTTTCTTTCTCTTTCTCTTTCTTTCTTTCTTTATCTCTTTCTCTTTCTCTCTTTCTTTCTCTTCTCTTTCTTTCTTTCTTTCTCTCTTCTCTTTCTTTCTCTCTTTTTCTCTTTCTTTCTTTCTTTCTTTCTTTCTTTCTTTCTTCCTTCCTTCCTTCCTTTATTTCTTTCTTCTTTCTTTCATGTCTTTCTTCCTTTTCTTTTCTTCTTTCTTTCCCACATCCAGGGATGCTCAAGGGTTACTCCTAACTCTAAGATTCAGTAATCACTCTTGGCATTGCTTAAGGAACCATATGGGATACTATGTATGAAACTCAGGTCAGTCACCTGTTAGGCAAGCACCCTACCTGCTGCCCTGTCTCTCTGGCCCCTCCTTGCTTTCATTGACTCTATTGTTCCCTGACCTTGGCTTCTACCTTTCTGATAGATACATCAGTACTTAGCACTTTCATCCCTCTTTCCCACACTTAAAATTCTTCAGCATCTCCCTTGTCCAATATATTTCTTTCTCTGCTCCAAATAGTCTTATGCTTTCTTCAAGTTTGTATGGTCTTTCTAGATACAACTAAAATGATCAGCACTTACAATTCGCAAATAATAAAAACAAGGCTCTCCTTGAGAGAATTTACCTTAATCAGTAGGTGCTGAAAGGAGCCCAGTATCTCTCAGCCCTTGGGAAAGATTACTTGACTACCAGTCAGAGGTATTGACACATCTTAAGAAGAAAACTGCAGTGAAAACTGCAATGAAACTCAGACCTAGAGAGATCAACTTTTATCTGAATGCAGTCAGCATAGTCAATGGGGAAAGAGATTGGAAAGAGTGGAATCTGGGTATTTCGATCATTAGTTTTCAGCTCTATTTCCTCTGTCTGGAGAGGCCCTACTTCTTCAGACATTTCAGTTCTCATCTTTTTTAACTCCTAGATGAAATGTGCCCATCTTTTAATTATTATTCTGGGATATTATCATTGATTCTGCTTACTGATTCTGCTTCCCAAGTACCTACAGACTCAGGTGGGTGCCTTTTGTGAGGTGTCAAGCATTATAGTCAATGGGAAACTAACTATGAACCTTGAAGGTGGATCGTCGTATTTATGTGAATCTTATAATTAAGTAAAGGTCTAAGTGGAAAAGATAAAGTGAACCAAGAAACTGGCAGGTTTTGTGTTTGTTTGCTTGTGATTGAAATGCTCTTTCAAGTAAAAGCTGTAAAGGGAAAAAAATCAAAGGTTTTGAGACAATGAAACCCACAAGAAACAAAATCAAAAGTTATTATAGATTGAAATCATATATGTAGCATATTTAGTAAATAAAGGACTAATAGTATAAAAAGGAATAGAACTTAATGGTGAATATAGAGAAGATAATCCTTTAAGAAATTGAGCAAAAGATTTGAATTAAGAAAACAAAGAGGGCCTGGAGAGATAGCACAGCAGTGTTTGCCTTGCAAGCAGCCAATCCAGGACCAAAGGTGGTTGGTTCGAATCCCAGTGTCCCATATGGTCCCCCGTGCCTGCCAGGAGCTATTTCTGAGTAGACAGCCAGGAGTAACCCCTGAGCACCGCCAGGTGTGGCCCCCCCCAAAAATAAAAGAAAACAAAGAAAACAAAGAAAAGGGGTCAGAGAGATAGCATGGAGGTAAGGCATTTGCCTTGCATGCAGAAGATTGCTGGTTCGAATCTCAGCATCCCATATGGTCGCAGAAAGGCGGTGGTTCAAATCCCAGCATCCCATATGGTTTCCTGAGCCTGCCAGGAGTGATTTCTGAGCATAGAGCCAGAAGTAACCCCTAAGCACTGCCAGATGTGACCCAAAAAACCAAAAACCAAAAAACAAAAAGAAAGAAAAAAATAAGAAAAAGTAAACCAAGAAAAGGGGCCGAATAAAGAGCATAGAGGTAGGGTGTTTGCCTTACATGCTGAAGGATGGTGGTTCAAATCCCAGCATCCTATATGGTCCCCTGAGCCTGCCAGGAGCAATTTCTGAGTGTAGAGCCAGGAGTAACCCCTGAGTGCTGCTGGGTATGATCCAAAACCAAAAACAAACAAAAAAAGAAAAAAGAGAAAAAAGAAAATCAAGAAAGTATGCTCGGGGCCGGGAAGGTGGCGCTAGAGATAAGGTGTCTGCCTTGTAAGCGCTACCAAGGAACGGACCGCGGTTTGATCCCCCGGCGTCCCATATGGTCCCCCCAAGCCAGGGGCGATTTCTGAGCACATAGCCAGGAGTAACCCTTGAGCGTCAAACGGGTGTGGCCCAAAAACCAAAAAAAAAAAAAAAAAAGAAAGAAAGTATGCTCAACATAAGTCTAATAAACATTGAACAATGTTTCAAGTTCACTTCTATTGAGAAAGTGGTATATATTGCTCTCATATCTAGGAGCCTTATATAGCCCTCCTATAAAAATGATAAAAGTCTAGAAAGATTCTACTCTATTACTGGTTGAAAAATAGTGCAATTTATGAAGCAATGAATAATCAAATGGGGATCTACATTAAAGTAACTTTGTGTGTGTGTGTGTGTGTGTGTGTGTGTGTGTGTGTGTGTGTGTATTTTGGGCCATACTTGGCATAGCTCAGAGGTTACTCCTGATTCTGAGTTCTGAAGTTACCCCTGGCAAGCTCGGGGGTCCATATGGGATACCAGGCATCAGAGATTGATCCTGAGTTGGCACATACAAGGCAAACTCCCTACCTGCTGTGCTATTGCTTCAGCCCCTAGTCTGGGGGCTAGGATTAGGTCTGGGGCAAAGGACTATAAGGGACTGTTTTGGAGGGTCTGTATCTCAAAAGTGGTGGAGGCAATCAGATGGCAGATGTTCCAGATCTAGCAAGATGATTTGAGAGAGCATGTGTGAGATTGTACCAATGTCCCTGGTTTCACCATTCTTGCTTCTGTTCCTGTAGCCTCTATGGTGTACAAACTTGACATTTTCTTGGACCACATCTTTCATCTTTTGTGCTTCTGTATTTACTTCTTCCACTTAGTTCTCATGGTGCAGAGACTTCCAGGAAGATGGCACTACAAGCTAAAGCAAGATATAATATTCTTGAGCTAATTTGATTTCCCTAGAAACCCTATAGCCATTGAGTGCTGCTGTGAAGCCTGAGGTTCAACTGATTCTTCTTGCTTTTCATTGTTGTTTTGGGGCCTTACCCAGTGGTGATCAGAGATTACTCCTTGCTCTGTGCTCAGGGGATTACTCTTGGCAGGGCTTGGGAAACCTATGTGGTGCTGAGGATGGAACCAGGGTCAGGCAAGACAAATCATGCCTTCCCACTGTACTGTTTCTCTAGCCCTGATTCTTACTGCTTATTAGAAACCCATTTTCTCTGCTTGGATGATTGAGGAATATCTTTTTCAGCTTCAAAGCTGAAGATGCTTTTTCATCTTCAAAGCTTCAAAGCTTAAATAGGATATGTTTGGATTTCAGCCTCTCATTATTGGTTTTACATGGATGTCTTCTTGGTGTGGAGACTGAGTTCTTTATATCAGGAGAAATTTTTTCTATTATATACTAAAATGTCTTTCCTTTTTGCTAATTTCTTTAAGAATAACATTTTTCACTTGGTTATATTAACTAATGTGTTTAACATTTTAAGTTTTATCATTTTTCTTGAAAATAACTTTTTCCTCTGATTCACTAAAACCAAACCAAACATCACCTTATTCCTTATTTTATATTATTTATGTCATCAATAATGTTTAATTGACTTTCTCATTAATTTCTCTACATTTTTCCACTTTCTATTGTTTTATCATGTTGCCTTTGAATTATTTATGTCCTTTTTTCTATAGAATGAACTAATAATAAACAATTTTCTCCCTGGTTATATTTACAGTCATGCATTCTTTATTTTTTTTCTTTTCCATTTGTTGTTATACTTACATATTTTTTGTATTGCTATTGTTGGAGGAATTCCTTCATAATATCCAGTCAACCTTATTCAATCCAGGAAGGAGGCACAAATGTAAAAAGAATCTGAGTTCTAAGACAGTTGATAAATGGAAGCCCTTGGTTGTTTTCATTTGTTTGAAGTTTTCTGTGTTAGTTTATAGTTACTAGAGTGTCTTATGAAACACTGGGGTTATTACTCATAACAGCTACATCCTCCCTCACACTGTATGTGCTCCAGCTACAGATTTGTTGATAGAATATCCCAATCTCTCTTCAGACTATAAACCTTTGAGGGAAAATAAACCCCAACTGTCATGTCATCTGGTAGACTTCCTCAATCCCTTTCTAAGAGCTCACTTGTAATTAATTAAAACAATGAGTAATGTGGCTTCAGAGCATTTGCCAGTATTTAAGAGTATTTTCTTTATTTGTTTACTCATTTAATAGTTCAATGTCTTTTTGACATATACTAAACAAATAAGAGAAGGGGCTTATCTCTCTTTTGAAATTTTTACATCCTCAACACTAAAAGGGCCAAAGAAGGGAGCTAAAGCCATAGTACAGCAGATAGGGCACTTGCCTTGCACAAGGCTGACCTTGTGATATCCCATATGGTTCCCTGGACCTCAGAGGAATAGTTCCTGAATGCAGACCCAGGAGTAAATCCTGAATTTCACTAGGTGTGACTCAAATACAAAACAAACAACAAAACAAAACCAAAGAACAATAAAAAAATTCAAAGAAGACCATTATTGTTTTGATGTTTAGTTCCAACTTTATAAAGTACATGGTGAACACTTTTGTGAATCTTTTTACTTATTTTTGTTTGTTTTATTTTGGGCCACACTGAGTGGTACTTAGGGTTTGGGAATTGAAACCAGGTTGGCTGCGTACCAAGGCAAGCCTACACACTGAACTACTACTCTTTGAACCCAGATTAGTGGACCTCAAGTCAAGTGTACTTGTACCCACAGTACTGTTGCTCTGGCCCCAATTTGTGAATCATTTTAAATGATCTCTTCAGAGTTAATATTTTTGGAAGTGGAATTATTATGATATCAAGAGATACATATTTTATTTTATTTTATTTTATTTTATTTTACTTTACCCAACTCCAGAAGGGTAGTTTAAAAATGCTACTCTCGGGGCCGGAGAGATAGCATGGAGATAATGCATTTGCCTTCCATGCAGAAGGACGGTGGTTTGAATCCCGACATCCCATATGGTCCCCTGTGCCTGCCAGTGGCGACTTCTGAGCATAGAGCCAGGAGTAACCCCTGAGCGCTGCTGGGTGTGACCCAAAAACCAAAAACCAAAAAAAAAAAAAAATGCTACTCTCACCAAAAGTACAGTTGTGTGCTCATTTCATTTCTGTCAGTGATTTTAGTAAATGTTCTTAAATTTTGCCTAGAGGTAAAATATAATAACTCATTATTTACTTTGGGGATCATGAAGAGGTTGAACTTGGGGACACACTTTGCAGTAGTTCTTTCTGGTACTGTGCTGAGGAGTGACCCCTATTGATGATCAAGAGACCATATAGGATACTGGGGATTGGCTCAAGGTCTGCAGCATGCACGGCAAGTACTTCAGTCCTTGTTCTTTCCCTCCAGTCCCTCATTCTATTTTTATTTTAGTTTTATTATTATTCCTTTAAAACTCTTTGCAGGGACTGAAATGATACTACAATGGGTTAAGGGTGTTTGCCTTGTATATATGACTGACCAAGTTTGATCCCCAGCATGCCATATGGGGCCCTAGGTACTGTCAGTAGTAATTCTTGAATGCAGAGCCAGGAGTAACCCCTGAGTATCACTAGGTATGGCCCTAAAGAAAAAAACACTTTGAAAATTGTTTATTCAATTTATGAAATTCCACATTTTTCTATTGCAGTATTAATATTTTTATTGATTTTTTTGTTTCATTGGTGGACTTGAAACCACAGCCTCCTACATACAAGGCAAATGGTCACCATTAAACCACAGTCCTAGTCCTTTGCCTTAGAGTTGAGTATTATTATGACTTCTGCTGCTCTGCAGGATCTTTACATTTGTGTAAGTTTGCTATTTTCTCTTGATGGCTGGGGGAATGGGGAACTGTTTTGAAATGCCTTGTTCACTTATAATTTGTAGAAATATTTACCTATATATTTTCCAATAATTTTTGGGTATTTGGTCCACATCAAATAGTGCTTGAGGATTACTCCTGGCTCCGGGATTACTCCTGATAGTGCTTAGGAAACTGACCATATGTGGTGCTGAGATTAAACTAGGGTCAGCCATGTGCAAGGTGACCAACTAATTTCCTATACTATCTCTCTAACCCCATCTATTTCTATTCTTATGGTTTATTGAAAAATTTTAATCTAAAGAGTGAGGTAAGGATAGAGGACTATTTTGGGGGGTTCACACCCAGTAGCACTCAGGGGTTACTCCTGGCTCTATGCTCAGAAATCGCTCCTGGCAGGCTCAGAGGACCATATGGGATGCTGGGATTTGAACCACCGACCTTCTGCATGAAAGGCAAATGCCCTACCTCCATGCTATCTCTTCAGCCCCAGATAAAAGACTTTTTTTTTTTTTTTTTGGTTTTTGGGCCACACCCGGTGATGCTCAGGGGTTACTCCTGGCTATGCGCTCAGAAGTCGCTCCTGGCTTGGGGGACCATATGGGACGCCGGGGGATCGAACCGCGGTCTGTCTCCTAGGCTAGCGCAGATAAGGCAGGCACCTTACCTCGAGCGCCACCGCCCGGCCCCAGATAGAAGACTTTTTAAATGATTGTCCAACTATTCTAAAATTACTTGCTGAAGTATTCAATATATCTCTTCTGATAAATACTTATGCCCATTATGTGCTAGCACTAAGACCTTTACATAGATAATCTAGTTTATTCTTGCAAGAAATAACTGAATCAAGGGGCTGGAGCAGTGGCACAAGCAGTTAGACGTTTGCCTTGCATGTGCTAACCTAGGACAGACTGTGATTCAATCCCCCCGGCGTCCCATATGCCAGGAGTGATTTCTGAGCTCATAGCCAGGAGTAACCCCTGAGCGTCACTGAGTGTGCCCCTCCCCCCCAAAAAAAAACAAAAATAAATAAATAAAAGAAGTAACTGGGTCATATCTGTATTTTCAGAAAAAAAGAAAGAAAAGAATGATTTCTGGAGAGCAGTTATTTAAGAAACCCAGATTTGAAGCTGTATGTTCTAGCACCCACAGGTGACAATGATAGTACAGAATAAATTGGAAGTAAAAATTGAATGAAAATAATTGTGTATTTGTACCAGGGAGGTGGCAGTAGAAATAAAGAAAATTGGGGCCGGAGAGATAGCATAGAGGTAAGGCATTTGCCTTGCATGCAGAGAGTCTGTGGTTCGAATCCCAGCATCCCATATGGTCCCCTGAGCCTGCCAGGAGCGATTTCTGAGCATAGAGCCAGTAGTAACCCCTGAGTGTTGCCGGGTGTGACCCAAAAAACAAACAAACAAAAAGCAATAAAGAAAATTGAAATAGTTTGGAGATATAACTTATTGTGACTATTTTATTTTATTTTTTGTCTTGGAGTAATTCCTGGTGATGCTCAAGAGTTACTCCTGGCTCTGCACTCAGGAATTATACCTGATTGTCCACTATAAGACAAGTGCCCTACCCATTGTACTATCGCTCCAGCTTAATTACAATTATTTTACTATGGACTAGTGCACATGCATGGCATACAGAAGCCCTGGATATGATTCCTGCACTGCACACCCACTAAGCTCTGTTGGAAGCAAGCAACCCTTGAACACAGACCTAGGTGTGACCCCAAAAAACCAGCAACAACAAATATGGGGAGATTTGAGAGGGGAGATGTCAAATATGGCTCAGGTTTTTGAAAGGAATATATTTAACAAGAAAATAGTACATTTATTTGTGTCTGTACCAAGATGGAAGGACCTAGTGATACCCATTAAGAAGATGTCAAGTCAGAGGCTGAAAAGATAGCACAGCATGTATGTAAGGCATTTTCCTTACACACAGTCAACCTGGGTTTATTCCCTGATCCACATATGATTCTGAAAACACTACCAGGAGTAGTCCCTAGGCATAACATAGGGAGTAAGCCCAGCACATTGCCTAGTGTGCCTCAAAAAACAAACAAACAAAAAACAAAAACAAAAACAAAAAAAAAACTAAACTAAACAAAATATCAAAAATGTTAGGTAAACCATCAGGCATACCTATTTAGGCCACAGACAAGAATTCTGAATTCAAGGTGCAGATTTGAGAAATATATACTAATAGTGAATGAAGTCACAGGAAAATCTGGGATTATTTAAGTAAAATGTATTAAATAAACAAAAGAATTCCTGGAATAGATTCCTAGGACTCTCTGATATTTAAAGGGTTAGAAGCAGAGGAGGGAGAAACCAGGACAAATGACTGCTAGGGAACTAGGAACATGGTGTCTCACAAAGAAAACATGCACTTGAGGAGATGTATGCGTGGTAACTAAGAGAGTGAATGAAATGATGGACTGTGCACTCTAAACTAGAGAGTGAAGACAGGAAAGGGTCTATAGAGAGGAAGCAGAAGAACCAATAATCTAATATTCAAGTGGTAGGAAGAACAATTGCAATTGGGTTCATCTAATAAGCAAGCTGGAAGAACAGTAATTGCGGTCAGAAAGTTGTTGGAATTAGTGGTTGTGAAAATGGAAAAAGAGAAAGACTTTGAGGAGATAAAGAGCAGCCAGGGAGTGTTTGTGGGAGGTGGGTGCTTAAGGGGCTTTATGGGAGGACAGAGAGAAAATGTATCACTCGTGAGGACTCTGAAGTAGTTTAGGATGATGGCTGGACTGTGTAAGGCAAATGCCAGAGTCTTCAGTGGAGGAAGCACAAAGGGCAGAGCTGGGGGGGCTGGGAGTAGTACCCAAGGACACCCTCATTTCCTTGTCACATAGACATGAGCAAACTTCATGGAGGGGACTGCAGGGAAGAGTCAGGTTTGGGTGCAGTGGAAAGCCAAATGAAGCCAAATTGTGAAATTCCAGTGGGCTAAGGAAAAGTTTGGGCAGGCAGTAAAGAAGGCATTTAGATTAGGTTTAAGGGGTAGTGACTACTTCCAGAATAATGACTGCAGGGAGGACAAACATGGGAAAGGAGCAGGTTCTATTTTGGGCTTTGACCTATGGACATAGGTATAAATCTTAGACTTGATTGATCCAGGAAAAAGAATGCATACAAGGGTCAATAAATGTCAGCTGTGACCTGGGAGATATTCCAAGTATCTTTATTCTTTTGGGGGGTTTCATATCTGGTGGTGCTCAAAGGTTATTTCTGGCTCTGCACTCAGTAATTACTTCTGGTTCTACACTCAGTAATTCAGAAAACCGTAGGGGATGCCAGAGATTGAACCCCCTTTCAGCTAGCCTGCGTTGTTCCTTTACAAAAATTATTTAATTAAATAAAATTATTTTTAAAATACATTATTTGGGTACCTGAAATCTGACCACCATTTCTTTTCTTACAAAGTTATGATAGTCATAGTTGATACAACAGGTAATTTTAGGGGGAGAAGTTTTGAGTTTAAGGTTCTTTGAGAAGAGACATAAATAGGGGTCCCAGAAAGATTTTATTCCTAGGTATTGTGCTAAATTGTCCACTGTTGTCCTGTTGAATCAGAAGTGGGGGGTCTTGGTGTTTGAATGGATGCAGCTTTGGCTGGGGTGTATGGAAATAGAGGCTCAGTAGTGGCCCAGAAATGAATACTTGAATCATAGGTAAAAGCTTCCAAAGAAGCATATGTTTTTCTTTCACTCTTCAAGTATAAAATGATGCCTAGATTATTATTTCAAAATATTTTTGCTTGTTTTAATAGAATCAACATTTAAGTGATTTGTTTGGCTCATTTCCCTCAAATTTTACTCTTTTTTTGGTCTACTATGCATTTGATTACCTTTGACTCATGTAATTTTATTTTTTGGTCACACCCAGCAATACTCAGGGATCCTGGCAGGGCTCAGGGAACCAGGGGAACCATATGAAATGCCAAAGATTGAATCCTGATCAACTGTGTGCAAGGCAAGCACCTATCTGCTGTACTATCTTTGTAGCTCGCTTATGTAATCTATTCTTTGGTGGGGGCAGTTCTGGCAGTGCTTAGGGCTTACTTTTAGCTCTGCACTCAAGAATCCCTCCTGGAGGGAATTAGGGAACCATATGGTGTGCCAGGAATTGAACCCAGGACAGTCATGTGCTAGACAAATGCTCTACCTACTGTACTATCTCGCTGACCCTTTAGTAACCTTTTGTATTGAGTTAAATTTCCCAGCACAGGGCTAGGGATGTTGCTCAGATGGTAAAACTTGCATCTCAAAAGTACCTGCTTCAATTCCAGCAACTCAGGGAGTGGCCCCAGGGCATGTGCACTACAGATGTAACTCCCACAGCAATAAGAAATAAACAAGATAAATTTATAGATAACTTTTCCAGCACAAGACAAATTATGGTTTGAGGTTAGCATATTGATAGAATTCAGACTTAACAGAACTTAGCACTGTCAGAGTTAAGGAGGTAAAGTTGAAATTTTTATTGGCACTTGCCAATACCTTGTTGAATCATCAGGAAATTCAGGAACAGAAGCAGCCAGACTCACTACAGTGCAGCTTCCTCACCACCTTCTGTGCCTGGGACTTTCACTCACTGATGTCTGAGCTCCTCTCCAGCTCCTAGGTACCTTTTATTATTTTGGGGATGGGGTGGAGGACAGCACCTGGTGGTGCTCAGGGCTTTCTCCTGGTTTTGTACTCTGGGATGACTTCTGGAGAGGCTCAAGATACCACATGGAATGCTGGCCTGATGTACTCTCTCCCTGATCACACCAGGCAGCGTTCAGGGATTACTCCGGCTCTACTCTCAGAAATCACTCCTAGCAGGCTCAGGAGACCATATGGGATGCCAGGATTCGAACCACCATCCTTCTGCATGCAAGGCAAACACCCTTCCTCCATGCCATCTCTTTGGCCCTTTCAGCAGCACTTTTTAATGGATTTATTCCATGTGTCCTCACGATGAGAGCTCTCTGGGTTTTTTTGTTTGTTTTTGGGCCATGCCCAGCAGTGCTCAGGAGTTACTCATGACTCTGAACTTAGAAATGATTCCTGGTAGTGCTTGGGGAAACTCTAGGGGATGATGGGAATCGAACATGGGTCGGCCGTGTGCAAGGCAAATTCCCTACCTGCTGTGCTATAGCTCCATAATTACTTTTAAGCCTCCTATTTTCCCCACATTATAACGACTCTAAAATTTTAATGCTTCTTGTAATCCAAACTGTTCTTTGATTTGATGAAATATAGATTTTTATTACCAATTCCCAACCTAACATAATTCCTGGTTCACAATAACACTGAAGAAACATTTGTTTATTGATTAATATGTAATTAAGAGGTCATGAAAGTTTTTTCGGCATCAGGGATTCAGTGTAGGTATTTATATACATGAAGTGTGTGCTTTATCACTATGCTACATCCTGGTCCCAGGAGACCACATAATTTGAATTCTTTTTTTAACTATAAACTATTTGTAGGAAGTGGGGGCTAGGAGCCACCTGCAAGTAAGTACTCAGACAGTTCCTAGCTCTGTGTTGTTGAGTGTCCTCCTTTGGTACTCAGGAAACCAAAGTTCCAAAGGTGTCAAGCCTTTGAACCAGGTCAGCTACATACAAGGCTACATACAAAGTACCTTACTTCCTGTACTTTCTCCAGTCTCTTAAATATAAACTCTAACTTGACCTCTGGCCTTTTACTAAACTCCTTAAAAAAGCATAATGAAAACTAAGCTCCTAATAAAGTTCCTAGATTCAGAAAAAATGAAATGTTAGGTTGTTACAAGAATAGAAAGGGTCATTATTTACCTACATCTATAATTATTTTATTTATTTATTTTTAATTTTTGTTTTTTTGGGCACACCCAGGGGTGCTCAGGGTCACTCCTGGCAGGCAAAGGGAACCATATGGGCTGCCGCTGTCCATCCTGGATCGGCTGCTTGCAAGGCAAATGACTTACTGTTGTGCTATCTCTCCGGCTTCCTCTATAATAATTTTAAATTAATTTAATGTATAAAAGGCATTACTTAGGAACAAAGTAATAAGTAAAATAAATAAATAAAATGTGTTAAATAAATATACCTTTTAAATAAAATTTGTCCCACACACATACACACACCATAACCCTAGAATATAAGTTGAAAAATATGACAATAAGAATATTGAAGTAGGTGGGGCTGAAGCAATAGGACAGCCGTGAGGGCATTTGCCTTGCATGTTGCTGACCTAGATTCAATCTCCAGCATCTCATATTGTGCCTGAGCCAGGATCCTGGTAACAGAGCCAGGAATAACTCCTGAGCACCAATGGGTATGGACTAAAAACAATATATATTCAATAAAATATATTTATATATTAAGGTTGGGTTGGGGAAAGAGAGAGAGAGAGAGAGAGAGAGAGAGAGAGAGAGAGAGAGAACACAAAGGACTAAGCATATATTTTGTAGTCCCAACACATGAAGATTCTATAAGCACAATCAGGAAGAACTTCTGAGCACCACCAGGTGTGGTCCTCCAAAAACATCCTCCCAAAAAAAGAGCACTTAAGTGTATGATTTACCAAGTTCTATAACTGGCTCCATCTTGCTTTCTAGTACCTATCCTTCACACTGGTGTATTGTGCCATGGAAGACAGATGCAGTGTAAACACTCTTCAATGTAGCCCACAGGGCAAAGCACCTCTGAAAACTGAGCGCCTTGAAGTTAAATTCATACTGTTGTGAACTGGCATTCATCTCTTTCTGGTCTTCAGAGGAGAGGGAGGAGAAAGATGCTGCAGAGCTCAAGTATAATTGCTTATTAGGCACTGTTCAATGAGGGAGGCAGTAAAAAAGTGCAACTACTATTATTGCATAGTAAAGAGCACCTTATTTAGCTCTTGGGAAAGATTGAAGGATATTTACTGCTAAAATGCAATTTTCACACACTTTGAAGGAATCATCACAAGTACTACCCCCTTTTCTAACTCAGAACCATTAAGTCAATCTCAGGAAATGTTTAGATTCCTTTGTCTTGGTAGTTTCTTCTTTGCACATTCTTCCCTGGGAATACACTTACATTCTTTCCAACTTTCAGAGTCATTTTTACTGGCACAAATGAATTTCCAGTTCTCCTTATCTTTTCCCCTGCAATTTTATTGCAATTATGTATGAATTTTCCTTTGGCCACAATTAACTTTCTTATGCCTCTGAATCTTTGATTTTTTTCCCTTACATACCAGCTTGTTTGAAAGCCAGGTAGGTCCCAGTGTGCTAGTATCTATTTCCTGAAGTTACTTCTTTGACCTGATAAAAAGGAACATCTTACTATGGGTTGCAACTCCAGAGAACAGTGGACACAGATTTTATAAGACACAATGATGTCTCAAAAGAAGGGGGTCGCCCCCAGCATAGAGAAGGATCATAGTAAAGCCCTATTTCCCCCTTTCTGCTCAAAATGCTTGGGTGCTATCGGAGAGTATCAAGTTACTTCTAGACAATTCTCCCCTTCGCTTCTCCTGACTACTTATTTTTATTTGTTCATCTTCATTTTTTAGTCTTTTGTTTTGTTCTATTCTTTAGTTATATTTCCACTAATTTGGGGGAACAGATTCCTTAATCTGACTTCTTCTGTTTTATCTGCAAAACAGGCTTTTAAATGCCTCCCCTTCAGTTTTTCTGTGTGTGAATTAAGTGCCACTCCCTATTCGAATGCCTCATGACATCAATTTGTAATTTTGTTCCCTATAAAGGGGTATTCGTTTGAGGACTTCTCTTCATTACTTGCAAGCTGAAATTTCTCCCATTTCCTGGAACACTCTTGTCCTCATTGTGCACAGTTTTTTCAAGTCCACATGGTCTTCTAGTAGACTGGCCATAGAATTTACTCAGACGCATTCTAGAGTAAGAGATCAGCTCTGTTCATGAGTTACTGCAGAAGCAGGGCTAAGCATACTATCCTAGGCAAGGCAACTCTGACACATGAGGCCTCTCCTGGCTGCACATGCTGCTTCCTGTCCTGAGAGTCATCGTCTTCTGGCCTTTCAGAAAAATCATGCTTTCCTAACCTTTTCATATAAACTCTCCTGTAGCCAAAATTACTATTTTCTCTGCTCAGAATACATGTGTTTCTTTTCTGGCTCACTCTCCTTTACCATCCTCTGAATTTCTGTTAAAAGCTAGGCCATACTTTAGAATCTTTGAATTTCCAAATTCCTTCAGAAATAAATCCATTCAGAGGGTAGGGTTTGTCAATTCAATTCTATATTTTATTTTGAGCACTAACTAACCTAGATCCAAATAAAGTGCTAGGGATAAAAAAGAAAAAGAGAGAGCAGTAAAGATCCAAAGAGATCTTGATTTATATGCAGGTGACCTGGGTTTTATCTTTAGTACCACAAATGGGTCCCTGAGCACTGCCAGGAGAGATCCTTGAGCTCAGAGCCAGGAGAAAGCCCTGAGCACCACAGGGAGTGGATTCACTTCCCACCCCATTTCAATAAAACACAATCTTGGGCAACTGGAGAGATAGTACAGTGGATAGAGTGCTTGCCTTCATGTAGCTAACCCAGATTCAATCTCCAGCATTCCATGTGGTCCCCTAAGCACTGGCAGGAATAGTTCCTGAGAGCAGAGGCAGGAGTAACTCTGAGCTCCACCGGGTGTGGCCCCCAAATAAACAAATCCACAATCTTTTTTGTTTGTTGTTTCGGGGGGACACAATCGGCAGCGCTCAGGTGTTACTCCTGACTCTGTGCTCAAAAATAGCTCCTGGCTTGGGGGACCATAGGGGATGCTGGGGATTGAAACCGCCTCCGTCCTGGGTCAGCAGTGTGCAAGGCAAATGCCCTACCACTGTGCTAACACTCTGGCCCTAGAAACCCACAATCTTGGAGGCTGAAGAGTTAGTTAGTACAGGGGTTTCTATTCTGCTGACCCAGGTTTGAATCCCTGCACTACATATGGTCTTCCAAGCACAGCCAGGAGTCACTCCTGAGTATAGATCTATGAGTAGTCTTTAAATACTACTGGATATAGCACTAACCCTACACACACCTCAAAAATAAACATAAAACATAATCCAGGGGCCGGAGCAATAGCACAGCTGTAGGGCCTTTGCCTTGAACTCGGCAGATCTAGGATGGATCTGGTTCGATCTTTGGCATCCCATATGGTCCTCCTAGCCAGGAGCGATTTCTGAAGACATAGTCAGGAATAACCTCTGAGTGTCACTGGGTGTGACCCAAAAAACCAAAACCAAAACCAAAACCCACAATCCAAATATACAGGAAATCTTATTATTTCAAAGGGGAAAATAAACATATAAATAAATAAGTTTATAAGTGAATAATTGTAACCCAATTGAGAGTATCTTTGTTATGGTGGTGGTGTTAGGTGTTAGCAACACGACTTAGGTGGATTTTCAGAAATGAAGAAGTTATCTGTAGTTTTTGCATAAACTATATGTTACTTACTCTTTACTAAACACTATAGAGAGATGACAGGCTTGGCCCTCTCCTTCTAGTGCTTATACTGTTAGGGAAGGAGACAATACTAAAGCCAGAAGGCTTCAAAAGAAGACAAATGAGACAGCCAACCCTGCTCCCAAGTACAGAAAGGATAAGCTGAAATCTAAAAAGATGAATCAGAACAGTTAGGTGAGAGGCAGAGGGAGAAAAAGCCAGGTGTTGAGGTGGGAGCAAGGATGATGTATTGAAATGCTGCGGAGACAATATGGCTGGAGAGGAGGGAGAAGTGGGGAAAAGGAAATGGATTGAAGCTGGAATTGAGGCTGGGGTCAGAATAAGCAGCCCTTGTAGATCTTATTAAGGAGTTTGAACTTTATCCCAAGGTCAGTGTGAAGCCATAAGGTAAGCATTAAATTCATAGCTTAGACAGGAGATGGTGGTGGTAAAAGGGAGAAAAGGAAGGTGTTAAGAAACATCTAATGATGGGCCGGGAGAGATAGCACAGCGGTGCTTGCAAGCAGCTGACCCAGGACCAAAGGTGGTTGGTTCGAATCCCAGTGTCCCATATGGTCCTCCGTGCCTGGCAGGAGCTATTTCTGAGCAGACAGCCAGGAGTAACCCCTGAGCACCGCCGGGTGTGGCTCAAAAACAAAAACAAAAACAGAAAAAGAAACATCTAATGATAAAATTGGTAACTGATTGGTGATGAGTGGTGAAGAAGAATGAACACAGGTTACTATCAGAGTTATTCACTGAGCTAAGGAACTTAAGAAACTCCAGATCTGGGTGAGGATGATCCAGTTTAGACCTGCTGGAGTTTGAGGTAGCAGTGAAAAATATTCAGCTGATGAGCAAGTGAGCATGTAGGTCTGGAGAGAAAGCTTCCAGAGTTTGGGGAATATCCATGATAATAAAACCATAGGAGTGAATTAATTTTCCTTGGGAAAAAGTCACAGTGGGAAGAGATATGTGCCTTAGAAGAGAATGTGAAAAATATTTAATGGTCACATAAAGGAAGATCTGTCAAAGATGATCAAGAAAAAGCAGCCAGAGAAGAAAGAAGAAAATCAGAACCTAGTGATGTTGCAAAAGTCAAAGGAAAAAGCATTTCAAAGAGGGAACAGTGAAGCAAAATGAGAAATAAAAACTGATGATCTTACCCAGAGCAGTGTTTGAGAGAAGCCAGGCCATTATTCAGATTGATGGGGTTGAGAAGTAAGTGGGTGGTGAGGACATGGAGTCAGGTATGAAGCTACTCTTTCCACAAGTTTGGGAAGGAGGAAGAGTCCAGAGAACATGAGGACTGAGGAAGAATGGGAATGAAGGACTGAGGAATATTAATTTAATTTAATTTAATTAAGTTGTTTTTGGTTTGTGTACCATACTCAGCAATGCTCAAGGGTGCTCCTGGATCTGCACTCAAGAATCACTCCTGGTGGGCTTTAAGACCATATGGGATGCTGGGGATTGAACCCACGTCAGTTATGTGCTAAGCAAATGCCCTCTCGACTGTACTATCTCTTTAGCAAAAAAAAATTTTTTTAATCAGAGACACTTGCCTATGTTTAATTGCTGAATAGAAAGAAATGATTAAAGAGAAAGAGGCTGACCGTAGGAATGAGACAATATTAGTGTAATGGTCCACAAAGAAAAGTGGGGCATCAAAGCACAGGTGAAGGCCCAGACTTTGAAAGGAAGAGGGTCATTGCTCCTTCCCAACTCATGGGGAGAAGGAGGCAGAAGGTGTAAGAACATACAGGAGGAGGTAGCTGAAGAATTTCCACTTGATAGCTTTTCATCTTTAGAACACAGAGGTTCAATAAATATTTATTAAATGAATAGATGCACATAATACAAATCTAAAATCAGCACAGGCCCTTCCTTTCCTCCAGAAGCATTCTATTGTCCAGGAAAGTATGTCAATAATGGGGCCAGGATGTGGCTCTGTGCCAAAATGCATACCTGGCATGTATGAGGTCCAGGTTCTGTCCCCAGCACCAACAAATATAAAGTATACAAATGATATAGTTCTTTTTAAGAAGAAGAACTTCAGGAAGGGTGTCTTTGAAAAGAATTTAGAGAAGAAATACCAATATCAGAAAATAAGGATGCTAAAGTATTGTTCCAAAAAAATTGGCAGGAACAACACTGTGATGTACAATGAAGTAAAAACGAAAGGACTGGCTGATTGTTCCAAGTCTGCTTTGTCCTATCCCTATTTTTAAATTTTTAAAAATATTTCTTTTCCATTTCCTACAAGCTTCAAGCCACAAATTTAGACTCTAAGAGAACAGTAGAGAACTCATCTATTGGGCACATACTATTTGCCAAGAAAAGTGGTAAGTCTTTTCAATTTTCAACTTCACAAGACAGCTTTCCAAGGCTTTGCCACTGTCCATTTGAAGGGGGCAAAAACTAAGCTTCAGAGAGAGGAATGTGACAATGTTACTCCATCAGTAAGTGGCAGAAACAAAGCATAAATTCTGATCTGTCTTTACCATTCCTTTTTTGTTTATTTGTGTTGGGGCCAAACTTGGGGTTGCTCGGGGATTACTCGTGGCTCTATGCTCAGAAATTACGCCTGGGGTTGCAAGAGGGACCATATGAGATGCTAGGGATTAAACCCAGGTCAGCTGCTTTTGAAATTTTATAATTGTTTGCCTGTGTTATCCACTTGATAAATTTTATGTGCATTATATTCGAGTTGCATTTTATTTTACATAGTGGGAGAAGGATTAGAGAATACACCCAGCGAGTCTCAGGGGTTATTCTTGGCTCTGTGCTCAGTAGTGAACCCTATCAGTACTTGGGGACCATATGATTTATACTAGGGATTCAAACATGTTTTGACAGCATTGTAAGGCAAGTGTCTTGATTTCTATTATCTTTCCTGGCCAAGGCATTTTTTTTAATGGGGCCACATCCAGTAGTGTTGCTGGTGGTAGACGTGGAGGGTGTCCAAGCAATACTTATCCCAGAGGTATAGGCCTGAAGATTCAGTGCTTGACCTGGTTTGAGGTCCAGCAGTACTTGGTCTGGCAGTCTTGGGTTTCATAAAAGTCATATTATGTTCTCTGGGGTGATGGTAAACAGTGCCAGGAATTGAACTCAAGGCCTAGCACTTGCCAGGCATGTGCTTTACCCATTTGTATCTTTGGCATCTAGTTCATGTTTCTTTTGATTAAGACTTAAAACTACATCTCTTCAAGGTTCTTAGACGACAACTGCATCAATGTCCTGTGGAGGTAGGGAAGCTTCATTTAAAACTGCTTCTTTTCGCCTCATCCACAGTTTGCAGTCAGTGTGTATATGGAGCTAGATTTCTGAGTTAATGTCATCAGCACTATTGGTGGAATGTCACTGAGAGCTGTGGGAGCTACTCCACAAAATGTCTTATTGGTGTCAATCTGATAAATGGAGAACTTATTGTTTCTGCTGTGGATTGATTTATTTATCTTTCAGTTATAAAACTGGGGAGCTCAAAAAAGAATATTGGCTTGGATATGTTGTGGCAAGGGAGGGTGGCTTTTGAAAGGGATCAGCAGTCCTTTTATTTTATAAAGATTTTTTTGTAGCTTACAAGACCTTCTTAAAAAAAAAAAAAAAGCCCAAATTGGTTGAACTTGAAGTTCCCCTCCTCCTTTCTCTTTCTTCAGAGTCTTTCTCTAAACCTACTTCCCTTAAAATGACTTTTATTGATTTTCACTCAATGAAAGTTATTCTTCAGAATGAGGATGGACGGGTCAGAAAGAGAAATTTACCCTAGGTTACCTGTGGAATAGGTGTTCCTCTGCATCCAGGCTTGCTTTATTTGTTCTGTTTCCTGTATCTAGAAATCTGCACACTGGAGATCATTAGGTCCTCTGTGTCTCGGTCAGAGCTTGAGTACAGTATACTAATAGATCAATTTATGTGTTCATTCATTCAGCAAACATTTATTGAGCAGGCATGTCCTAGGCATTGGAGATACTAAGATGAATAAGACATAGTCACTGCCCTTACTGACCTCCAGATGAACATGCAGGCCCCTCTGCGTGGGGGCTGGGGTTAGGAAAAGCTTCCAGAAGGAGGTAACTGAATCGCCTGCCTTAGGGACTTCTGGGAATAGAGAAATCAGCCTTGTGAAATAAATATAAACATCTCAGTGAGATTAGTCAATGAGAAAGACATTTATTAAGAAAAGACAAGTGTTTTCTTTTTAATAGAGGCCACCCCCAGAAGTCTGGGGGCCCACTCCTGGCAATAGGATATAAGGGTTTCCTCACTCTGGGACCATTAGGCATGTTAGTTAGGCATGTGCTTTGCCACTTGAGCTATCTCCTTGGCCCCAAGAAAAGACCATCTTTAGCTAGTACATTCTTTAGTTCATTCTCACATTTCCCCTCTAATTTATGTTTTGAGTCTTACCAGTCTCTGGTCTATGACTGAAATCACCTCTAAAATTATTTTCTTGTAACCTAATCTGATGTTTTTTTAAGGAAAAAAAATTTTGGGCCACACGCATTTGATGCTAGGGGTTACTCCTGGCTAAGTGCTCAGAAATTGCCCCTGGCTTGGGGGGACCATATGGGACACTGGGGGATCGAACCGCGGTTCTTTCTTGGCTAGCGCTTGCAAGGCAGACACCTTACCTCTAGCGCCACTTCACCGGCCCCTTAAGGAAATTTTTGAGAATTTTTTAAGGGCTTTTTATTTATTAAATAGCATTTGTTTGTTTGTTGTTTTGGAATCACACCAGGTGGTGCTCAGGGGTTACTCCTGGCTCTTTGTTCAGAAATTACTCCTGGTGGTGCTCAGGGGATCATATTGAATGTCAGGGATTAAACCCGGTTTGGCTGCATGCAATTCAAATGCTCAATCCACTGCACTATTTGCACTGGCCCCCATGTTCTATAGCTTTTAATTATATTTATATCTGTCAATGTTTTGACAAGTGTGAAGAGTTGGTGTGCAATTGTGACTGTCAAGAATCTAAGAGTTTGGGCTGGTGAGATAGCATGGAGGTAAAGTGTTTGCCTTGCATGCAGAAGGACGATGGTTCGAATCCCGGCATCCCATATTGTCCCCGTGCCTGCCAGGAGCGATTTCTGATCCGTAGAGCCAGGAGTAGGAGTAACCCCTGAGCGCTGCCAGGTGTGACCCAAAAAACAAAAACAAAAAACAAAACAAAAACAAAAAAAAGGCAAAAAAAAGAATCTAAGAGTTTAGTTAGAATCATTTCACTATTGTATAGTCAACAGTTGTTTGGGCTTTATAAAGTCAAGAATTATTTTGTGTGGAATATACTGAGGAGTGCCTGTTCTGGCTGGGAGATTCATGGAACTTTCTGAATCTGTCCTCTTATTGAAATCAACGCACTCCAATGAATACTAATCTATTGCGATAATGACTATGCAAAACAAAAGTAGTTCAAAGTTAAGTAGAGGGACTGAAAACTTAGTTTATAACTCCAGCACAGTAGGGAAATGAAGAGAGGAGTGCATAATCTGTTGTGATAACAGGGATTCAAGAGAAAGGACTGGTGGGCAGCAACCTGGAGGAGACTATGTCTAAGACTTTAGAATGTTCAGTTTCTAGGGATAAAGAGATAGAAAATGCGGAGGTTAAGGTACTTGCTCGCATGCAGCCAACCACGATTTGTTTGATCCCAGGCACAATATATGATTCCCTTATATTGCTGGGTATGATCTAAAACTCAAAAAAAAAAAAAAAAAAAAAAGGAACAGTCAGTTCTTCAATTTTTTGTTTTTGTTTTTGAGTCACACCAGGCAGAGCTCAGAGGTTACTCCTGGCTGTGTTCAGAAATCACTCCTGCAGGCACCGGGGACCACATTGGATGCCAGGATTTGAATCGCCATCTGTCCTGGACTGGCTGCATGCAAGGCAGACACCCTATCACTATGCTATCTCTCCAGCCCCAGTTCTTTCATTCTAATGCACCCTAAATCTTTGTTCTTCAACTTAAAAATAATAATCCTGTACTGTTTAATGTTAGACTTGAAATATGAGAATGCATTGGATAAATGTGCTTCTTTCTGGGACTTCAGTATTATTGAAGTATAATTTCAATCATTGTTTTATTATTATTACTGTTATCATCACCATCATCATCATCACTCATTTTTTTGGGCCACACTTGGTGACACTCAGAAGCTACTCCTAGCTCTGCACTCAGAAATTACACCTGGCAATCTCTGGATACTATATGGGATGCAGGGGATCAAACCTGGGCTGGCCACATGCAAAGCAAATGCCCTACCCACTGTGCTGTCATTCTGGCTTTGTCATAACATATTGGGGGCTGGACTGGTAGCCCAGCGGTAGGGCATTTGCCTTGCACATGCTAACCTGGGACAGATTCAGGTTCAATCCCTCACATTCAATATGTTCCCCCAAACCTGCCAGGAGAGATTTTTGAGCACAGAGCCTGGAGTAACCCCTGAGAGCTGCTGGGTATGGTCCAAAACAAACAAACAAACAAAGAAAAAAAGAAGCCTAATGTATTTGTGGAGATAAAGGTAAAATTTTATTGATTTTGTTAAGGTGAAATAGGACGCACAAATACCAAGCTGGCAGCAAATAATTTCAAGTTTGCCTTTAGACATTGCCATTCCCCAAGCCTCTTTCTGTTTTTTTTTTTGGAGCCCACCATAAGCACACCTGAGCACACCAGAGGCACTCAGGACTTACTCCTGCCTCTGAACTCAGGGATCATCCTTGGTGGGGCTCGGGGGACGACATGTGATGTGGAGAATCAAATCTGGTTGATCATGTGCAAGATAAGAGTTCTACCTGCTGTACTATTGCTCTGGCCCTCACCACCCCTTCTTAATGAAAGAGTTTTAGTTATACTATCAGAATGTGTCAAGAACTTACTTGCTTCTGCACTTTAGCATATGTTATTTCCTCATCTTAAAATTGGGGGTGGCCTTCTGACTTTTTTTCCCTGGTCAAGTCTACTTATCTTTCCAATGAACCTGCCTTTAATAACATTCGATTCAACTGCCATTTTCAGTGAAGTTTAAATTCATCTTATACCATGCTAATAGATAAAATATTTATTTTCTGGGAGTGACATTTTAGACCATGCTCAATGGTGTTCAGAGGATACTCCTGGCCCTGTGCTCAGAGACCATATGCAGAGCCAGCAATTGAATAGGGGTCAGCTAAAGGTAAACCCCTTTCCCCTTGTACTATCTCTCCAGACCAGTAGTTTATACTTGTATATGCCCATTTATGACTGGCAGCTTTTTTAAAAAAATAATTTCAGAAAGTCCTCTCTCTTGTGCATTTCCCCTCTCTTTTTTCAGCATTTTTAAGACAGTGCTTGTTCTTATATACTAGCTCTTATCAGCCTCTGCAGCCAGACTACAAACTTCTTTAGGACAGGAACTATTTTAAAGATTTTTCTCTTTGATCTTGATTGACTGGCACTCAGTAGACAATAAATGTTTGGTTACTGAATTTACAGTCCCTATCTTTCTCTGTGTCACCTCTGCTCTTTTATTTTTTATTTTTTAGGCCATAGCCAATGATGCACAGGGTCTACTCCTGGCTTTGCACTCAGGAATTATTCCTGGTGATGCTTGAGGGCCATATAGGTTACAGGAGATTAGACCTGGATTGGTTAAGAGTAGCAAGGGGGGCCCAGAGAGATAGCACAGCGGTGTTTGCCTTGCAAGCAGCCGATCCAGGACCAAAGGTGGTTGGTTCAAATCCCGGTGTCCCATATGGTCCCCCGTGCCTGCCAGGAGCTATTTCTGAGCAGACAGCCAGGAGTAACCCCTAAGCAACGCCGGATGTGGCTCAAAAGCCAAAAAAAAAAAAAAAAAAAGAGTAGCAAGGGAAGTGCTGCTTTTAAAGCAACATCTTTACTTCTTATCCTCAAAGAATGATGGTACACAAAAGTAAATATTTCAAACAAGGAACTTTGCTTCTTAAAATATCAAAATCTGCTGGGTGGAAGATAGTATTTTTCTAGGATTTTATGCATTGACTGGATCCCACAAGTCAACTACAAGTGCAAAGTGATCCTTTCTGGTTTGTCCCTAAAAACAACAGGGACATTCTGGTCTGGAGTTTATGGCATCCTCTGGGATTGCTGGTGGGATCAGGCTATTGGTCTCTACACCAAACCCAGGTAGCTTTCAGTATATTTGTTCCAACACAACCACCCTTTGCTCCTTTTAACACTTTTTAATATCAAAACTACAAAACTAATGTAGATTCATTGGAAAAACAAGCAAAGAGAAGTATATACAATTAAGAGCAAGGATCAGAGAGATAGTACAAGAATTAAGGTGCATGCCTTGCATGCTGTTGGTTCTACAAAATGGTTTCTTGAGCACCACTGGGGCTAACCCTTGAGCACAGAGCCATGAGTAGCCCCTGAACACCCCTGAGTACAACCCACCCTTCAAAAGAGCCAAAGTTCTTCATTTCTATCTCTTTCTGCTTCCCAGCATTCATCCACATCTACACTCTGCTCTCTAGCTAACAATTCTTAGCAGTTTAATGTATATCCTATAGGCCTTTCCTGTCAATATGTGTGTAGTAGGGGGAGGGGGAAACCAGAGAGATAGTAAGGTGGGTTAGGCATTTGTCTTGCATTTAACCAACCCCAAATCAAGCCCTGGAATCCCACATGGTCCCCCAAACACATTAAGAAGTGATTCTTGAGTGCAGAGCCAGGAGTAACCCCAGAGCACTTCTGGGTATGCCCCCCCCCCAAACAAAACAAAAAATTGTGTGTATGGAACACTCTTGTATATACAAATAGCAAGTCATATGATACATGCTTTTTTTATCCCACTTGACAATATACAATAGGCATTCTTACAGCAGTACATCCAAGTCTATCTCATTCTTTTTAATGACTGCCCTCTTTTAATTTGACAATCTTAATCACCTGTGAATGGGAAAGCCAAATAATCAAGCTTATTAGAATTGTACCTAAGAACGAGTAAATCTGCTCTGAGTGAAAGCTTGAGAAATTCTCCTAGGAGAAAAATGTGTTAACTTTAGAGCATGGGCTTTGTAGTGTTTATTTTGGCTATTCTGGGACCCTTTGTGCTTATTTTCTGGCTCATTGTGTTTTGGATGCTGAGATTGTTGGAGGCAGACCTGTGAATTAGTTAAGTATTACCTATTTGATTTTGTAGTATATAATTTTGCTGATTTTGTTTGTATGGCTTTTTTTTTGCTTTTAAAATTTTAAATTTAGATTCTTTTTATTGGCACAGATTATTTCTTCTAATGTCTAACTAAGTACTTGCATCATAGTTCAGACCATTGCATATGATAGCAGTTAAATATATTTGGCCTGAAGATTGAGAAGGAGCTTCTTATCTATATTGTCTACCTGTGAGAATGTGTACCGAATTTATGAGAACTCTACAAGCTAATCTGAGGCCTTTTACTACCAATGAACATTAAAGTACTGGCAGCATCTTGTCCTCTAAATTAAATGAGAAATTCTACAAAGACTTTCTACAGGGTCTTCCTCTGCTTTCACTTAATAAAGCCAGAGGCCATGTGCTGTTGATTCTGCCTTTTAGATCTCATAATAATGTCCCCCTCTTCTTTGTTCTATTGTCCCTTGTCAGACTATAATATATCTCATCTCTAATAGGCTTCTTCTTTTTTTTTTGGTTTTTGGTTTTTGGGCCACACCCAGCGGTGCTCAGGGGTTACTCCTGGCTGTCTGCTCAGAAATAGTCCCTGGCAGGCACGGGGGACCATATGGGACACCGGGATTCGAACCAACCACCTTTGGTCCTGGATCGGCTGCTTGCAAGGCAAACGCCGCTGTGCTATCTCTCCGGGCCCTCTAATAGGCTTCTTAATTGGTCTACATGTCTTCTAACTTCCACGAGGTTCATCCAAACTAGTGCTCCTCAGAAATCCCACTAGTCATACCCCAAAAAAACACCTCTACGGGATTCTCATTCTTTAGGTTAAGGGCTACTTTCCTTCTTAGCTTTGTCTAAAAGTCTTTGATTGAGTTGTTCCCCTTCTCCTCACTGTGTTTTGCTATTTGAATGCCTTATACTTGAATTTCTATGAAAATTTTTCATTACTTCAACATGCTATACAAAAGAGTTTTCGGCAAATGCTTGTTAAATGATTAAATGAAATACCCTGTGTAGTTAGAATGACAAACCAATCTGCTAAACCATGACTCTCAACCCAGGGCAATTTTTTAGTGACTGTCTCATCATCAAACTTGTCTCAGACCAATGAAACACACGACTACCCTAATTGTAACTATCATCAAATTAATGTGTGATTCTTTCTTTGATTCCCCTCTACTAGAGGAAACAGAAAATTTGTTGGCTCATCCTACTTTTATATCCTCATTTGTTTATTCAACTAAAAGGCTAACACATTTAGATATTGTGGGCACAATATTGAATAAAATATGGGGCAAGGTAATAATATATCAGGTTAGGCACTTGCCATTCATACCTCAGTTCAACCTCCAGCATCCCGTATATTCTTCCAAACACACACATGAATAGACCCATGAGGGACCAGAGTGATAGCACAGTGGTAGCGTTTGTTATGCATGCGGCCAACACAGGACGAACCCTGGTTTGGATCACGGCATTTCATATGGTTCTTTGAGCCTGCCAGGAGTGACATCTGAGCGAAGAGTCAGGAATAACCCCTGAGCGCCACGAGGTGTGACCCAAAAACCAGAACCAAAAAACAAAAAGAAGGAAGAGATCCATGAGCATAGATCCAGGAATAGTACCTGGGCACTTCTGGATGAGTCTCCCAAACCAAAAAAGTAAAAATATAACCCTGACTCTTGTCTTCATGAAGCTTACAATCCTAGGAAATAGGGGTTGGGAGCAGGGGCAAATAATTATCTAGATGGGGGGGCCAGTGAGGTGGCACTAGAGATAAGGTGTCTACCTTGCAAGTGCTAGCCAAGGAAGGACCGAGGTTCAATTCCCCGGGTGTCCCATATGGTCCCCCCAAGCCAGGGGCAATTTCTGAGCACTTAGCCAGGAGTAACCCCCGAGCATCAAATGGGTGTGGCCCCAAAAATCCAAAAAAAAAAATAATTATCTAGATCAGGGGTCTCAAACTCAATTTACCTGGGGGCCGCAGGAGGCAAAGTCAGGGTGATCCTTGAGTGCAAAGTCAGTACTAAGCCTTGAACATTGGGGGGGGGGGGGTGTGTGACCCAAACAACTAAAACAAAACAAAAAAGATTCCTCTAGGGCAGGGCCACAAAACGTTGTACGGAGGGCCTTTTGCGGCCCACAGACTGTGAGTTTGAGACCCCTGATCTAGATGGAATAATAATGCCAAATAGAAAAATTGGTGCTTTGTGGATAAATAACTAAACATGGATAAATGCTTAGAGGTTCCTAAACAAACAACTCTAATCCCATTCATTACAGGCACAGAAATAAACATCAACAAACAACTCAATAGATCAAATCAGCCATTTATTTAAGAGTTGCAGATTTAAATCTTTAATAGAAACATGTATCTACCTAAATACTTACAATATTTACCTACTACCTATATATGGAACCTTTTTTAGTGGTGGGGGGACATGAAAGAGTAGCAAGAATGAGACTTCATGGGCTCTGTGTTTTCAGAGGGACAACTAGAACCCATACAGTTCTTTGCAGGGTGAATTATCAGTATGCACATCATACCCTTTCTTTCTAGATGAGAAATCTGAGTTTCAGAATCTGAGCCACAAAACAAAGAAATTTAAGTTTAAATCAGGATTAGATTTTTGGTTGGACTTTGCTTTCCAAACTAGATTAGGCTGTCCTAGATTGGGGGATTGTGTTTTCACTACAGACAAGTTACAAAACTCCTTCAACCTCAGGTCCTTCCTCTTTGCACAAAATAGTGATAAAATTCCTCTCCCTGGAAGGAATCTCAGGATTAATTAAGATTATGCAAAAGAATTGAGCCTTGTACCTTTGCGTCTGGAAGGCACTCAGCAAGCCAACTTCTCCATTCATCTATTTATTTATCTTCCTGCCTTCAGAGCATTAGAGTGTGATTATAAAACGATTCAAAAAGAAGAAACGATCAAAGAGAAACTATAATAGCAACACCAATAAAAGTGTTTATTCTCAAATCAGGGTGCTAAATAAACTAGACCCTCTCTATTCTCTCTAAAAATAACCGTTTTATTTACATTCATTTATTATTTTATTATTGTAGGCAAAGACCTTGGAGCAGCATTCCAGGAGCAAAGCAGTCAATAAGTAAGACTTTTCTGGGCTGAAAAAAGTGTAGTATTTATGAGCAACCTGGAATTTGGGGGTCATTCAGCAGCACTGAGTATATGTCTTAAAGATTTACACACAACTTTTGGTCACTTTTGGTTCAAGAAAGGAAGAGGAGCACTAAGCCATTTCATGAGGTCGTTCCGGGAGGAAAATGGGGACAAAGACACGAGCTTTTTTCAGTTTCCTCCCTGTCTTGTTGCTACTCCAAGACTTTCAGCCTCTTGCATAAGGGCCAGCAGGTCTGTTCTCCAGGAGTGCCCTGGGCCTGGACTCCATTTCCCAGAGTCCCTTAGTGCCCTAATGTATTCAGTGCTCCTAGTGCCTGTATGTGTGTGAGTGTGAGAGAATGTGAATGTGTGTGTGCATGCGCGCGCGACTGTATGTGTGTGTGTGTCTCCGAGTCCCTGGGAGAGTGGAGGCTCATTCACTGATTAGAGCCAGCGCTGAGAGGCAGCACTGCTCCTTCTCTCACACCAACCGAGTCTCTTGATCTGTACATGCAATCCCAGGCAGCTCGCGAGCACAAACCCGGGGCCAGCCGCCTGCTGCTGCTGCTGCTGCCGCCACCGCCACCACCGCTGCCACCACCGGCCCAGCGCACCCGGGACTTTTCATGCACCACACTCCCCGCCTTCTCCCCTCCGTGTTCTCAAAAGTGCGACCGTTCTCCTAAGGAATTTCCACGGCAAGTATGGAGCGCAGAGTGGGGTGTGCAGAGGGGTGTGCGTACCCTAGCGGGGTGGGCACCAGCGCGGCCAGGTTGCTCGGGAACCTAGCTAACTTTCCCGGTCTGTTTCCTAGGCATTTGGGGGCCTCCCTTCCCACCCCACCCCACCCCACCCCAATCCTGCCAGCCCACCACCAGACCGGGGCAGGGGTTGGAACCGAGACTGGCTCATCCGAGGGAGAACCTTCGTGCCGGTGCCTGTCGGCGTCCGTGCCCCGTGCGCTCCGTGCGCTTGCCGCACTCAAACTTTCCATCTGGAGTTTTCCTTAACATGTTTTATTTGGGGGGGAGGGTGTGAGGGGGAGGGACCAGACGCGGGAATTGCACTAGTCTGGGGGTGAGGGGGCAGCGAGCGAAGGGAGCCAAGACTCTTAATAAACCCACCCTACTTTGTTTGGCTCGGTCTCCCCAATAGCCCGATCGCCCGCCCGCCCGCCCGCCCGCCCGCCTGCCTGCCCAGTGTATCGCGCGCGGAGATTTCCTGCGGGGCCGGGACCGGTTGCTCCCCGGTGGGAAGCTGGAGGCGGCGGGCGGGATGGGGAAGGGGAGATGCAATGAGAAAAGACCCCGACCGGGCCCCACACAGCACCCGGCCGGCCAGGTGGGGTATCCAGGGTCCAGGCTGGAAGCCTCGGCCCCCGAGGGGCATCGCTTTTACTTTCGTCCCCCACCTCCCGGAGAGTGTAAAGGGCGTGGAGAGGGCTGGGTGCTGATGGGGGAGCCGTTCGTTGCAAGCTGGAAGGGGGCAGGTGCTGGCCCCAAGGGACGGTTCTCAAATGCAACCCGTAAACTCCGCGCTCCACGCGCGGGACCCGCCTGGCCTGGGAGCAGCCTGACCCCCAGGGGTCCTCCCAGAATTTTTGAGGTCGGGCGTTTTGCTTCGGTCTTAAGGAGCCGAGCGGGGGGGGGGCACCCCCGTCCCCCGCAGATAACAGCTCTGTCTGTAGTTGTGTTTTCATCTTAGACCTGCCTACCACAGAGTCACAATTTCTGCTTTTCCGACTTGAGAACAAAACTTTTCCGCCAGCACTGGGGTGCGGGCCGTCTTGCGATCCGCGCGCTCTGCCACCCGGGGCCGAGCGACCGTGTCCAGCCGGGGCCAGCCAGGCCACCGCGTTCTCGAGCCTCCGGCCGCCCCCCGCACTCTACCCCCGCCCCAACCCCGGGCTTTTCAGGGCTCGGCCTGGGCGTTTCGCCTTTGTGCTTTGTAAGGGAAAGCCTTTTCTTCCAGGGCACAACAAACTTGGGCGGAGAGCTTCCGTGTGGCCCCCCGGGCGAGGCCTCCCACCGCGGCGAGGCTATCCGAGGGGATGTCCAGGCGGTCCTCGGCTGCAAGAGCCCCGCCGTGAGCTCGAGGCCCAAGTGGACCCGGGGCGGCGAGGGCTCCCCTAAAGAACCGGGGGTGCGGGATTGCGGGAGGCAGAGGAAGATCTCTGGCTGGGCGTTAAGAAATCGAAGCTGTCTCCGGCCCGATCGCGGCTTCGGGGATCTGTGCGCGCGTCTCACTGGGTGGGTAGATGCTTGGGGGCGCGGGGGGGGGGGACACTCGGGAATGGGGGTTCAGCCGTCTCTCGTCCAGGCCAGAGCGTCCTGAGCCCCTTGGCCGGAGCCGCCTTTGCGTTTCGAGAGCCGCCGCGAGGCACGACTCGAGCACGCACAGCCCTAGATGCCCACTGGCCTCGTCTGGCCGCTTCCCCGTCTCCCCAGACTTCGTCGGAGGGGCACAAGGCAAAGAAAGAAAAGAGAGAAAAGGGCGGGCAGTGCGGACTCGGCGAGTCAGCTTAGAGGGAGCGGAACCAGCAGGGGTGCCCGGCCTCCGCCTCGGCGCGTCTCGAGTTGTTTTTTTCCTCCCCCGGCAAGTGGAAACTGGGCGGAGTGGGGGACACGGCTGCGGGAGCGTCTGGAAACGCGCTGCGGGCGTCTTCCGTTGCCATCGCCGCTGGCCCGCGGAGCCCGAGCCCGAGTGGTATGAGTTGCCTCGGGGCGAGGAGGGGAAGGGGACCGAAAGGGGCCTGAGCCGGGGGCAGAGCGGGCCGGGACACACCTGTTCTGCCAGCCCTTTGGGGTGCAGCGGCTGTGGCGCGGGCGGCAGAGCCCTGGGTCCCCCAGCCTGGGAGGAGCGGGCTTTCCCCCCATACGGGCGCGCGGACCTGCGGAGGGCCGCCCTCCAGGAGGCTGGTGGCTGCCCGCCCGGGTGGCGGCGCGCGGCGAGGGGACCCGAGTGACCCGCGGGGCGGGGCTGTGCAGGGGCACGAGGTCCTTGGACTTTGATGATGGCAAATCCCTTCCGAGGCCCTGCCCCGCCGGCCCGACCCGCCAGCGAGCTAAGGGCCCCTCGCCCCGACTGCTGCTTCCCGGGTGGGCGCCCTGGTTTCCCCAAAGTTACGCGCTGGTAGTTGCGCGCAGAGGCAGCCGGGCACCGAAAGTCGTCTTTGTGCCCAGGCCGCGGAGAGCGGGCGGGAGAGGTCGGGCGAAGGAGTGGCCGGGCCCAGCTTGGCGTGGGCACCAAGTTTAGGTCGCCCGAGCCCTCTCCGCCGGGTCTTCGTTTTCCCTTAACATTTTGAGTTGCTTTCTCCCACCCGGGCCGTGATGGCTCGGCGGATTCCGCACCCGCTCGCTGAGCTCGCAGCCCCTGCGGTAGCGCGCTCGCACAGGCGGACCGGGCTGGGCTTCGCACCCGAGCACCATCTTTGCTGGGGTCCCGGCCCACTTCAGCGCCCCGGGCCCCGCCGTGGTCTCTGGCATCCCCAGCCCTCGCAGACGGGCACTTGGTTTTTCTGTTAGAGCATGTTATTCTGTTATTCCTCGATGGGCTAGAATTCTCTTCCAGCGAAGAAGTCTATGAACTTAAAAAAACAAAATCTGAGTTCTTCGCAGCTCCCAGTCCCCGCTGACTCTATCCCCCCATTGTTCTTTTCTTTTTTTTTAAGTTGCCTGTTAATTATTTTTAAAGTTTATTTATGAAAGGGGAAAACGGGGTTTCGTGGGTTATTTTATTTTGATTCCTGGCCTCTGGAAACGGTTCAGAGACTACGGCGTTGTCACCTGTTGTAACGAGCGGGGTTGTGCGGTGTGTGCGTTTCAGTGGCCCGCAAGAGCCGTGGTGAGGTTTGGTGGCTCCGGGGAAAAGCCTCGAAGCTTCTTTGTGGCAATCCCTAAGCGATGGGGTTTAGATTCCCCGGAGCCGCAATCGAGGGAGCTGCTTCATTCCCACTCCCAAGGGCAGTGGCTCGGGCCAGCCAGCCCAGAGGCTGCACCGGGCCTGGCCGAGGCGGGACGGTGGGCGCTGGCCCACTCTGACTTTCTTGCGGGCTTTCGGCTTTTGGTGCGAGGGAGGCTGGTTCACGCCTGAGAGCCGGAGCGTCCAGCCGCGGACGGTCGCAGGCTCCCCACGCCAGGCTTCGTTTCATTTGTCTCGGCGCTGGCATGTTCACCACGCAATTAGTAATCTCACTAATTATTCAGTGAGCTGGCGTTTTGTAACGCTGTTCCACCAGGGTCGGTGGGTGATTTGACAAACTGCCCCCCTACACACCCACGCGCGCGCGCACATACACACACACACACACACACACACACACACACACACACACACACAGAACTGAAACCCAACTCATCACGTCCAAGATTTGAAAATTTTAAGACTCAATATTTGTTGGTCCCTCCGTCCAACCTCACTGCCTGCCAGACAATTTATTTAGCTTTCGTAGATTGATCTCCCCCCCCCCTCCTTGTTTAGTTAATTCAACAAAGACTTTTTGCAATCTGTTTGGAGTTTGTCTGATGCCGTGGAAAAGTAGCTGATGATTTATTTGGTTGCTTTTCGATTTCTGTCTTCAGCCCTTCTTTCTCCTCCTTTCAGCGGGGATGTCAGCTGTTATTACTTCCTATTGATCCCTTTGCAAAGTGAGAAGTGAACTAAAATTAATGTCAATTCCACTGCTCGGATCAATAGCTGGAGTTATTTTAATCTGGATTTGCACGAAGTGCTAAATTAAAAAAAATCAGCATAGAGGCAGAAAAGTAACAGTTACTTACTTTCCCTTTGCCCAATTCTTTACAGTCACCCAAATGTTCCATCAAGTTGATTATCTTACAATCCATATTTTTTTAATTAAGAGGGTCGGTTAGTTTTCTTATTTTGGGTTCTGTGTTTAAACCCATGACATTTTGACATTGGGAGTGTATTAACTATAGATTTTCATAATGACTGTGGTCTGCTGAAGCCTCATCTATACAAGTTGTTAATGTGAGGAGGGGTAAGAAAAGAAAGGGGAAAGGGAAAAAGCATTCTCCCATCCCCCACCGAGACCAACGCCCACACAGTGGAGTCAAAGAGATGTGGCCTGGAAAATATTGTTGATTTATTTTCCTCCTAATGAAGTTTCAAATGAATAACCAGGTTTGAGTGATTCACCCTATTCTATTGGAGTGTCCGGTGCTGTGTGGCCAGATTACTAATTTATGAAACTCATTTAACATAATGAGGAGATCTAGGAAGTTAAAGAGAAAGCAAATCCTCTTGGTGATAATTATTTGGGGGTGGGGGGCGTTTTCCTGTCTTTCTTCCTCCCCCTCATCAGGGTGCATTGTGTCTGCCCTTCTCTCTAGTTGGCCTCCATGATGTTGCTTGTTGATAGGCAAGTAGTTATTGCTGTTGGGAAGAGCTGCTTGGAACCCCTGCAACAGCCCTAGACCCACTATGAGGGCGTCCATGTTGGGCGACCATTAATCTGACTTGAAAACAGCCAAGAACGGGATTCCCAGACTTGTCAGACGAACTGGCTGTCCTTGGCACATCCTTTCCTGCACTGCCACAGCTACAACTTGACAGGAAAGTTATTTAAAATTTGGAAGAGAGAAAAATCTGTTAATGTGAGATACATAATCTGGTAATTTAGCAATGATGTCTATAAGGAAAGATGCCAAATGAGGAAGCAGTCTGATGGTGTGCACTCATCTTCCCAATTAATAACAGTCATTGACACGTCTGCTACAGGATGGGAGAAGGAAATACTCTCTTTGCACTGCATTAAGTCTGGAGGATTCATCTACAGTTTAACAGAGCCTTTGCAATTTGAGGGAAGACCAAAGCTATGCCAGGTGGGGTTGTTTAAAGGAGGGGGGGATTTTATTTGAGACATGACTCAATTTCAGGGTTATAATTTGTAGCAGATGGTGATTCAGGGTTACACTTTGAGTTTCATTAGGCTCCTATTTAGTGTATATTTCTTAAGCTGATAAATTCAAGTATTTATCTATTCTGAGTTTCCATAGCTAATCCTTTCCCCACACCCCTTACCAGCTACCTCCCTTCCCAGCAAAATAAATTTTAAACCAGAATCAGTGACCATGAAAAGGCACAATCTTACTAGACAACCTTCATTGGAAAGGAAATTGAAAGAAGTCCCTCTGAACTCCAGTTTGTTCCGGGGTGGGGGAGCTTTCTAGGACATAGACTCTGACTGGGGCAATAAGCAGAGCAAAATAAGTCGGAAATTTTGTTAACATTTTGCTCCAAATGTTAATGGCAAATTCAAGGCAGTTTACAAATCTACTTAAGAGTGAGTGCATTAGTAACTAAAATTACCCATCCATTCTTTGCTGTCCCTGGAAGACAGGCCCTTCCAAAGAGGATATGCCAAAGGCACCCATTATGTTTTTAAATATTGTCAGACATGCCAGACATTTTATTGATGAAGGTTTTGTTCCTTCTCAGAAAAGAGAAAGACTGTATGATTAGAGAGGGGCATGCTTCAAAAATAATATTGCTGTTGTCTCCTTGCAAAACACTTGCTTCTGGAAACAGATCTTAGATGGTATGCAACGATGTCCATTTAGGTGTGTATTGATGTACATGATTTATCTATAGGTCCAATTTGTAGCGACAAACACACACAGTGTCTGTACTCTTCATGTGCTTGGCTTAGGAGATTTCTGGTCCCAAGGTGTTGTTAGGAAGGGAATGAAAAGAAAATATGCCTGCTTGTCTGAGAGTAAAGGGGTGGGGGGCATGTAACAAGTAGAACCTGATCTTTGCACATCAGGCCTGCCATGGTTGGTGTATACAGGAGGGAGCCCTTTAGAAAACAGAAGCCCCCTAATCTACTGGGTGACTTGTCCTTCCAAAGCTCATTTGCTCAGAGAATATCGTATTTGTAGGTTTTATGATTTTTTTTTTCCTTTGCTGGGCTCAGGCGCATTTCACCCGGAACGTGTAGGGACCAAAGTCAGCTACGCGTACATCACAGTAAGTTGTCTATTGATTTTCCTGAATGAAAATGGTCTAATGCTGCTGCCCACTGGCTCCTAAAGCCTGTGGTGTCTCTTGCCTGAGCATCTGTAAGCCAGAAGGATGGTGTTTCGATCACTTGGGGTTTTCCCTTTTTGTCCTGCTCTGACTGTCCTCCCCCCTCTTTTTTTTCTCTTTTTTATTTCTGCAGGTCTTTGAAGGGGATGATTCCCCAGTAAAACCTCCTGACTGCTCCAAGGTGCCCCTCGGCCTCCCTCCCAGGGACCACTGCTTCTCGTGTGACCCAGTCCCAGAAAGTCACTACGATGGACTTACACCGGGCAGCCTTCAAGATGGAGAACACATCCTACCTCCCCAACCCACTGGCCTCGCCAGCACTGATGGTCCTGGCATCTACGGCAGAGGCCAGCCGCGATGCGTCCATCTCGTGCCAGCAGCCCCGCCCCTTTGGCGTACCTGTCTCAGTAGACAAGGATGTGCACCTCCCATTCACCAATGGTTCCTACACCTTTGCCTCCATGTACCATCGGCAAGGTGCGGTGCCAGGCACTTTTGCCAATCGT
Organism: Suncus etruscus; assembly: GCF_024139225.1. Taxonomy (NCBI): domain Eukaryota; kingdom Metazoa; phylum Chordata; class Mammalia; order Eulipotyphla; family Soricidae; genus Suncus; species Suncus etruscus. The sequence continues at coordinate 33,394,385 of NC_064853.1, read as the reverse complement.
GATTTCCCCCATTCTTTATTGCACCTCCACCCTCAATTTGCACCCCCAAATCTAGATTGCACCCCTATCAGTATGCTGAATCACAGTGGTGTGGGGGCTTTTCGTCCCTTTGCTTCCACTGAGGACCGAGAGAGCTATCAGTCAGCCTTTACACCGGCCAAGAGACTTAAGAACTGCCATGACACAGAGTCTCCCCACTTGCGCTTCTCAGATGCTGATGGCAAGGAATATGACTTTGGGACACAGTTGCCATCTAGTTCCCCTGGTTCACTTAAGGTTGATGACACTGGGAAGAAGATTTTTGCTGTCTCAGGCCTCATTTCGGATCGGGAAGCATCATCTAGCCCAGAAGATCGGAATGACAGATGTAAGTACTTGGGTGCCAGCCCTCCCCTCCTTGCAGTAAATCCTGCCTTCCAGGAGTGTTCAACAGGTCTAAGACCATTTTCAGGCTCTGAGTAACAGGAAGGGCCAGCCAGCTCCCTCTGTACAGGGCTCACAGTCGCTTGTCCAGGAGCATTGACAGCTCCCGCATGAAATGTTTGCCTGAAAGTAACCAGAGGCAAATTGGCCTCACTTTGCCTTTCCTTCCAGGGCATGCTTGGCTTATTCTATGGAGACTCCAGAGTGAAAGAAGGGGTGTCATATATGTATTGAAGTGAATGTCATTTTATTAGAAACTGGAGAGTTCCTGGGGACTGGCTAGGGGAATTTTGAAGGAACTCCTTCATTCCTCCTCTGTTCTTGTCAAGTTTCTCTGATCTTGGTATGATTTTTGAATGTTTCCATTGCATCACATGCCGCAGACTCCACGTGATTTTATGTTCACAACTCCCAGCCCTTGTCCCCATCAGGCTGTTTTACAGAGGACAAAGGTGTCGTCAATCACCATAAAGCATTTCCCACAGCTGTGTTTTCCTTGCCATCACAAGGCTAGAAAACTGACTTCTCTCAGGATTTAACAGGTTTGCTGGATGCTTATCCTGGGCTCACTTTTAGGACCAGACATGGCTGACCTGGGTGATTGCCCCATATTTGATGTTCACAACTGTGGTTAATTTCTGTTTATGGAACAGCTTTCTTCTGTTCTCTGAGTGCTGCCTGGCTCTTGCAACACTCACTAATTGTTGGAACTAAACCTTTATTTGGAGCTGGTAGATGAGGAGAGCTGAACCCCGCAATCTTCTAATCTAATGAGAAAATAATTGTGTCTTGAAGCTTTGGGGCTGTGAGTAGACAGAGCCATGCTCTTCAAGCCTGGTGTGAGTTTGTGAAGTGAGAGTGTTTTTCCCACCTAACCCCTTTGTTCTAGAACCTTATCCCTTTTATTTTCTTAAGAAAACTACATCTGAGGGTTTCTTTTCCCTCTTCTCTCTCTTTTTTGTGCTCCCGTCCTGTCTATAGCCACCCACATGAAGACCATTTTGTTCTCTTCTCTTTATGATGCCGAGGAGAGTAATAGAGACATTGCAGCTCTCTCCCCTGTCGGTGCTGCTTCCTCAGGCTGTCTCCTTGAATTAGGCACTGTGTTAACTTTCCTGCGCTAAAAGGCATCTGCCTAAACCCAGCATACCTTTTCAATAAAAGTCATCATAAAATCAACCTGCCTTGTAAATCCATCGCTCTTTGGTTTTGAAATATGTTGTGAGGGTGTCTTTTATGTCAGCATCTGTAAGGAGACCTCCCTGCTGCAGGGAGGAGGCTGTGTGTGACAAGCTCATTGCTGGGGGCTCTCTCACTTCTGCTCCAATCTCTCCCTCCTTTTCCCGCTGGGTGCAGCTAACATGTGTGTTCGGGTAGACCAGCTGAACATAGACGGCCGTGCTGTTGATCTGTTTGCTTTTATTTGTGTTTTCATTTGGCGGTGTGCATGTGAGCAAGGCTGGCTATAATCAGACCTCTGACTTAAAAAGCCTTGGGTGTGACCAATTCTGTCTCAATTTCTCCTCCCAATTTCCAACTCCAAACAGGAGTTGAGAATGAAGTCTCCAGTATACACAAAGTAACACCTGGGTATCTTGAGTCATTTCTTCACTCCTAACACATTCAGTGTGTCTCCCTTTTTCTATTCTTGCAGTCCAAAGCTGTCTAAACCCCCCCAGTGGGAGGAAGCTTGTTAGTCAAGTCAGAACTCAGAGATGTGGATATCCATTCCCCTCCGAGTGTCAAAGCCATAACTCTTCTGTTTGCCTGGTTTGCATTGTGCGGTGGTGCCATCCCCCCCAGAGATGGATCCCTCACACAGGAATACGCCTGGGTGGAGAAAAATTAAATGAGACTGGCTCCCAAAGTGAAATGGAATTCTGACCTTGAAATTAATGAGATTCTGATCAGAAGGGTGGGGAAACTTCTTTGCTTCCAATTGTCACAGCACAGAAATGAGAGCTCTTGCCCCTCCAAGGAAGATTTGTTTGGAATATTCTTCCTTTGGAGAGCACTTGTGTTCACACTCTCTTCTCTTACACAAACATTAAGCCTCTAGAGGTATCTGCCTATGTAGGAGGCTTGAACACCCGTGTTATTACCTAGAGTTGCATTTGGGACTGATCCTTAACAAGAAACCAAGCTGCAAAGTGAAGAGGAGTCTGGCACTGTGGAAACTCTGGCTTTGAGTGCCTTTCTCCTGGCCTTGCAATAGGTGGGTGGCAGCCTTCAGGGGCTCTCCTGAGTATTATCTGTACTTCTGCTATTGGGGTTTGGGGTAAGGCAGGAGAAGCATTTTCTTTCTGTTGGGAAGGACTGAAGAGGCACTGTGACCAAGTCAGCAGCAGCTTCCTGGCTCTTGTCATATGCCGACGTGTGCCGGAATATTTATGGTCTGTTTTATGTAAATACATATTTAAGGGCCGTTAGAAGGTCTGATTATTCCCACTAGATGCCTTTCAGGTCCTCCCTACAGAACCGTTTTTGAAATAAGTAATATTTCTCTGATAATCGAGTGACAGTATACAAGACAGCTTCCAAAGGAAAAGCTAGAGGGCCAGGAAAGAGAAAGACAGAGACAGAGACAGAGGGAAGTGTTCTGAGGAATGAAGGAACACCATCTAGTGGTTTTTTTGTTCAGATTGCCAAAATGAGCCATCTGTATAGTAGCTTTCTATTCTTACAACAGAGTTAGTTTCTGATACAATTGGCTTCAGTTTTCAGTTCTCTCCATGTAATAAAAATTATTTTTCAGAACATGTAAGAATGTTTCAATGGTCTACACTAGAAAGACTTCTTAATTAGCATTTGGCATTAGGGTTTTGTTAAAAAGGTGTGTGTGTGTGTGTGTGTGTGTGTGTCCTTACTTAGAGTAGAAGTTTTATGGCTGAATTTTAGGTCAATGAAAAAAATCAGTTTTACAGTGGAAATACTGAGAGTTTTCATTGTGGCCTCCACCCCCTGCTCACACACTGCCTCCATATGCAGAGCTGTCCACATGTGAGAATATTTGAGAGCAGGACCTGCATGCATGGTGCAAGGCACACGTGTTTGCTCCTAAAACCTGAGCTGCCATAGGCAGCTTTTCTTCTATAATGAACGATGCACAGGGTTTGGGGGCTGGGAGATGGGATGTGGTTGTGGATTATTGTTGTTTTTGTAGAAAGAATTGTAGCTATCTGAGTAGTGTGTCTCTGAACTTGCCCTCCTCATCTACCAGCTGTGGCAGGTGAAGATGGTGTTAGGGTTTTGAGGGACAAAAATTGCCACAACTTACTGACTTGCTCTGGAGAAGGGAAAATGTTTTGTGAGAAGCTCTGCAAGGACATACTTCCCCAGGAAGGGAACTGAAGTAACTCCTGTTTATTGTCATCCCTGAACCAGTCTCCCAGGTTCCTTGTCCAGGAAAATGAAGTTAAAATTTATAGGCCAATTATGAATAGTCCACGTGTATCTTACATACGAAGTGTCTACAGATATGTTTCCCAGGGCTTTTAAAATAAACATTTCCTCATTAAGGAAACTTTACAACAAAAGGGAAGATAAGTATTGTCTGCTGCCTTGTACTAGAATGAACACATTTATTATTCCCTCAGCACACTGGCTCTTATGTGGAGTTCCCCGATGGTGGTTCTCTTCAAGCCACCTCTGGGTCCAGATTTCCTGCTGCCTGATAGCACTGGACATGGCCATTCTACCGATTGGAACTGGCATTTTTCTGTGTGCTCCCCAGAGCTAAGAGGGCCCAGGTCTCCTCATTGGGGGGAAACCTCCTCTCACTCCAGGGGTGGGTAGTTGCTGACCACAAGCTGCCTGTCTCTGTGGCCCTTGCTGGTGGCAAGACATCGTAGCTCTTCTTGCTTCCATCTTTGATGCATGGGAGTCATTGGGGACCCCAAACTCTCAGTGAGATGGGGTTTTGGAATGTCAGATGAGATCTGATAAAAACAGGTTATCATTAATATCATTGAAGACCCTGATCCTGAGAATAAGATCAGCTGAGCCCACACAGGTCCTGGACCAACGAAGGAAGTTGCACGGAGGCAAGGGTAGCAGTGTGTGTGTGTGTGTGTGTGTGTGTGTGTGTGTGTGTGTGTGTGTGTGTGTGTGTGTGTAATTGTGAAGACTCTGGGCTGTGAAGGGATTCTTAATCCGGGCTTGTAGGAGATTGGCGATTGGCTCTCGCTGACCAGAATGTTCTGGGCAGTTAGGTCAGGGGCTCAACTCCTGGTCGGTAGTTGGAAGTGGACGCAGAAGTGCTGTGAAAAGAGCAAATAGCCCTAGCAAGTGGGCCGCATGGCCCTTAGGCACCGACCGTTCAGCCCCCACCCGGTGGGTGCTCCCTGAGTCCTCCCGCGCCCCTCGTCCCCTCCGTAGGTGGGGGGCGGAGAAGGGGGCGCCAGAACTCCCCGTGCTGTGTGCGGGTTTTCCTGCCCCATTCACTCACTCTCACTCATCCCAGCCGCGGTGCCTCCTTTTCAAAGGCTTGCTGGGTTTAATTGTCTTGTTGGGATAAAGAAATGTTTGCACAGCTAAAGTGGGGCCGGGCTGGACGGCAGCAGTCCCTGATGGCCGCAAGAGCCATCTGGCCTGGCTCGGCTCGGCTCGGCTCGGCGCGCCGCCCGCCAAGCCCGCACGCCGGCGGGGCTCGTTCCCGCGCCCGTGCCCGCTCTCCCGTGCTAGCAAGCACGCCGCGCCGCTCGGCTCCGCTCGGCTCTGCTCTGCGGCCGCCGCCTCCTCCTCCTCCTCCTCGCACGGCCGGAATGCCTAATCACCATGGTGAGAAAACGGACCCGCAGCCCGTCCTCCCTCCTCGCCGCACCCGCCCTCCGTCAATTGTCATGCAGAAGCGATCCGGGCCGCCGCTTCCCCCGCACCGCCAGCCAGCCAGCCAGCCAGGGGGCTGGTAATGGATCGCTTGGGGGAGGGGGCGCGAGGACGGCCCGCCGGGAGGAAGGAAGGACCGCAGTCCCGGAGGACACCCACCCCGGACACCCCGGACACCCCAGCCGGCTGCCCGGCCTCCGGGAGCTGGCTTGCTTGCAGGAATGTCGGTCGGCGCGTTTGCCGTGGTTCGCTCAGAACGTGAAGGCGGCGGCGGCGGGACTACTACGGGCGACCCCCTCCCCACATACACACCGCCTGCCATCGGGGACCCCTTGTCCGCGTCCCCGAGGATGCCGAGCCCGCCTGAGTCGCTGCGGGCTTGGCTGCCGGGGTCCCAGCAGGGAATGGGGGGAGGAGTGGGGGATACATGGAAGGAAGGATGGAGGGAAGGATGGAAGGAAGGATGGAGGGATAAGTGGAAGGAAGGATGGGGGATAAATGCAAGGAAGGATGGAGGGATAAATGGAAGGAAGGATGGAGGGATAAATGGAAGGAAGGATAGAGGGAAGGATGGAAGGATGGAGGGATAAATGGAAGGAAGGATGGAGGGATAAATGGAAGGAAGGATGGAGGGAAGGATGGACGGAGGAAAGGATGGAAGGAAGGATGGACGGAAGGAAGGATGGAGGAAATGATGGAAGGAAGGAAGGATGGCGGGAAGGATGGAAAGAAGGATGGAGGAAAGGATGGAAGGAAGGAAGGATGGCGGGAAGGATGGAAAGAAGGATGGAGGAAAGGATGGAAGGAAGGAAGGATGGAGGGAAGGATGGAAAGAAGGATGGAGGAAAGGATGGAAGGAAGGAAGGATGGAGGGAAGGATGGAAGGATGGAGGGATAAATGGAAGGAAGGATGGAGGGAAGGATGGACGGAGGAAAGGATGGAAGGAAGGATGGACGGAAGGAAGGATGGAGGAAATGATGGAAGGAAGGAAGGATGGCGGGAAGGATGGAAAGAAGGATGGAGGAAAGGATGGAAGGAAGAAGGATGGAGGGAAGGATGGAAGGAAGGAAGGATGGAGGGAAGGATGGAAGGAAGGATGGTGGGACCCGGGAGTGGGTGCGCCCATGCCGACGTTCTGGTCCTGGGGGCCCGACAGGTGGGCGCGTGGCTCCTCATGCAGGTTAGGAGGCTCCTGCGTGGGCTTTAGCAGGGGTGGAGTTGGGGGTGGAGACGCACCCAGGGCGGCAAACGCGTGCATCTGGATCACGCTTTTTTTTTTTTTTTTTTTTTTTTTTTTTTTTTTTTTTTTTTTGCCTCTCGACCGGGCAGGACTTGACGGTTCGTCCCGGAGGCTCTAGTGCCTTTAGCGAGTTGCATCACATTTCTGAACCAATAAAACCGCTTCCCGGATTGTTCCCCCCAGGCTCCTGGGGTTCGTGCAGCAGCTGGATGGCGGGTGTTCGGACGAGGCAAGTGGCCGGCCGTGCACTCGAGGAGGCGCGACTGCGTTGCTCGATCCAGTCCCGGGCACTTTCTGGAACTCTTCCCACGGGAAGTTTTCCGGGACTGTTTTCCGGGCAGTGGCCCCAGGTTGATGATCCGGTGCACCCCCCCCCCCTTTTTTTTATCCTGTCCAAAAACAAAAAACACACATTGTGTCCAAATAACAAAAGTTGCTCTCTCTCTCTCTCCCTCCCTCCCACCCCCTTTCCTTGTTAGGCTGGGAAGAGGAAACTGAAAAATAGAATTATATTTTTATATTTTTCCTTATTTTTAACCCTTTTTACTACCCCAAGATAGTTCAATACTGGTACTCTTTGAAATGCAGTCTTGGTCAAGATTCAGGATCTGGAGGTATAAGACATGTTGTATTTGTCATAGTGTGTCATATTTTTAACCTCTTAACCACGATCAACAACCGACAAAACACATGCTGGGATGTATTATTTATGACTACTTGGCATTTGCGGCCATGATGCACATTATTGTAAAATCCACGCAATTTCAAAACTGAAATAATAATTTTTGGATTTGAGTATTCTCTTCCAGCAGTGTAGTAAGTAGCCTTCCCCAGTGACACTTTGCCCTCAGAGAGAATGATTGAAGACCTCAGGACAGCTTTGCTACACAGCAGCTAAAATGTCTCAACATTTTTCAAAATGCCATTTAAAGTGTGGCTTTTGTAGTTAAATTATCTTTATCCTTTGTAGCCTCAAAGTATGAGCAGCAGGGTGGGAATTTGCAGGTATCTCCTTGTAGCAAAGTAAAGACTATTCTGCAAAACTTTATTCCTTCCTTCTTTACATCCTGATTTGGACTGTGTGTTTAGGCCTATAAAAAACTGAGGTCTGATTTAGTATATCTGGTAGACTCTCAGTAAACAGGAGTAATTCATTCCCTTTCAGCCTTATTCAAAGGATCAGAACTTTTATGAAGCTAGTATCTTAATCACATTTTAGCTATAGAGTTAATTTATTTTTAATTTTTTGCAGGGGTGCCATCACATCAAAAGATTCCATAAGTATTACATAATTTTGAATAAATTGATGTTGGTGATTATAATCTAATTTTTACCTTTTAATCAACTTGTTATAGCAGTGACTTGAAGTAAGAAGGGAAGGAATTATTTCCACTTTGAAGTTTGATGATAGTTGGTGTGTGCCCCAAAGTGACCCTTCTCAAATATAGACTTGCTTGGTTGCTTATTTGAGGGTACTAAAAATCTTTATGAACTTGGGAGTCATTTTAAATGTGCATTTCTTCAACAAATGAGCTTTTCTTTCCCAACTTTCTAGAAACCCACGATTAGAGTCTACCTCTTCCCAAATGTTTCCCCCAAAGCATTAAACCCCCTCATAGAACCTATCCTGTGCTGATCTGATTTGGGTGTGCTTTTAGGGAGAAATAAAGGTCCAACTGAAATACTGGTTGAAACTGAAAGCAGAAAAGTGATGTGGGGAGTTTGGAGTCACATATAAGCATCTGGCAATTCAGATGTTTGACCATCAATTTTCTCTGTGGAATGTTCTGATTGAAGATGACGGAAAGGAAATGAAAGTTATGTTTTGGGGGGATAGGGGGTGGTCATGGGGATGCATCCAGTACATTCCTTTTAGCAGACATGGAGCTTTAGGACAATCTATGCTGTCTGTGAAACCTTTTGGTACAGTCTCAGGAGAAATCAAACCCAGTAAGCCCCAGTGTGACTCACAAACTGAGGGTTGTCTTTTGCCACTGAATTTCATTTGCAGGCTGAGACTTATGGCTTTGCATCCATCTTAGACCAGCAGACAGTCAGAGCTGGAGGGAGGAGGTAAGGCTGGCCCTGGAGAGACTTTTCTTTTCTTTTCTTTTCTTTTCTTTTTTTAAGAAATAGGAGTCCCAGGGCCAGAGAGATAGCGTGGAGATAAGGCATTTGCCTTTCATGCAGGAAGTCATCAGTTAGAATCCTGACATCCCATATGGTCCCCCGTGCTTGCCAGGAGCAATTTCTGAGCCTGGAGCAAGGAATAACCCCTGAGCACTGCAGGGTGTGACCCAAAAACCACCAAAAAAAAAAAAAAAAAATAGGAGTTCCATTTGTGTTGCCAGCTAATCTTATTTGGCTCATTTGACCCACTTTTTGGGGGGACATTTATTTAAACCAAGTCAATGTGGCCTAGCGTAATGCATACCCTGATAGAGGAATAAGTGCTGCATTGGCCCTTTTGAACCCCAACTAGAAGGTAGTTCAGATCATAGGTGGGGTAGGCAATATAACATGATTGTTGTGAGTTCTATCTAAGTAAAATCCTGATCCTTCAGCTGACTTGCTCTGTGGTCTTAGACAAATAAATTAACCTCTGTGGGCCTCAGCATTCTCACCTGTAAAGTGGGCCCTATGCAATTTTAAAGGGTTGTTGTGACTAAATGCAGATTAACGCTTACATCATTCCTTCCACCTATTGAGTATTCCATACATAATGACTTATTTAAAGGACAATCTGGTGGTAGAAATCTTCATTGTTAGAAGCATTACTGTGTCCAAACACAGGGTCATTAACATCTCACATGTATGCAGGAGTTATTCACACACTCATGTCTGGTGACAGTGTGGAAGAGGGAAGGAAAAAGACTCAGCCCTTTTCTGTGATAGCCAGCTGCTTTGCCTTCCTTCATTATTATCCATCTACCAGCATTAGCCCTGATGGCCCTCTGACCTCTTTCTCCCTTTGTTTTGTTGAGAAACAAGGTGATGTTAGAAAAATCAAGACTCTGAGTCCTAAGGACACTTGACTAGGGCTAACTCTCTAGTGTGGCCCAGGTTAGAGAATCTGAATCTTATTTTATTTTCTTACTCTGGACTTTTGTGTTGCCAGGCATTGTTTACAATAAATGGGCCCTTAGAATTTGCTTGTGACCAAAGTTGGGCTGTCTGTAATCAGATCCGCTGGAGTGGCATTTGACTAATATTAGGATGCAAAATCCTGGTGGTTCTAGTTTGATCTTAGATTTTAAGTTATACAAGCCTTTCCCCCCTTCTGCCTATGTGAGAGATATCTGTGAACCTTCCCCCATCTGTGCGTGTCACCGTCCCACAGCATGATGGATTGTCTCTCCTCGGGGGAGGCTTAGGACGGGGTTTGAAGGGGCCTTGTAGGTCAGGAGAGAAATACAGCAGCAGGACTGTGCTGGGAGGGCTGCTGGGGAGGGATTAGTCTGGGAAGGGGAGGGCAGGGCTAGGATGGGCCCTTCCTTGGTGTGCATTCTCCTAGGAGTAAAAGAGAGCTGTCCATTACCCTGAGCACACAAATAAACTCAGTGTTTTTCTCTTTGTAGAATGCAGGCCCCATGAGGCTTGAGAATAGCAGAGTGGCTGCTTATCAGTAGAGAGGTGGGAAGGAGGAAAGTGGGAAAGACTACCTAGAGAGTTTGGATTTGAATCTGTTACCAAAATAGCTCTAAATTTGAACCACCTTCTGATTACATAGAAGTAACATTGTGGTTTTAGACAGTCCTTGGAGACTAGCTGTCTGACATTACAATCCCTGTCCTGGCTCCATGTAAGAGAAGGGTTTAGGGGCCATAAAGGTAGTACAATGGGTAGGGCATTTGCCTTGCACACAGCCTGCCTAATTCCTTTCCCAGGACCCTGTATGGCCCCCAACAGCCTCACCAAATGTGCTTCCTGGCACAGAGGCAGGTGTTAGCCCTGAGCAGAGCTAGGTGTGTCCTCCCTCCCCTGAAAAAAAAAAAAAAAAAGACTTGTTGAGGGTGAAATATCCCCAATACACCCACTGACTTCTCTCCCCGCCTTTTGCACATATAGACATGAATGTGTCTACAAGGCAGGAAGGGAAATGCTCAGCATTCTTCATTTTCAGATTTTTAAAGAAAGGCGGGAAGTCTGGGACTTGGGCCCAAATGCCAGAGTCTCAGCTTAGAAGGAATTCCAGGGAAGGCAAGAGCAGGGTCTGAAAGGCAGGGCAGCAAAGCACGTGAGGGTAAGTAATCAGCAGAGCTGCAGTTAGGGCCCAAGCTTCAGCTTCCTTCCTGAGCAGTAAAATTAAAAAAAAAATGAAAAAGAAAAAAAAAAAGCCTTAGAACAACAAAAATCTGGACTCATGGGCTTCCTTCCTGACAGGCCAACCTGGTGGGGCTTCATTCAGACTGAGCTGCAGTCAGGACTGATTTACGGGTAAGAGCCTAAACAGAAGACCAGCTTAACCCTTTCCTTATCTGCAGAGTACCTCCCTGTAGACACTGCCCTCCTCAGGCCTGTCCCATTCTGCTGAGGGTAGTTTTTCAGTGTCCTGTTTTGTTTTGTTTTTATTTTTTTGGTTTTCTTTTTTTTTGGGGGGGGGCACACCTGGTGATGCTCAGGGGTTCCTCCTGACTATGCACTCAGAAATCACTCGTAGCTTGGGGGACTATATGGGATGCTGGGGATGGAACCGCAATCTGTCCTAGGCTAACGCTGGCAAGGCAGAGGCCTTATCACTTGTGCCACCGCTCCGGCCCTTTGTGTTTTTTGTTGTGGTTGTTGTTGTTTGTTTTTTAATTTGTTCTTTACTTCTATCCCCTTCATGAAGCAGGAGAATCTGTAAGAGGTCTTACCCTCAAGTGGAGCTGGTCTAAGTGGCTCCTGGTGTGTAGAAGGTTTGGGTCTCAGTAACATTCTAACACAGGAATATAGCATAGGATCAGGGAAAATGCCTCTTGGAGTCTATAGAGGAGTGATCCTGGGCATCTTGTTCTACCACTACAAAATATTAGCATGTGTAAGGAAAGGCACTAGTAGGTCAGAAGAGTCCATAGTGCCAAGGGTGGGTGAAACATGCAGGTGCAGGAGACCTGGCTCCCTCCCATCTCGATAGGGTGATGTGTTCAGTTCCTTGAATCACACAGTGACCCTCATGGAGGACCTGCTTATTGCCTGTTCAGTGCTGGGTGTACCCTACTGAGCATGAGAGATTTCAGTCCCTGCTTTGCTCACTGAACTTATGGTATCCTAAGCAACCATAGGAAATGGTAAAGTGCTGCAATAGGGGGATAAAATAAAATTCTCTTGAGCTTAGAAGCAGGAGTACTTAATTTCACCTAAGAGTTGGATAACTTTTTGGAGCAAGTGCTGATATCTGGGCATTAAGGAGAATTTATCTATTTGAAAGAACTAGGTGTGTCCACCAGAGAGTAGAGAGAACTGTGGAGCTGCCAAGGATTGCTCATGAGAAGGAGAAATAGAATTTCTCCCCTCCTGGGTCAGAGGCCTCGGATCTCTGTCATAGTCAGGTGTTCCCAAAACTGTTATGTGCTGCTTCTGAGGCCCAGTAGTTTATAGGGTACTACTTTTAAAGTAATTTTCTAAAGGCAAATTACCAAAGTACTTTCTGATGACATGTGTCCCCTTATAATCCAGGAGCACCCAGAATTTTGCTCAATTGAGAACCAACCATCAGGAAATATCTTTGGCAGCAGCAGGGCCACCATCCTGCCGGCATGTGGATGTGGTGCGTACCTTCGTAAGACTATCTTTTTGATGAAGTTTATCCGCTCTATGTTGTCCTGCAGGGGTCTGAATGGCCTAGGAACCTAGCTGTTCCATTAAGTCACCTAGCACCTAGGGTTCTTGGCAGGATTTCTTAGCAAAATTTCCTAGGGGAGTTGCATTGCTCAGGCTTGATTCTGAGGAAGACAATTAGACATGAACACCAAGACTATTAAAGAAGAACCCAAAGAAGGCAAAATAAGCCATTGTTCCAGCACAATCCCTAAAGGCAGACTAAGGCCAGCTCCTTCCAGCTGGTCCTTGGTGATCTGCCATCCCTGTTGTGGGTTTCCTCTCCTTTGCTTCTTATCATTCTCTGCTCTCTGCATTCATAGCACTTCCTGAGCCCTTGTTCAGTGCTGTTTTCAGGAGAGTCAAAGAAGTAGGAGATGAAACTTCCTCTTCTGGGGGCCTTCTGGCTAAGATGAGTAGTTAAGAGATATGGATGCAAAATAATTGGTTCTAAAATAATAATTTTTTCTAGAAAATAATGAGCTTTAAATAAAGGCTGTAGGCTTTCTGAAGGAGTCATCTCCAGGCTTATCTTCTTTACCTTCTTAATTTTTGCCTTTATATATTTATATTTTTTATTGTGTTTTTTTTTCTGGGGCCATACCCAGCAGTACTCAGGAGATATTCCTGATGGCCTCAGGAACCTTATGTGGTGCCTGGAATCAAATCCAGTTGGCCAGGTACAAGGTAAACACCCTACCCACCATACCATCACTTCAGCCCCAGCTGACATTCTCTAAATTTGACCTGAAAACTCCTGAGCACTTATGGTCAGTGATGCAGTGGGAACAGAGAATGTGCCTCATAATGCAGATTCCCAGGCCCATCTAAAAAGAATCAAAGCCAGTGGTAAAGTGGTCTAGGAGTCTACTACTTAGCACAAAGGTGGTTCTTTTTTTTATTGTGGTTTTCTTTTTGTTTGTTTGTTTTTGGGCCACATCCGGTGACACTCAGGGGTTACTCCTGGCTATGTGCTCAGAAATTGCTCCTGGCTTGGGGGACCATATGGGACACTGGGGGATTGAACTGCGGTTTGTCCTGGGTCAGCCATATGTAAGACAAGTGCCCTATTGCTGCGCCACTGCTCCTTCCTCAAAAAGGTGGTTTTTGTGTTCTCTAAGGTTTATGAATCATTCTTCTCAGGTGAGAGCACTGGAGGGGAAGCTCTAGCATAGGAGCTGGTCTGGGAGGAAGGGGAACCAGGGTAAAGCCAGTAGAGAGGTGTCTGATTTTTGTTTTTGGGTTTGAGTTTGAGAGAAGGCACACCCAGAGGTGCTCAGGGACAGCATGTGGCTTTATGCTTGGGCAATACTCAGGAGACCATGAAATTTTGGGGAAGTCAGCCAAGATCAGCTACAAGCAAGGCAAGTACCTTAACTCCTGTGTGTGCCCAGCCCCACAGCAGAGTCTGGAATTCCTCTGTACATTCTGGGAAAGTAAGAGTGCAAACATGGGGTCTCTGTACCATACTCCTGTCTCTTTCCACCTCCTGGTGGAGGCCAGACCTTTCCAACTGCCTCCATTCTCCTGCTTTGCCTTTGCTCCTCCTTGGATTGGTTTTCTTCTCCCTTATTGCTGATCAGCTGAGTGTATATGCTCAGACCGCCCCTTTCTTGGTACAATATTGTGATTATGAGGTGGCTCAGTGGAGGGAATTGAGGTGCTTAGCCAGATGTGAGGGGGCCTGTGTGCACTTCAGGGCTCCTTGGGCTCTGGCCAGCATGGTTTTTCCCTGCTGTTATGCTGCCCAAAAGAGCTGGAGATGGTTTCTTGCCAGCTTCTTTCTCCTGTCTGCAGCAGCCTTTCAATAGACTTCTCGTGCTAAAATGCTCATTTGTAAAGGAATCAGGGTTGGAGGGTTAGAGGAATCTCCCAGTGGCAGTATTAGCCACCAACAACCTGCTACAAGCTTTAACCCTTCAGGGGCAGCTGCCTGTGGGTGACAAGTTTAGATAGGCCTAATAGAGGGGCCCATTTTGAGGTTCAAGTGGCAAAAGACACCTGAGTATGAGCTGACGCCCTCAGTGACCTGCTCCTAGAGCTGGAGAACTTTCTCTCCTAAGATGGAATTTGCTCTACTAGGAGGTAGCTCAGAGTATTTTCCTTGCTACCCCAGGCATGCATAGGGCCCACATCAATCCTCCTCCCATTTTGTACTTTGTGGCTTCTCAGAATACCCCAGGTGAGACCTGGTGGCTTCCTGCCTCATTTGGGAGTCCTAGAAAAATAAAACTAAACAAACAAACAAAAAAAAAAACCCACAAAATATAACTAAAAAAATCAGCCACCTTCAGGTCAAAATGATAAATAGCACAGTGGATAGGGTATATGCCTTGCACAAAGCTGACCCAGATTTGCATCCTATATATTTCCCTTACCCAACCTACCAGGAGTGATTTCTGTGAGCAGAGCCATAAGTAACCCCTGAGTGGTGCTGGAGGCTTGGGGGCTGCTTGATGAGGCTGCAGTGAGTGGCAGGATCACACTGTGGCTCATCTTGAATAGTTGACAAAGCAACTTCCCCTGAACCCAACACTTCAGGGACCAAGTAGGAAGTGGAGTAAACCTTTGTCTCCCTGTAGGACTTGTTAACCCCCAAAAATTATAGGTACTCTGAGTGCAACCCTATAAATGCCAATCATAACCCTGTCTGCCACTCGTTTTATCCCCAACACTTCATTTTAAAGAGTAGAATGATCTTGGCATCTAAAGTCCTTTATGGATCACTGATTGCTCAGTAGAGGGGGTGCCCCCTTACCTGCTGAGTTAGCCTTGATGCCTGGATCAGGGTTGGGTGAGTTGGTGACTGGAGATTGGCAATCACTTTCCTCCTATCAGATCTATGATATTCCTGCAGGAATTTGATTTTGCCAGATTCCTACAGGGAGAAAGTCACCCTCAGCCTTTTTTACAGCAAGTGCAGAGAAGTTCAGTTCAGGGTCAGGCTCAGGTCCTCCTTTGCAGAACAAATGTTTTGGCGGAGGCCTGTGGTCACCAGCTCAGGTGGGAGGGGAGAGCCCTGAGTGGAGACTTGCCTGTTAGCACAAGATGAGAAGGGCAGGGGCTTGGAGGATTTGGAAGGAACTGCCTGGGAGGTGAGAGCTTTAGAAGTCAGAGCTGGGCCTGAAGGATTGGAAAGAACAAGCGTTTGAAAATGGCTTTACTTGTGCGGTAAACTTCATTGTGTGATTATTTAATAGGCCATTAAAAAGCAGATTCATTAACAAGATCTTAATTAACAAGTTCCAGGGTTATTCCTCCCCTTTCCCAGGGGAATAGTTCTCCTCTGGAGTCCCAGAGACTTCCTATCCTTAAACTCACCATACCAGATGCATTTTAATTCAGTCCTTTTATTGCAGCAAAACCAGGAAGGAGTGCACACCTCCTGAAAAATATCTGCCCCCTCTGTCCCCATCCTGTGCATGAGGCTAGGCTTCCTCCCAGGCACCCCAGAGTCTGCTCTTTCCCTTGCCTCAACTAAACATGTGCAGCCCTAGGCAACAGCTGCCATAGCAGCAAAGGGAAAGTATAAAGGAAAAAGGCCATAGACATAGTACAGCAGGTAGGGTGCTTGTCTTGTACGCGGCTTACCTGGGCTCCAGCCCTGGCTGCCAACTGTGGCCCAAAAGCCAAAAGCCCCCCCCCAAAAAAAAGAATCAGATGAGTTCATAGAAAATTTCCACAAAATCCCAAGAATGGTCCCATCACCATGTAAGTCACTGATAAATGTTTCCATACCTGTTGCAGGGCTGGAAGGGAGGGCCCTCTACCCAGAGTCCCTTTCTAGGGCTGAGATCCTGGCAGGTTTGTGTAGTTTATAATGAGTTTTCCTTTAGCTGAAAGATAAAAGTGGCTCCTACCAGGCTATCTTTCCTTCTTTGCACCAATTTGGGCTGAAGCAAGGAGGATGAGTGATCCCCCACTCCCCACTTCCAGAGAAGGCACAGGGCAGAAATCATTTGATTCCTGCATTAGCTTCCTACCTGGGGAGGAACACAAAGCCATCAGGACTTAGTTTAGGGAGAAAGAGCAGTTAGTTTTGTTCTTTGCCTCTGCCCCGCCAGCCACTCAGAAGGCTGTGAAACAATTGACTTTGCCAACTTCGGCAAAGAAAGTGGCAGAATGCCTAAAATCATTGGGAAATTTGAGTTAGAAAGGACTAGGTTCATGTTACATTATTTTTTCATTTTCTAATTATTTACATAAATCTGCTTTCCCCTTTATCCTAAGGGGAAAAAGGACTTTCTCCATCCAAATATTCATCCCATTTATACATCTACAAACACTTTTCCAGCTCATTGTGAAGACTTGGAAGAATATCTGTTCTCATTGCCCACTCACTGGGTTGGCTCCGACTCCCCCATGGCCTTTAGTTCTTCATCCAGGCTCAAAAACTCCCTCTTCTCTAACTGGCTTTCCTCTTCTCAACTTAGCATCCTTGTGTTCTTTCTAAGTAGCGTGGCCATAAGGTCACTTTCTTTAGCAGCATTCTAACTTCTAAGAAGCTTAATGGGCAAGGAGATTGTGGGGTCTTTGACTCTTTCTGAGCCTCAGTCCTAAGTGGTTTATTCTCTTAAGCTGATTCCTGGGCCTTGCTGGATAAGAAGTTGGGGTTGGGGGTTACAGTGAAAGGAATGGGATTCTTTCTTTCCTTCTTACACAGGGCTCCTCCCTCCTGCCCCTTCCTGCTTCCAGATTCTTTCTGTTTGTAGAGCCCAGGAATGAAAGGCTTGACCCCAAGCCCTCAAGGAAGGAAATCTTCCAGAACTTCAGAAACTGGCTTCTTTTCCTGCATTCTTCTGGGTCTTCTTGCCACTACTCTTACCCCGGTGTTCCCACTCTCAGACTAGTCACTTCTGGATGTTTTCTTTCTTCCCTTCTACCTTTATTTCATCTCCATTCCAAGTCCAGCTACAAGAAAAATAAAAATGAAAAAAAAAGGAGCGATAAATAAAATGATGGACTATTGATTTGAAGAGAGAAAAATCCATGTGTGGAATGTAGGGGAAGGAACAAATTCCATTCTAACAAAGGAACAATGCAGAATTCTTCTCCATCTTCCCCACCCCGGTCCCACTGCTGCACTCAACCTCAGAGTTAACCAGATGAATTTATTCCTGTTGATAGTTAATTTTCTTTTTTAGTTTTCCTATTATCAGTTTTCTCTTAGTTCAGGTTGGAAGAACAGGAGAATAGGGTCTTTTTTTTTTTTTTAAATCATTCTGAGCAGCAGGGATATATAAGGTCACAGAATTTAGAAGAGGAATTCAAGAGGGTGAATACTAGAGAGATAGTACAGGGTTTAAGGTGTTGGAGGGGTTAGCTTGAGGATAATATAGAGGTTAAAGTTTATATTGAATAAGGTGAACCCCAATCTGATCCCTGGCATCGCATGTCTTCTCTTGAGTACCACCAGAAGATTCCTGAGCACAAAACTACCAGTTATAGCCTCCAAACAAAAACGAAAGCAAAAATGAGGATAAATGTAGTAAAATAATAATTAATAAGAATAATAAATAGGGGGCCGGGCGGTGGCGCTGGAGGTAAGGTGCCTGCCTTGCCTGCGCTAGCCTAGGACGGACCGGACGGACCGCGGTTCGATCCCCCGGCGTCCCATATGGTCCCCCAAGAAGCCAGGAGCAACTTCTGAGCGCATAGCCAGGAGTAACCCCTGAGCGTCACAGGGTGTGGCCCAAAAACCAAAAAAAAAAAAAAAAAAAAAAAAAAAAAAGAATAATAAATAGGGGCCGGAGAGATAGCATGGAGGTAAGGCGTTTGCCTCTCATGCAGAAGGTCAGTGCTTCAAATCCCGGCATCCCATATGGTCCCCTGAGCCTGCCAGGAGCGATTTCTGAGCAGAGAGTCAGGAGTATCCCCTGAGCACTGCCGGGTGTGACCCAAAAACAAAAACAAAACAAAAAATAGAATAAATAGTATAGACCTTAGCAGAAAAATTAAGAGAAAAACTGAAAGGGACCAGAATAAAAAAGATTAAAAGATAGAGAAGGAGACAGGAAGTTGGTGGCAAATCTTAAGTAGGTCTCAGAATGATAGTTTATTCCCATACCTGTTGCTGTCAGGAAAACAGAGTCCTACTTACAGAATTGGAGTACAAATAAGTATCCAGTCTTCAGAGGCAATTTAGAAAAATTTCACTAGGAAAATTATAAATGCAAATATCCCTTGAAAGCATTCAACTAGGGATTTGTCTTTCATACATTTGGTTGAATGCATAAAGATGTGTGTACTTTATAGTCTGTTTTATAAAACAGAAGCAACCTAAAAGTGCACTGAGAGGGAATTGGCATACTAAATTATGACATAGTTATATAAGTGTTTTTAAAAATGAGTTGGGGGCAGAGAGATAGCATGGAGGTAAGGTGTTTGTCTCGCATGCAGAAGGTCGGTGGTTCAAATCCTGGCATCTCATATGGTCCCTGAGCCTGCCAGGAGCGATTTCTGAGCATAGAGCCAGGAGTAACCCCTGAGCACTGCCAGGTGTGATCCAAAAAACAAACACACAAAAAGATGAGTTAGGGGGCCAGAACAATAGCACAGCGACAGGGCATTTGTCTTGCATGTGGCCAACCCAGGTTTGATCCCTGGCATCCCATATGGTCCCCCATCCTATTAAGAGTGATTTCTAAGCTCAGAGCCAGGGATGGTGGTTGAAATCCTGGCATCCCATATGGTCCCCAGTGCCTGCTAGGGGTGATTTCTGAGCACAGAGCCAGGAATAACTCGAGCACTGCCAGTGTGACCCCCCCAAAGGTATATAATCCCCTTTACAGTGCCAGAGTGGAAGCACAGCAGTAGGGTATTTGTTTTGCATGTGGCTGACCTAGGACGGACCACAGTTTGATCCCCTGGCGTCCCATATGGTCCCCCAAACCAGGAGCGATTTCTGAACTCATAGCTAGGAGTAACCACTGAGCATCACTTGGTGTGGCCCAAAATCCAAAAAAACAAACAAACAAACAAACAAAAACCAGTTAGGTCCATATAGTGCTTCCCTTAAAACAAAGTACAGGAAAGTCATATGACCTCCTTGTGTACAGAAATGAGGGTTCTGGAGTCAGAGAGGTAGCATGTTGCTGACCCAAGTTTAATTCCTAGCACCCTACAATGGTCCAGCAAACACTGCCAGGAGTGATTCCTGAGTGCAGAGCCAGGAGTAACCACTAAACATTTCTGAGTTTGCCCCACAAAGTAAACTAAAAAAATTAATAAAAGTAAAATAAAAGAAGGCTCTTAATAATATTCTATATATCTTTACATGTACACACAAAACTTTTAGAGAGTACAAAAGAAAATTTTAATAAGACAGATGGAAAAAAGGAGTAACATTTTATGTTTTATTCTCTTCTGCCATATTTAAATAATTAACATATATTTACACTATTTTTATAATTTAAGAATCTATTGTGATCTCAAAAAGATAATTTGGAAATTCTAGAACAGAAAAAGGATGGACATGGAAACTATTATGCTGAGTGAAATAAGTCAGAGGGCGAGAGAGACACACACACACAGAAAATAGTCTCACTTATTTATAGGTTTTAAGAAAAATAAAAGACATTGTAATAATGCCCAGAGATGAGGGCCAGAAGGGCTGGCTCACGATATGAAACTCACCTCAAGGAGGGGTGAGTGCAGTTAGAACATTAACAAGTACCATGACAATGTTAATGAGTGAGAGTAGTAAAATGTCTGTCTCGAATACAGGCAGGGGGTGTCTGTAGAGGGAGATGGGGTGCATTATGGCGGGAATGTTGCACTGATGTTCTTTTGTGACTAAAACCCAACTACAGTCATATTTGTAATCACAGTGTTTAAATAAAGATTAAAAAGAAGGATATGGGGGCCGGGTAGGTGGCGCTGGAGGTAAGGTGTCTGCCTTGCAAGCGCTAGCCAAGGAAGGACCGTGGTTCGATCCCCCGGCGTCCCATATGGTCCCCCCAAGCCAGGGGCGATTTCTGAGCACATAGCCAGGAGTAACCCCTGAGCGTCAAACGGGTGTGGCCCAAAAACAAAAAAAAAAAAAAAAAAAGAAGGATATGATATAAATAAAAGAAACCAGGCTTAACCAAGGAGTTAAGGTGTTTGCCAACACTGATTCTGTCTGTCACCATCTGTGATCTTTGAGCACAGAACTAGGAGTAAGTTCTGAACATTTCCAGGTATGGCTCAAATCTCATCATGAAGAAAATCTGCAATATGGAATTTAGTTAGTAGTAGTGTGTCAAGAGTATTCTTTAGTTAAGATAAATGTGCTTCATTTATATAAGATGTTAATGATAGAAACTGGGTGTGAGAACTAAAGACTCTGGGGCACCTCTGCAATTTTTCTGTAAATATAAAAGCTATTCTAAATATATTTACTATTGTAAATATAAAAACTATTCAAAAGTAAATATTATTTAAAGTTCACTAGTGGCCCTTTTTTCTGGGCCACAGCTGGATGTGTTCAGTGCTTTTGACTCTGTGCTTAGCAGACCATTTGTGGTACCAGAGATTGAATTCAGGTCAGCTGCTTACAAGGCAAGCAACTATTGTACTATCTCTCCAGCTCCAGAACTAGACACTTTTGAAGAGTATATTATAAGATTCTATGGGCCAAGATTTATACCTAATACTTAATGGTTGAATCTTGGAGAGATGAATTTATAAAGTTAAATAATCCTTTTACTGGAATGGAGCAAGAGTATACTGGGGGGTGGGGGGTGGGCAGAGAGATAGTATGGAAAGAGGGCATTTGCCTTGCATGCGGAAGGACGGTGGTTTGAATCCCAGCATCCCATATGGTACCCTGAGCTTGCCAGGAGCAATTTCTGAGCTTAGAGCCAGGAGTAGCCCCTGAGTGCTGCCGGGTGTGACCCAAAACCAAAAAAAAAAAAAAAAAAAAAAGTATACTGGGTTAAGATGCTTATCTTCCACTTGACTGACTTGTTATATATATATATATATATTGGTTTTTGGGTCACACCGGCACTGCTCAGGGGTTACTCCTGGGTCTATGCTTAGAAGTTGCCCCTGGCAGGCACAGGGGACATATGAGATGCCGGGATTCGAACCACTGTCCTTCTGCATGAAAGGCAAACACTTTACCTCCATGCTATCTCTCAGGACCCGACTGACTTGTTTTTGATCCTTGGTACAACATACTCCCCCAGGTACTTCCTGGAGTGACCTCTGAGCACAGAGCCAGGAGTAAGCCTGAGCACCACTGAATGTGATCCAATCCCCTCCCCGCAAATGATACTGTTAAGTCCCATTTCTTCCAAATAGTTAAGTGGAAAGGGTCTTATGGTCATGATCACTGGAAAAGTATCTAGTTTAATTACTTATTTTCAAAGTAAATTTTACTTTGTGAACTCGTTTATAAAAAGGTGAACATGGTTATATATATATTATATATAATATATATGGTTAATATTGTGGTCTCAAAAAAGTATAGACTGGAAGGGCTGGAGCAGTGGCAGAGCAATAAGGTATCTGCCTTGCCTGCAGTAGCCTAGGACAGACCATGGTTTAATCCCCCGGTGTCCCATATGGTCCCCCAAGCCAGGAACGATTTCTGAGAGCATAGCCAGGAGTAACCCCTGAGTGTCACCGGGTGTGCCCCCTCCTAAAAAAAAGGATAGACTGATCCAAGAGCTGTAGTGACAGGAACTAAAAGTGAAAAGAGACTTAAATGTAATTAAATGCTTGCTATGCCGTTCAGGTGAGCAAAGCAGGGTGGGAAAAGAGCAAATGGCAAGTGGAATCTCTTACTGTTCATGTGTGTGGTCACTTTTGTTTGTTTGTTTTTTTTTGGGGGGGGCTATACCTGGCAGTGCTCAGGTATAGCTTGCATGACCTCATGCAATTGTCTTGCTCTTTGTTCTAGCTCTTTAACACTTCTTTGTGGCCATTTTTATGAACATTCCTCTCGACTTGGCACTGTGGCCCATTGGGAGTAACCCACACAACTGTCCTTGGCCGCCATCTTAACTGGGATCACTCTTTTCTTCACATGTTATCAGGCTGAGTAGTGCACATTGATAGCTCATTGTAGGATCCAGAGAATGTGGTTAATCATGGGTTCAGTAAGGCATGTGCTGATCTCTGCTTTGAAGGTAAGAAATAGTAACTTCAGTCTGATAGTGAGACTTATTCCTAGTCTAATAGTAAAATCAAGGATAAGGCATGATAAGGCATTAATTTACCTCCTACCCAGAGGAAGACTTGACTTGACCTTCCCAAGGTGTGGAGAAAAATCTCTGGGGCCTGTTCTAGTTGGACCCAGCTTTTAATTTCAAAGGAGGGATTTTTGGTAGTATTGGGTATAAGCAACACTTCATCCTTCTTGGAAGTTCCCTTTGCTTGGCTTCTGACCCATTATTATCTTTTGTTTTATTTCTTCTACTCTGCTTTTTTATTGACAGTGTGCTGTGTTTTCCTATAATGCAATAATAATCATTTTTCTTTAATTGTGCATTGTAAGGGCAGCAATGTTAGTCTGGAAAAGAATATTTTTAAGAACTGGTGATCAAACCCAGGGCCTAACACATGTAATGAATGCACTCTCCTCCTAATCTATCCTTTTCAGTCCTGAAGAGGGATTCTAAAATAATCAGGATTGGAGAGATAAAATAAAGTTAAAATAAGGTTCATACTTTGCATATAGTTGATCCCACTGAAAGAACCATAGCATTGTTGGAATGACCCTACTAAACTCTAGTCTCATAGTGCCCAAGTGACATCATATCCTCAGAGTCTCATATTAATCCATCCCTGTTGGCTGAGAATCACTGACAGGGGTGTCTAGACCTCCTGTGAACTGCTCAGGAGACCCCCCAACATTTGTTTTAGTTTTTGGACCATATCCAGTAGTGCTCAGTTGTTACTCCTGGTTCTATGTTCAGGAATTACTCCTGGGACCATATAGGATGCTGCCAAACCTGGGTTGGCTACATGCAAAGCAAACACCCTAGCTGCTGTGCTATTACTCTGTCTTCGACCCTGAATAATTTTTAATAAATAAGAAATCAACTAAAACTTGGGCAGCCTTTTGATAATTACTATCTGATGATCATTTTAAACAATGTCAGTTATAACATATTTCTCCCTAAAATATATTTTGTTGGTCTAAGTTCTGAATAATATCAGTGATAATTCTTAGGGTTTAGCTATATTTTTGTAATTTTCTTTACCGTGTGTGTGTGTGTGTGTGTGTGTGTGTGTGTGTGTGTGTGTGTGTGTGTGTGCGCGCGCGCGCGCGCGCTTGGGTCAGCAGTGTTCAGGTGTTAGTCATCATTTTATAGTGACCTCTAGCAGTGCTTTGGTGTGCTGGAGATTCGAACCAGGTTGATGTGATACAGGACAAGCCCTTTAATCCCAGTACATATCTTCTGCCCCATATATAATTTTCAAATTAGAAAATTTAAAATTATTCCTTTATAAGTATTGTGTCATGTCCTCTAAGGAAGAATTGGCAGGATTCCCAGTTGTACTGAAGGGTATTGATGTTTATAAAACAACTTCCCTTGGCAAGCAGGCCAAGTCCCCCATTCCATTAACCTCACTTAGAGCACAGTTTCTACCTCAACTCCTGGGGTGCTGCTCTTCCTGAACCTAAGTCCTGCATTCCAAGAAAACAATGAGAACAAACAGTATAAAGAAGAAGAAAAGTTATTTCAGTCCTGCCATTCTTTGTGGCACTGGGTAGTTTTAATTGTGTTTAAGCAATTGTGTCAAAACAATAAAACCAATGGCCAATTTTAGAGGGAGACATTTTTGTTTGGTATGTGCAAATTTTTAGATGATCTAGTAAAGAGTTGACTAAAAATTATAATACATTTAACAATATTACACTCTTAGGAAATTGTTCATCACAGATATTACCACTAGAGAGTTAACAAGTATGCTATTATGGTTAATGTTTACTTGATCAAAAGTAAGCTGGTCTGCTCAGCTGCCCAGGAAGGTGATAGAGTTTGAATGAAATGTCAGTGTGAGTGAGGGAGTGTGTCTTGGCACATTGGAGGATCTGAGAGAAAGTCTGAGATTTGCCCTGGTATGACTTACTTGGGAAGTAGACAGCAGTAGATGAATGGAGAGGGAGCCAATCCCCATGAATCTTTAAATCAGTGTGTAGACTTCATTTGTGGGGGGCAACAGGAAGTCATGGAGGGTTTCCACAGGGACAAATGCCTGGGTGTGCTTAATCATTTAATGCCATCACTCTGGCTGCTACGTGAACAGCAGATTGAAGTAGAGAACTTCACACGAGAGGACAACTGTCATCCAGCTCTGATGGAGTCACAATGAAAGGAGGAAAAGGCGGTGTCTCATGCTTTTAGCAACGCCTACACCAGCCTTTTCCGTAGTAAGATGTAATAAATGTTAAGTAAATGACTTAATGAAAGCACCCACAACTATAACAAGAGGTTAAGAGCTGTGTTCAGTGTTGATTTGGGAATTCAGCAGACTGGCTGTAGCACTGACACTTAGTATTGTGCCTTTGGAGCAAGTAATTTAATCTCCATGGACTTCAGTTTTTTTGTCTGTAAAGTGGGAATAAATGGACATACTTTTTTTTTCTAATGGAAAAAAAAAACACCTGAGACCATGTATTTCTGGTAAAAACCACTGGGCAAGAGATAGCTTGCATGTGGTCACACGCCTCCAGAAACTGGGCATCTGTATTTCTCAGGATCTGTTTGGACCATTTCTCAATTGAGATGCTTGCTCTGGAATCTGGCCTTTGAGTAACCAGAATTTCAAGCTATAAGGGGGAAAATGGAAGAGAGGTTTGGCAAGAGAGCATGAGAGCTAGCTGTTTCAGTGCCATGCTTCCTCTGGTTGTAAAAGAGTCAAATCCTCTGTCCTTTCACATCTAGAAGCAATAGCCAAGTGCTAAGATATGCCTCCTTCACATACAAAGTAGCTACTCCCTGAAGCAAGTTTCTAGTTTTCTCTGCAATAGCTCCCTAGGGCACAGGGAGCTTTGGTCTTGTATGTAGTTAAATGCCTCGATTAAGAATGCAATCATAGCTGTTTGGCTCTGTAAATCATTTGACCCTCACCTAGAGCTAGCCTGAAACTCAGGGATCCAGTTATGACCATTCTGAATCTATAAGGGATAGGGGAGCTAGAGACACTTTTATTCTTAGAACAGAAACAGGGAGGCATAATTTTTTTAAGGGATTCTTGTTAAAGTATTTGTGTGTGTATGAGACACACACACACACACACACACACACACACACACACACACACACACACAGCCTCTCTCTCTCACTCTAAAAATAAAGAGAAGTAGACCCGGGCCCAGAGAGATAGCACAGCGGCATTTGCCTTGCAAGCAGCCGATCCAGGACCAAAGGTGGTTGGTTCGAATCCCGGTGTCCATATGGTCCCCCGTGCCTGCCAGGAGCTATTTCTGAGCAGACAGCCAGGAGTAACCCCTGAGCACTGCCGGGTATGGCCCAAAAACCAAAAAAAAAAAAAAAAAAAAAAAAAAAAGAGAGAAGTAGACCCAACAGTGAACATAAACTGTGAGCACAAAGACCTAGAGATGTACTTGCAGGGAAGACAAGGAAGTGACTTTGTCCAGTTTAAATCCCACTTGAACCATGTAGTTTCTGAGTCCTGAACCTTTTGAGGTTCAAGTTGAATGCACTCTTGACAAAACATAATTTTCTGGTTCACATAAGAAAAGGCCTTAAAAGACTTGGAAGTCTTTTTCTTGGGACATCAAACAGTCCTCAACAAAGCAGGGTGCTGATGAGATGCTTGCAAATGACCAGATTAAATTCTCCTGTGAGGATTAGATTCTCCTTAAAAAGCATGAGAAGTTGGCAACACGGGGCATACTCAAACATGTCCACATGCAGGGAATTTGGCCCATGAGGGACCAGGGGCATTCGAGGACCAGCAGTGCCCTCGCCTTTCCCTGGTCTAGAGGCTCACCTTATTTGTAATAAGGCTCCCATGGGAGTGCCCAGGGAATTAGAAATGGAAAACACAGTTCTTTATTCTCTAGCCTGCCTAAGGCAATAGTTATGTCCCCCATTGCAAGGTGTAAATTAACTTAGAAAAGATAGGTCATTCCCCTGAAAAATTGTCAGTTGTCTTGGTGGCTTAGAGCAAAATTTTGCTTATTGAACCAACCTCAATCTTTCCAGAAGTAGGCACAGAAATGTCTTCTTTGTGGTGAATGAACTAACACTTTGGGACTGGGGTAGCAAGCCAACCAAGACTAGCGCATTTCTGTTTCAAGCAAGCAGCTGGAGCTAACACCAACTGCATAGACTTCGCTGTGGGTGAGTTGGCTGCATGCACTCAGCTTCAGAGCTGAACAGCTGAAATATTAATGATTAGCTTGAAGGAGGAGCAATGACTGAGGCCACTCTCCTGAAGAAACCATAATTAGCAATTAAAATATATTTAAAAAACTTCCAACCAGCAGCCTCTAAATAAATAATTGTCACTGCTGATTGAACATGTTTTATTTCCCTGTGTTTTCCCTTCCCTCCCCCCGACCCACCCTGCATAACTTACAACCCTGTAAATGCTCAGTAGCTGTTAATATGATTCTGTCAATACGTTTACCATGGTGACTTGGGCTGTATTTGGCGAGCATTTGAAGAAATCAGTCACTGGTTGGAGGGAGGAAAGACAAGCTGTCGATATCCAGGGAGAAATGCTAATAACCCTGGTGACAGATCGTCCTCTGGATTCTCCAAGGGTTAAGAAAAAGCACCTCTTAGCCCTGGGAGCTCAGGGTAAGTGTGGTGACTTGTTAGGAAGTGCAGGCATCAGCTGTCATAGGCTGCAGTGTCCTTTTCATTGTCTTACTTTGCTCCTCTCCAAGACATGGCTGAGTTTTGGGAGACCAGTGAGCCAGGATTTAGATCCAGATTACCTGGCTTTTTAACTGCATGACCTTTTGCTACCCCCAAACATTCTCCTTCTCTTCTGAGTTAGAGATTTTACTACTTACTTAGCTTCAAAAGGATGGGGAGGACCTTGCACAAAGGCTAAGGCCTTAAAGCTGCCTAATATACTCTCTGGAAGAGAAAGTGGAAAGTGAACTTCCAGCCCCAACACGGTCTACAAAGCATGATATCATATTGAAGTCTGGTTTGTATTTCCTTAAGCTTTTGTGAATTTTGCCTGTGGAGTTAACTTTATAACAAAATGTTTAAATCAGCTTAAGCAAACTTGGTGTTTGCTTAAGTAAAAGTCACTAAGTAATTCAACACTTGTTCAGTAAGGGCCTACTATGTGCTGGATAATTCTTGACTTAACACCGGGGCACAGCAGAAAAGACTCCAAGCTCCTGGAGAGCTTATAACTGTGTCAACGAGGAAACCTATTCTTGGATGTTTCTCAGGTTCTCTATGGCCAGGCAAGGGGATACCAATTCCTATACCAGGGAACCCTGGGGAGGAGCACCATTGGCTGCCTGCCATGATTTTAAGTGGAGAAAGAAAAGTTTAACACCTACACAGAGAGAGTCATCCATATATATTCATATATTCACACACATACATGTTCTTCCAGATTTCTTTTTGAATAAATAAGTCAACATAAATGTTTTTGGCCTAAGTAGGTACATACTAAAGGACTAACTTGTGATTTTCTTTTTCACTTGTTCATTTGTTATAGCATGTGCTCCATGTCAGTTAATACAGATCTATATCACAATTCTGTGTGTGTGTGTGTGTGTGTGTTGCCAGGGATCAAACCCAGGGTCTCGCACATGCAAGGTAAGTGCTCTACTGCTGAACCACATCTTTGGCCTGCATATCATCACTCTTAAAGCAACTTAGTATTTTTTTTTTCAATTTTGGTTTTTGGGTCACACCCAGCTGTGCTCAGGGATCACTCCTGGCTTTGTACTCAGAATTGCTCCTGGCAGGCTCGGGGGACCATATGCGATGTCAAGGATCAAAACCAGGTCTGTCCTGGTCGGCTGCTGCAAGGCAAAAGCCCTACAGCTGTGCTATCACTCGGGCCTAACTTAGTATTTCTTAAAATAGATATATGATTGTTTATTAAACCAGTCTCATTATTTAACTAGATTTTCTCCCAACTCTTCAATATTATAAGCAGTGCTGCAGAGAACATGTTCACTTTTTTTTTTTTTTTTTTTTTGGTTTTTGGGTCACACCCGGCATTGCTCAGGGGTGACTCCTGGCTGTCTGCTCAGAAATAGTTCCTGGCAGGCATGGGGGACCATATGGGACACCGGGATTCGAACCAACCACCTTTGGTCCTGGGTCGGCTGTTTGCAAGGCAAACACCGCTGTGCTATTTCTCCGGGCCCAACATGTTCACTTTTAAAGTGTCTGGTCATGTTCAACATCCTTTGATAAAACTACTCTTTTTTACAGTTTCATAGACAAGGATTCATATTTTGTTTATTTAACCTACTGGTACTTTTTTTTTTTAGTTACAAATTAAGTTGCTTTTAAAAGATGTTTATTGAGAGACTGGAGCGATAGCACAACAAGTAGGGCATTTGCCTTGCATGTGGCTAAGTTGGGTTTGATCTCTAGCATCTCCCTATCCATCCATATCCATCTCCCTATCCTTCCAGGAGTAATTCCTGCGCACAGAACCAGGAGTAATCCTTGAGTACTGCCAAGTGTGACCCCAAAATAAAGAAAAGAGATCAAGTAAATTCAGAAAGCATTTAAAGTAAATTTCATTTTTTTAAAACTGAAAACAATTGTGATTTACAAAGTTCTTCATAGTTAGGTTCCAGATATACAATGTTTCAGCATCAATCCCACCTCCAGTGTCTGCCTCCCTCGACCAATGTCCTCAGAGTATATCCTATGCCACCACCCTGTCCCAGCCTGCCAGCATAACAGGCTTATTTTAAGTTTTGATCATTAAAATTTGGATCTCATGATTTTATTGTTGTTGACTTTGGCTTAGATATTTAGTTCTGTTCTTTTTTAACACCACCAATGCACCTGAGACCACTTGGCCCCTAACTCCCATGGTTTCATATTTGTGTCTCTCCTCCTCTACTCAGTTTCTTTCCTTCTCTTTGCTGTACTTTGGGGCCAAGAGTATTTGAAATAAGTCCCATTTAAATAGTTGCATTTCTTGAAGCAGTTATTTTAAATACTACATATAAGCAATATCATTGTTTTTATCCTTCTCCTTCTGGCTTACTACATTTAACACAAAAAAGAAAATTTCTAAAAAAAAATGTTTATTGAGCTTAATTTAGTTTCTATTTTTTGCTTGACATTTATTTTTATTTATTTATTTTTTATAAAATTTTTAAGCACCATGATTACCAGCATGATTGTAGTTGAGTATCAGTCATAAACAGAACACCCCCCTTCACCAGTGCAGCATTCCCACCACCAATGCCCCCTCCCTCCTTCCCAACCCCTGTTTGTATCTGAGACATTCTACTTCTCTCACTCATTAAGATTGTCATGATAGGGCCCGGAAGAG